>NW_006408723.1:3720197-3723569 GCF_000296735.1 Chrysochloris asiatica | reverse complement strand
ATGAATGCAACACCATTCCTTTTCAATTTGTCATTACTGGCATAGTAAACTATATGTTTGTCAGATTCAAAATGGCCAATACCAGTCCATTTCAGCTCACTAATGCCTAAGATATTGATGTTAATGCATTCCATTTCATTTTTGACAACTTCCAGTTTTCCCAGATTCATTCTTTGTACATTCCATGTTCTGATTTTCAGTGGGTGTTTATAGCTGTTTCTCTTTATTTTGAGTTGTGCCCCATCAGCAAATGAAGGTCCCATGGGCTTTTCTCCCTTGAGCTTTACTCCATTTGAGTCATCATGGTCAGCTGTACTTTGAGGAGGCAGCTCTTCCCCAGTGACATTTTGAGTGCCTTCCAACCTGAGGGGCTCATTTTCCGGTACTATATCTGACAGTGTTTCTCTGCTATTCATAAGGTTTTCAGTGAAAAAAATATACAAAAGTAGTTCGTCACACCTTCTTCTTAGTCTGTCTTTGTCTGGAAGCCCATCTGAAACCTATCCACCATGGGTGACCCTGCTAGTATTTAAAATACTGCTGGCATAGCTTTCAGAATCACAGCAACTCACAAGTCACCACAGTACGACACACTGACAGATAAGTTGGGCCATTTGGTTTTAAGTGAAAACTGCCACTTTAAGTTTCGAGGAGATCTGTGTGCATGCATAGTAAAACCCTCCAGGGGTGGGGGTGGGGTGTCCATTCTCTCAGACACCCCCTCTAGTCACCAGAATGGAGGTGCGCAGACAGTGAGAGACCAATGAACAGATACCAAAAAAATGAATGTCCACACCTGTATCTCCTCAGTTCTGTTAGGCATTCATGGCTGTTCTGATCCTTCCCCTACTTGGTCTCTCCCAAGATGGTGGCTCTGGGAGCAGCTGAGCATCTTGGTTTAGAAAGCAATGGATTTCTTGATTCTGCTATAAATTCCTCTAGCTGTAAGCCTTCCAAGCTTCTAAATGTTCCTTTATATGTGGTTCAGAGTTCTAGCACCATCCCCTGAGCCTGCTTGGTCCTGTATTCTGTGTTGTTGCTGATGTAGCTCCTCACTGCACGTTTACCGATTGGCCCTCTTGTTTGATGTTCGACTCCATGGTACTTAACAACAACAAAAGCACCTAGAGTATACTCTGTTGTGGCATTGTAAGATAAGCTAACTTGACTGTTAGCCCCAAAGATAGCAATTAAAACCTAGTAGCTGCCTCTCAGAAACCCACTACTGGATTGCTATGAGTCAAGACTACAGTTAACAACAACAACAATCGCTAATGAATGTGAGCATTTCTTCATGTGTTTATTGGTCTCCTGAATGTCTTTTTTGGTGAAGTATCTGTTCATGCTCTCAATCCTTTTTAAAATTGGGTTGTTTTTTGTTGTTGAGGAGTTGAATTTTCCATAAATTTTAGAGATTAGTCTCTTGTTGAATATGTCATCGCTAAACATTTTTTCCCTGTCTGCAGGTTTTCATTTTGCTATTTTGGAAAAGTCTTTTGATGTATATGTTTACTTTTGAGAAGCATCCAGTTACCTCATTTATGTTCTGCTATTTATGCATTTTTGATACATTTGATAGACTATTTATACCATGAATTAGGGTTCCTAATTTTTCCCTGTGCCTCAATGTAAAGAAAATGAAAATCCTCACAACTGAACCAATAAATAACATCATTGTATGCAGAGGAAAGAGTAATGATCTCAAAGCATCATTTTGCTTTGAGATCAACATTTTTTTTTGCTTGCACAATCAACATTCATGGAAGCATCAGTCAAGAAATCAAATGACGTATTGCATTAGGCAAATATGATGGAAAAGATGTCTTTAAAGTGTTAAAAGAGCAAAAATGTCACTTTGAGGACTAAGGTGCACCTGACCCAAGCCTTGGTATTTTTAATCACTTCATGTGCTTATAAAAGTTGGACAATAAATAAGAAAGACCTTAGAAGAATCAATGCATTTGAGTTATGGTGTTAGTGAGGAATATTAAAAATGCCACAGACTTCCAGAAGAACAAACACATCTGTCCTAGAAGAAGCACAGCCAGAATGTTCCTTAGAAGCTAGGATGTCAAGTATTTATTTGTCTCTTATTTTATAGGCATGTTGTCAGGAGGAACCAGTTCCTAGAGAAGGACATCATGCTTGGTAAAGTTGAAGGTTGTGGAAAAACAGGGTGATCACAAACATGATGAATTGACACAATGACAGCAACAATGAGCTTAAACATAACAGCATGTGAAAATGGCACAGGACTAGGCAGTAATTTGTTCTTGCATAGGGGTACCATGAGTCAAAGCTAACTTATTGGCACCTAACAGCAAAAACAACAAATTTTCCTTTGATGATCTTTATGCATTTCTTGTTATGTTTGATATGCCATAAATTAGAGCTTCTATTTTTTTCTCTATTTATTATTTGTTGGTCTTTAAATTATTAGGTTTTGCATTGAGTAGGATTTTGAATAAGATGTAAGGGATGAATCTTGTTTCATTTTTCTGAAAATGGATATCCAGTTTTACCAGCACCATTTGTTAAATCCTCAGTTAACACATTTTGACACTTTATTGAAGATCAGTTTTCCATAGGTGAATGGATTTACTTCTGGGTTCTCAATACTGTTGTAGTAACAATACTAGGCTGTTTTGACTACTGTGGGTGTATAATAGGTTCTGAGGTCTGAAATTGTTAGAACTCCTGTATTTTTTTCCTTCTTCAGTAGGGATTTTCTTATCTGGGGTCTCTCTTTCCTTTTCATATAAAGTTAGTGATTAATTTTCGATTTCTTTAAAAAATGTTTATGGTATCTGGATTGAAACAGCATTATATCTGTAGATTGCTTTGTGCAGTATTAACATCTTCAAACTGTTTAATTTTTCTATCCGGTGTGGCATGTTCTTCCACTTATATAGGTCTCTTGGTTTCTTGAAGTGGTGTTCTGTAATTTTCTTTGTACAAGTCTTTTGTGTCTATGGTTAAGCTTATTGCAAAGCAGTTCTGGTGTGGTGCTATATAATATGCACTGGACTGCTAACCCTAAGGTCGGTGGTTCAAACTCTCCAGCCACTACTTAAGAACTATGTAGGGTCAAGATTTCTGCAAAACAAATGATTTGTTTATTTCAAATACGTTCTTTAGACAGCATAAACGACAACTATACACATGGATCTCACCAGATGGAACACATAGAAATCAAATTGACTACATCTGTGGAAAGAGAAGATGGAAAACTGCATATCATCAGTCAAAACAAGGCCAGGGGCAGACTGTGGAACAGATCATCAATTACTCATATGCAAATTCAAACTGAAGCTGAAGAAAATGAAAACAAGTCTACGAGAGCCAAAATATGACCTTGGATTTATCCCATGT
>NW_006408723.1:3697057-3705987 GCF_000296735.1 Chrysochloris asiatica | reverse complement strand
CGGGGTGTGGTCTTCCCTTTTCACTCTGCTTATTGTTTGACTCAGGGCAACTTTCACAGGTGCTGCCTATTTCCTTGGTATCTGGTAGCTGGTATTGGTTATTGCCTGGGTTTTGGTGTTTTATATGGTGTGAATGCAGCTTGGCTATTTGGCAGCAGTTACTGACTCTTCTCGTGTAATATAGGGAGACAAAGAGTCCTCCAATAGCAGAAGGGAGGCTTGTATCAGCCAAACAATAGTAGCCGGGTAAAAAATAAAGTCGGAATCAAAAGCAAGAACAAAAAAATGGGAGAAGGAGGAAAAAAATGGATAAAGGAAAAATAGAGAAAAGAACGAAGCTAGAGGGAAGAGAGAGAAAAAATAAAATAAAATAAAATAAAATAAAATAGAAAGGAAAAATAAAATCCAGAAGAAAATAATGCAGGACCAGTGAAATCAAGGCTTACTACTACAGCCTCTAATCACAGAAAAGGGAAGGGTGGGAGAGAAAAGAGAGAGAAGGAAAAAGAAAAGAAAAGAAAAAATTATATAAAGTATAAATTAAAACCAGAAGAAAATGATGTAGCACCGGCCAAAACAAGACTCAATATCATATTCTCCACTCACAAAAAAGAGGGAATGGGGCGGGGGAGAAAGAGATGGAGAAACGAAAAAAGAAAGAAAGAAAGAAAGACAGAAAGAAAGAAAGACAGAAAGAAAGAAAGAAAGAAGAAAGAAAGAAGAAAGAAAGAAAGAAAGAAAGAAAACAAAAAGGAAGGAGAGAAATAAACAAACAAACAAAAAAACCCAACAACAACAATAATAGGGAAATCTGTGGCTTAATGTAGGTATGTCTTTAATGTCCTAACTCTCTTCGGTCACTCTGTCCTCCTCTCCTGGTTGTTATGCACTGTTGAGTCAATTGCGACCCGTAATGACCCTGTGTAGGATTTCTGAGGAGCTGTTGGTGAGCTTGAATCCTTGACTCTGCAGTTCAAAAGGCTCTATAGTGGCACCCCAGCCCTCAGAGCTAAGCTGGGGCTCCTGCTAAGCCAGCTAAAAAAGGGGAGACCCAGGTAGGGTTCACGAGGGGCGACTGGTGGGCCCGAACCACCGACCCTGCAGTTCAAAAGGCTCTGTCATAGAGCCCCAGCCCTCAGAGCCATGCTGGGACTCCTGCTAAACCAATCAAAAAATAATAAATAAATTAATTAATTAACAAAAAAAAAAGGAGGGGGAGACCCAGATAGGGTTCCTGTGGAGTGGCTGGTGAGCTTGAACCACTGACCCTGCAGTTCAAAAGGCTCTGTAGTCGTGCCCCAGCCCTCAGAGCCATGCTGGGACTCCTGCTAAATCAGCTAAAAAAAAATAAAAGTAAATAAAAGGGAGGGGACCTAGATAGGGTTCTCGAGGAGTGGCTGGTGAGCTTGAACCTCAGATCCTATAGTTCAAAAGGCTCTATAGTGGCGCCCCAGCCCTCAGAGCCACGCTGGGAACGCAAATGTCTCAGCTGGGCGGGGGTAGAGGTTGTTAGGTCGCGCGACAGTGAGGCCTGAGAATGCCAATGCCTCAGCTGGGCGGGAGAGGGGATGCTTGCCGCATGGCAGCAGTGCCTGCAAACTGAACGTGAAATGCTCAGTTCGGCGGGGGAGGGGCGGCAGCGGGGCTGGACCGAGGCGGCTCGGCAGGCCGGGCACAGTCCACACCTGATGACGTCAGATGGTCGCTGCCTTTCCTCTTTTCCTGCTTGTTTGTTTTCAGTTTTTTAAAACTAACTTTTCTCTGCCCACTGTATGCACCGAAATCCCACCTCAGGGCAGATGTCCCCCGCCCTCTACTCCCCCCCCCTCCAGTGGCTCTCCCTGTTAGAGGCTCCCCGCCACTGGAAGGTCCACTGGAGCTGGTTCCAGCCCTTCCCCCCAAGCCCAAAGGAGCCAGGGCTGTAGCCGTACACAAGTCCCAAAAGCCAGTAGTTCCTCAGTACGGTGATCTCTCAAAAAAGCGGGTTTAAGGTTCTGAAGTACTGAGACTTTTGGTGGCTGTAAGAGTGTGGCTTCAACCCACGGAAGGCTTCCCCGTGAGTTCCCCTCCCCCGAACCCAGAGCCCCTCTCACCAGTGGTGCCTGGCTGCGGTGGCAAACCGCAGCTTGCTTATTCTTGCAGTAGCCCATCATACTGCCATTTTGCTTTGGATTTTTCCTGATGATCTTTCTTTGAAGATGCATCTTCTGTCGTTCTAGCTGTTCCAGGCTGGTCTGCTTGTCCTTTCTAGTGGGAATGTCCCACCTCAGAAGGTTCTGGATGGGACTCAGGATTCCACCTAATGTCCTATACTCTGCAAAGGCTCCACAAGAGGTCTGTTTCACTGGGCGAGTTCTAGAACCCCTTTTAGGTATTCCAACCAGTTATAGGCTGAAGTTTTCTATAATCAATTATAGGGCTTACAAGTTTTCTATAATCATGTTTCCTGACATTCCTTTCTATCCCACTGAAGTGTCTATTTTACAATAATAGGGAAGGGAAACCAATATTCATAAGACAGTCAAGCAGCTTAGTAATATTTCCCTTCTTCAAACTCTACCTAGATCCCTGTATCACAGAGCCCTGTTGTTCCAAGGTTAAATATGCATCACTATTTACCTCTGTCCCACTTAGCCCATACAAAACCTGTCTCAGTGCTCCCCTATCTACCTTTTTCTTCCACCTCCTCACCCTTCTTGTATTGCCCTCCCCAACACCCGAACTATGATGTGTCTGCCTTTACCCTGTGCTCTACCGTTGCCTCCCTCCACCTCCCCTGAACCCCCCCCACCCTAACCCCATCGTTGTAGTTACCTTATATTCTTTTAAATTATCCCTCCATTTAAGACAGTCTATTTTATCCTGTAATTTATGAGATCTGGTAGCATAGTGGTTACGAATTGAGCTGCTAACCTCAAGGTCAACAGTTCAAAGCTACCAGAGGTTCCACAGGAGGAAGATGAGTCAATCTGCTCCCATAATGATTTACAGCCTTGGAAACCTTTTGTAGGGTCACTATGAATCAGAACTGACTCCATGGTACTTAACAACAACAACACCCACCAACTAGATCTCTCTTCCTCTGTGTTTACCTTCTTTCACATTGTAATTGGTTTGATCATAGACTGACCTCCCAGATCCTCTGAATTTATTCTTGTAGTTTTAGTCTGTTCTCAACTCTTCCATTTGTCGATTGACTTCCGGGTGATGCTGCCACGTATATCAATCTCTGTTTGTAGTCTCTTCTTGTTGATTCTCTGTCCACAGAACTCATTTTAGGATGTTTTTTATAGCAGGGTTTGTCTTTAGCAAAATCCCTTAGCTCTTGTTTATCCTAGAATGTTTTGATTACACCATTGTATTTGATTGACAGCTTTTCTGGGTAGAGGATTCTTGGTTGACAATTTTTTTCTTTCAGGGTTTTTATATATGTCTCCCCATTGCCTTCTTGTCTGTGTGGTTTCTGTTGAGAAATCCAAGCTTAGTCTGATTTGTTTGTCTTTGTATGTTACACTTCTCTTTTCCCTAGCTGCTCTCAGGATTCTGTCCTTATCTTTGATTTTGGAGAGCTTGATGATTATATGTCTTGGTATTTTTCTTTTAGGGTCTATCCTTCCTGGGGTTTGTTGAGCTTCTTGGATGCTTATCTTTCTACTTTTCAGGAAAATTTTCTTCCAGAAGTTCTTCAACTATCTCTTCTGTGGACTTGTGTGATTGTTCCTGCTCTGGAATGCTGATAATTCTTAAGTTATTCCTCTTCATGTTGTCCAACGTGAATCTTAGGCCTTCTTCAGATTTTTTTATTACTACTCTTCTATCTTAGTAGTGTTGAGAGATTTATCTTCTGGCTCACTAGTTCTGGCTTCTATCTCTTCAGTTCTACTCCTTTGCCCTTTCAGTATCTTGTCCATTTCTGATATTCTATTATTAATTGTTTGGATCTCTTTTTGTAGGTTTTGAATTGTTTACAATGCTGTATCTATCTTATTTGATTGTTCCTGTAGCACTTTCCTGACTTCTTCCTTATTTTTCTCAACTCTATTGTAAAGTGTTTTGATACATTTTATAATCATTTTTCTGAATTCCTTCTCAGGTATTTCCAAAGTCTACCCTCCTTCCAGTACGAAGTGTAGGTCTACCTCCGACTCATTTGTGTCAGTCACTTTATCTTGTTTCTGGACATGTGCTGATATGGTCATCTGTTTCTGTTTTTTGGGCATATTCAGTGGTTAGCTGTGGCTTTAAAACGTATATGCGTGTGTGTTTTGGTATTTTTTTATGCTTTCTCATTGCCTCCAGGTAGATGTGATCATGAGATTGGCTTCCATTTTCACTCTTCTTCCTGAGAAATTTCAAGATGCCACTGCTGGTCATTATGACCTAACTCAGGATTTGATTTTCAGCCTGTTTCCGTTTAGTCTGCTCCACAACCCCTGTTCAGGCCTTTTGCCTAGTGATAAATAGTTCTAGGCCAGGTGTGGCTGCTTTGTGCTTCCTTTTGGTTTTAAGTGGAAACTGTAACCTTCAATTTCAAGGAGCTTTGTGCACATGCATAGTAGAACCCTCTGGGGGTGGGGTTGTGGTGTCCACTTGCTCAAGCACCCTCTCTAGTCACCAGATGAAGTGTGCATACAGCAAGAGACCAATAAACAGATATGAAGAAAAGAATGTCCACACCTTTATCTCTGCAGTTCTGTCAGGTGTCTGTGGGTACTCTGATCCTTCCTGGGTTTGGTCTCACCCAAAATGGCCACTCAGGGAGCAGATGAGAATCTTGGATTAGAAAGCAATGGATTTATTCCTTTGCTACAAATTCCATTGGCTGTAAGTCTTCCAAACTACTAAATATTCCTTTATAATTGGGCTAGAGTTCTGGGACCATCCCCTGAGCCTACTTGGTCCGGTGTTCTGTGTTGTTGCTTACAGAGCTCCCCACTTCACTGTTTGTTTGTTCTGATGTATTACTTTTTTATATGGTATTGGATTCTATTGACTAATATCTTGTTGATAATTTTCATATCTATACCCACAAGGAAAAATGGTCTTTAATTTTCTCTCTTTTGTGCTGTTTTTGGCATTAGTATCAAGGTTATATTTTCTTCTTACATTAAATTCAGGCGTTTTCCATCCTTTTTTATTTCATCAGAATAGGTATTATATATCTTCTTGAATGGTTGATAAGATTCACCAGTGAAGCTGTCTGAGCCAGAACATTTTGGGGTGGTGGGGATCTAGATGTAGTTTAATGACCTGCTCAGTTATAGTATGTTCACATTTTCTACTTCAGTCTGTTTAGTTCAAGTACATCCTATGTTTCTAGAAATTTGTCCATTTCTTCTAGTTAAAATTTTTTCTTCAAATACAATTCTTCATAGTATTCTGCTATTAACCTTTTTATTTCAGTAGGTTCTATTGTGATGTCACCTATTTCATTTCTTTGTCATTTGTATTATCTTTTTCTTTGTTAAATTTGCCAATTTGTTTTTCAATTTCATTAATATTTTTGAAGAACTAACTTCAAGTCCTACTTACTGTTTCTACTTTTAAATATTTTCTGTTTCATTTATTTCTGTTCTAATCTTTATTACAGGAGTATGGTGGCTCTGCAGGGTAAGCACTGGACTTTGTAACCCAAGGTCAATAAGTAGTTTGAGCTCACTAGCTGCTCCATGGGAGAAAAATAGGATTGCTACTCCTGCAATTTATAGCCTTGTAAACCCTGCATTGTTGTTGTTGTTAAGTGCCATCGAATCAGTTCCGACCCATAGCGACCCTACATAGGGTTTCCAAGAAGTGACTGGTGAGCTTCAACCACCGACCTTGCAGTTCAAATAGCTTTGCAGTCTGGCTCATTAAACCACAGCACCACACCAGAACTCCTTAGAGGATCACTATAAGTAGGAACCAATTTGATGACACCTAAAAACAACTTAACAATCTTTATTATTTCCTTTCTGTAGACTTTTTTCCTGTTCTTTTTATAATTGTAGTTGTTGGGTTTAGGTGTTGATTTTAGTTCTCCTTTTTTTCAATGTGTGGATTTGTTGCTATAAATTGTCCTCTGAACCCTGCTTTTGCTGTGTTCCGATGGTTTTTATATGTTGTGTTTTCATTCTTGTTCAATTCTAGCATTTGAAAAAAATTTAGCTTCTATTTTTTTTTTTTTCTATTATCCAGTCATAATAATGTCAGAGGTTCAAGCAAGATTTAAAAGAGTACATGGAATGAGGGATATCATTACTGATGTCAGATAGATCTTGGCTGAAGGCAGAGAATACCAGAAAGATGTTTACCTGTGCTTTATTGACTATGCAATGGCTTTTGTGTATGGGAACCATGACAAGCTATGGACAACATCACAGAGAATGAGTATTCCAAAACAGTTCATTGTGATCATGAGGAACCTGAACATAGACTAAAAGGCAGATGTTAAAACTGAACAGGGAACAATGAATGTTTTAAAATTAGGGAAGGTGTGTACCAGAGTTATATTCTTTCACCATACTGATTCAATCTATATGCTGAGGACATAGTCTAAGAAGCTGGAGTATATGAAGACAAAATGGCATCAGGATTGGAGGAAGACTCATTAACAATCTGTGATATGCAGATGATACAAACTTACTTGCTGAAAGTAAAGAGGACTTAAAATATTTATGAGTGAAGATCAAAGACTACAGCTTTCAGTATAAGTTGTATCTCAATGTAAAAAAGACAGAAATCCTCATGACTAGAACAATAAACAACACCCATATAAATGGAGAAAATTTTGAAGTTGTCAAAGACTTTATTTTGCTCAGATCAACCAACAACATTCGTGAAAGCAGCAGTCAAGAAATTAAAATGAACATATTATCTTAGGCAAATCTTTTGTACAAGACCTCTTTAAAGTATTTGGGAGCAAAGATGTCAGTTTGAAGACTAAGGTGCATCTGACCCAAGCCATGGTATTTTCAATAAACTCAAAAGTATATGAAATTTGAACAGGGAATAAGAAAGACTGTGGAAGAATTGGTGCATTTGAGTTATGGTGTTAGAGGAGAATATTAAAAGTACTATGGACTGCAAAAAGAACAAACCAATCTGTGTTGGAAGAAATATACCCAGAATGCTCCTTGGAATTCAGGATAGCCAGACTTTGTGTCTTATACTTTGGACATACTGTCAGGAGATAGCCTCTGGAGAGGCTATCATGTTTGGTAAAGTGTACTCAAATGTAGCAATGATTGTGAGGTTGGTGCAGGACCAGGCAGTGTTTTGTTCTGTTGTGATAGGGTTACTATAAGTCAGTACAGACTCGATGACACCTAACAACAACAATTATCCATTTGGTTTTAATCAGGCTGTTATTCAGTTTCCTTGTATTTAATTTTCACTTCATTCTTTTTGTTGTTGATTTCTCATTTTATAGTATGGTTCAAGACAATGTATGGTGTAATTTTGATGTTTTAAAAATTGATTGTGGCCTGCATTGTTTTCTAACACAATGGGCAAATATTTTATGAGACCAATGTTGTAAAAAGTGAAAAAAAAAATCTTGATAAAAGAGAAAAAAAGGGAAAGGGGACAGGGAATCATTGATTTAAGTAAACACTAAAAACAACAGCAGAAAAGGAAATGACAAGAAAATCCCTAGGCAAAATGAGCTTAGCACTGAAAAAATATGGAACAAAAATTCAACAGCAGAACAACCAGAAAAAAATAACACAAAATCACAAAATTATAGCATTAAATTTATACCTAAAATGATTATACTGACTGTACATTGATTAAATACACCAGTGACCCATGTGCACTGTAAAAGAATGTGTATTGCATTTTTTGCTGGGCACTTGCATCTATGAGGTCTAGTTGGTTGCTTCTGTTGTTCAGATCTTCTGCATCTTTCTCTTTTTACTTAACTTACCTCTGCTGCCTTTAACTTTTACCCTCCTTCCAATGTCTTTCCTTGACTCTATAATTTTTGTTGACTTCCATATTGTAGATCTTCTTTATCTTTGTTCGATTTCTTTTTAATTGTTCTGTCCTTTCTCTAATGTGGTTAGTTAAAAATCTCCTACTATTGTGGAGCTGTCTAGGATAAGCTGTCTAGGATAAGTGCTTCAGTGCTTATCCTACAGCACCACACTTTGAAATAATAGTTGTTGTTTTGAAGTGCTGTTGAGTTGGTTACGACCCATAGAGACCTTCTATAGGGTTTCTGAGGAGCAGCTGGTGAGCTTGAACCACAATTCAAAAGGCTTTGCATTCTGACACATTAACCCACAACACCACACTCTCTGTAATAATAGTAGGAGATTTTAATACACCAGTTTCGAAAAAGCACAGAACAACCAGACAAACTTGGCAAAAACAAAGATAAATCAAACAACACAATCAATCAACCTGACCACAGATTTATACAGAGCACTCAACCCAATAACAGCGCAATATGCATTGATTTCCAGTGTACATGAAACATTCTCCAGAATAGACCATATGTTAGGCCACAAAGTCTCAATAAATTAAAAAAACAAAAAATCAAAACACTACAAATCATTTTCTCAGATCAGAATTCTATAAAATTATAGATCAATAATAGGTAGATCAAGAAAAAAAAATCAAATACATGGAAACTGAATTAATACCCTACTTGAAACCTATTGAGTAATTGTTGTTGTTAAGTGCCATCATGTTGATTCCTACTCATAGTGACCCTGTGTAGGGTTTCTGAGGAGTGACTGGGGAGTCTGAACTGCTGACCTTGCAGTTCAAACTGACTTTACAGTCCAGCACATAAACCCATAGTGCCATATCAGGACTCCTGTTGGGTAACAGAACAAATAAAAAATGAAATTAAAAAAAAACCTTGAAGTAAATGAGAATGAAAACACAACATTAAAAATCTTTGGAACAAAGCAAAAGCAGTGCTGACAGGGCACTTGAAGCAA
>NW_006408723.1:3693420-3696957 GCF_000296735.1 Chrysochloris asiatica | reverse complement strand
ATAGCTGATCCAAGAAGAATGAAGTCCTTGACAACTTCAATCTTTTCTCCATTGATAAGAATGTTGTACTCCAACAAATTTGGAAACTTAGAAGAGATGGACACATTTTTAGAAAAACACAACCTACCTAAACTTATACAGAGTGAAGTAGAAGACTTGAACAGACCCATAACAAAAGAAGAAATTAATCAGATCATAAAAAGAACTCCCAACCAAAAGAAGTCCAGGTCCAGATGGCTTCACTGATGAGTTCTACCAAACATTCAGGGAAGAGCTGTCACCAGTTCTACTTAAATTATTCCAGAGTATACAAGAGGACAGAAGACATCCTAATACATTTTATGAAGCAAACATAACTTTCATACCAAAACCAGGGAAGAATGTCACAAAGAAAGAAAATTATGGACCATGAACATTGTTGCAAAAGTTCTCTACCATATAATATCCAACAAAATTCAGAATCACATCAAAAAAAAAAAAAAAAAAAATGACATGTCCAAAAAGAAGAAAGAACAAAAATCAACAATCAGCACATTAACACAACATCTCCAAAAACTAGGAAAAGACCAACAAAGTAAGTCTATAGCACCCAAAGAAAAGAAATAATAAAGATTAGAGCAGAAATAAATGAATTATAGAACAGAAAAATATAGAAAGAATTAACAAGTCAAGAAGTTGCTCTTTGAAAGGATTAACAAAATTGACAAAACACTGCAAATCTAACAAAAGAAAAGAGGGAGAAGTTGCAAATAATATGCGTAAGAAATGATATAGGCTACATCATAACAGAACCATGGAAATAAAAAGTATAGCAAGAATACTATGAATAGATGTACTCCAATAAATTGGAAAATCTATAAGAAATGGATAAATTTTTAGGAAAACACGATCTACTTAAACTAACACAGAGTGTAGTAAAAACAACAACAACAACAACAACTTGAACAGACCTATAACAAAGAAGAAATTGATCAGGCCATCAAAAACTCCCAACAAAACTGTCCAGATGGCTTTAATGGTGAATTTTACCAAAAATTCAGAGAAGAGCTGCCACCAATTTTACTCAAACTACTCTAGAACATAGAAAAGGATGGAAAACTCCCAAATGCATTTTATGAAGTGAGCATAACCCTCATATCCAAACCAGGCAAGGACATCACTGTTAAGGAAAGTTATAGACCAAAAATTCTTAACAAAATCCTGTTGTTGTTGTTAAGTGCCGTCGAGTCGGTTTCGACCCATAGCGACCCTGAATAGGGTTTCCGAGGCTGTAAATCTTTACGGGAGCAGATCGCCTCATCTTTCTCCCGCGGAGCAGCTGGTAGTTTCGAACTGCTGACCTTTCGGTTCGCAGCCCGATTCGTAACCACTACGCTACCGGAGCTCCTTAGAAATCAATTCTGATGAAATTGACCTATACTTATGGATATAGTAGCTTAAAATAGTGATCAAGAGGAAAATAATCTTTATAGGAAGAATCATTAATAGGGATGGGCAACTTACACATTGGCTACCTAAAATGGGGCTGGGGCTATAAAGGCACGAAGTGACTGGCCTACAAGTTTTCAAGAGGGAGTTTGGATTCAGAGTGTGTGGGGGAGGGTAGAATCCCCACTGAGTGGTTTTTATTCTCTGGACAGGTCTGGTGAAAGGAGATGGGGACAAGACTCTCATGATTCAATATTGAGTAACAGTTATCATAACTAATTGCAATTGTTGTAACTGTAAAGGTTTTGTAGCAAAAAGGTGTGAGTGGCCGATATTACAGTCCCAGAACAGAGGAGCCTGGGACTATCAAGGGAGAAGAAGCGGAGCATGGGACCCTACCCAGAGAAGCGGTGATGCCAGAGATGGAGGCAGAGATGAGAGTATGGAGAGACGGAGCAGCTGAGGAATCTAGACTCATGGAGGGAAAGGGGATGTTATGATAGTGGCTGGGGAGGGGGGTAGGAAGGGCCTGCCCTTTGGCATTTGAATGATTGTATATTCCTGAGTGTTTTAGTGCACATTCAGAAAAACAAAATAACAAAACAGAGGGAATAGAAACAAATACTGTTGAATGATGAAGCATACAGGGGATTGTAATCATTGCAATGAAATGAACTAATGTCTCCCCATGTAAACTATCACTCCATTTACAATAAAAAAAAAAAAAAAAAAAAAAAAAAAAAAAAAAAAAAAAAAAAACACCCAGAAAACAGAAAACCCTCTTTAGAATTTTATAAAGCACTTTAATGACTAAAGTGTATCTGACCCAAGTCATGGTATTTTGGTTACCTCATATGCTTGTGAAAGTTGAGCAATATAAAGCGAATACAATAAGAATTGATGCATTTGAAATATGCTGGTGAAGAATATTGAGTATATCATGAACTACCAGAGAAACAAAGAAATACTCTTACAAAAAAATAAAGTTCCTTAGAAGGTAGGATGACTCACTTATTTTGAACATGTCACAGAAAAAGAGTTATAGGTATAAAAGAACATCCCATTTAGTAAGAAAAATCAAATCAAAATCTCTACCGTATGGAGCTCTGGTAGCGTAGTGGTTACGAATTGGGCTGCGAACCTTAAAGTCAGCAGTTCGAAACTACCAGCTGCTTTGTGGGAGAAAGATGAGACTTTCTACTCCTGTCAAGATTTACAGCCTTGGAAACCCTGTACAGGGTCACTATGGGTCGGAATTGACTCAAGGACACTTAACAACAACAACCATAAAGTTGATCCAACTTCTAGTAAACCTGTAGACCAGAGTAGAACTGCTCCACAGAGTTTCCAAAATTGAAAATGGTTCTGGAAGCAAACTGCTACATCTTTCTCCCATAGAAAGTCTGGTGGGTTCAAGCATTTCATTTAGCAGTCAACAGCCAAAATGTTTAATCACTGTGCACCCCAGGTCTCTTTATGTGTGGTAACGAGTCATTGAAAATGAGGGAAATCTTCAATGAAATGGGTTGATATAATAACCATTTCATGGACTCAAACCAGTTATTCCAATGATCATGAAGATGGCACAGGACCAAGCAGTGTTTGTTTTGCTCTGTCATATATAAACTTGCTATGAGTAGGATCCCATTAGATAGCAACTAATGATCCAATGTGTGAGGCATCACACAGCCTGAAGCTGAATTCACAGCAACACAGGCAGATGGAAGCTACTTTTGTGGGGACCTAATGGTGCCGAGAGTGTGCATATAGAGGAGAGGGTTGTTTGCAGGACCAAGCCTTTCTTAAAGTCAGTTAACTTTGTCAGAGCCCCAATACAGACCACCAAAAAAGAACAGTTTGGAGAAAAGTGCACATTCAACCATTGGGGAAAGTTCTAGTGTTCTCAAAAATGGAGACATGTCTATGGTATTAGGTTATTGAAGAATCATTAGTATTCTTTTTTTCTTGGTTTAAAATTGCATCTGCTTGTGCTGCTGCAATGGATTTTTTTTTTTTTTTTTACTTCAGTTAGTTTATTTATTTTTCATTTATCTTTAAGTTTTTATTGTGGATTGAGTGAAAGTTTACAGGGCAGATCATCAGTTTTAC
>NW_006408723.1:3691484-3692737 GCF_000296735.1 Chrysochloris asiatica | reverse complement strand
GCCCACAGTCCCTTTCCCTCTCTGGGTCCAAAGTCCCCAGTCGCTTCATTACTCCACGTCATCATCTCTGTCTCCATCTCAGGCATCTCTGTTTCTCTGGGTAGGGTCCCGCTCTTGGCTATTCTCTGTTGATGGTCCCGGAGGCCTCTGCTCCTATCCTGGTGAGTTAATCACTCCCTTCCTTGTTACAAAACTTCCACCTTTTCATTTCCAATCCTCATAATCTGTCCTGATAAGCATTATTCACTACAGTATCACAAGTTACCCATCTGTATCTCCTTTTATCAGCTTTGCCCACACAGATTGAATAGTACCTACTGGAGATTCTGCCTTCTGCCATGCTCCCTAGCACCAGGTTCCCTCTTGAAAGCTTGTAAGCCAGTCATTTTTTGCCTTTGTAGCCCCTCTCCCTATTTGAGTATCCAATGTCCAAGCTGCCCTTCTCCGTCCACTCTGTGTGTGGGGGGGGTGTGAATCTTGCTGTCAGGATTTGTTCCCTCTTTTGGGTCGCTGCTCCATAGGTATTGGTCAAGTTCATCAGAATGTATCAACTCACTTTTTTTTTTTTTTTCCCTCTTCTTTCTTCTACTGGTTGAGCTCCGATCATCCAGTCATCTGGTCCAGGTCACGTGTGTATCATCTGCAAGTGTGGGCACTCCTGTGCATATGTCCTCTCTTCCCGTCAGCTGGTAGTTCCACTCTCCTCTCAAGTCTTCCATAGCCACGCCACTGACTCTGGGCCCAAGAATCCCCAGGCCTCTTCACACTGCTTGTCAACCAGGTCCCCAATTGGGTCCAAAGAAGTCCACTGAACACTGTAGTGCTTAGCTTGCCGCTTCATTGCTGCCTTCACCCCACTTCCCCCCATGGGCGATGTGTGTGGTCACCAATTAGAGTGTGCATTTCTGCTGAGTCTTAGTCTTGGAAGGGGGTCTGCGTTGAGAGGACCTGGCCATTTGCCTTGATGCTTTCTAGGGAAGCGATTTGTTTGTTCTTGTAGTGACAGCCCATCTACCTCCATCTTTCCTGCAGGTCTTTCTTTCAAGAGGTATCTTTTATTCTTCTAGCTACTCCAGGCTGGTCTGCTCATCCTTTCAAGGGAAGATTTCTCATCTCTGGAGATCTGGATGTGGTTCCTGTTTCCACCTATAGTTCTATGTATTGCAAAGGCTCCACAAGAAGCTTCGTTCACTGGGTATGCTGTAGCCCCATTTTAGGTATTCCAATCAGTCACAGGCAGAAGACGGACTTAC
>NW_006408723.1:3689062-3691189 GCF_000296735.1 Chrysochloris asiatica | reverse complement strand
TCAGTTCACTCATAGTGACCCTATCTAAAGGGTTTCCAAGGAGCAGCTGGTGGGTTTGAGCTGCTGACCTTGTGGTTCGCAGTCCAGTGCTGATCCTACAGCGACATACCAGGAGTCCTGGGGGGGCTTGTCTGGGATTTTATTCATACAGTGATGCAAATCTAAGATGTGAAGTTAGAGCAACAAAATTTTGGAAATAATGCAGTATCTCATTCAAAATATCATGAAATTTTAAAATATTAGAAATGGAAGGAACTCAGGTGAAAAAAATAACCAGCCTGGCAAATTTATTAACCCTCAAACTTCTTTTCTTCTATCTGAAGCAGAAGTATTTATTATACCTTGTCCCATGTACATACTCATATTTAAATATGTTGTTGTTGTTAAGTCCCATCGAGTCACTTTTGACTCACAGTGACCCTATATAGGTGTCCCAAGGAGCAGCTAGTTCATAGTCCAATGCTGATCCTATAGTACTACACCAGGAGTCCTTATTTTGAAATATGTTGTTGGTGTTAAGTGCTATTGAGTTGATTCTGGTTACAAAGGGACACACAAACTGACTACAAAAAGATTATAAACAAAAGCCCAAAAAATATATAGGATAAACACTGGACTACAGGGTCAGTTTGAACCACGAGATCAGCGGTTCAACTCACTAGCCACTTCTTGGAAACCCTACACAAGGTTGCTGTGAGTTGGAAGTGACTCGATGGCACTTAACAACAACAACAATTTAAAAATAGAATTTATTAGAGAGACATGGGAAAACTAGTCTAAACCTTGTTTATTTCCACATTTTGGATTTTGAAAGCTACAATTGGTTATTGTTACTAAAAGCTACTCAAGACTGTCAACATTGAAAATCCTAATACTACCTACAGGAAAACTACAAGAACATAGTTCATAAACCTCAATTTAAGAAAGTATTCACATTTTCCCTATTGCAGGAAAGTCCACCAACTCTGTATAATCACTTTCCAATTTATTCTCACATTACTTGCAGAATTTATTTAGCAAGTAAATAGCAGCACAAATACATTTCTACAATATTCTTGACCTATAAATCTCCAAATTAACAATGTTTTAATAACCTTCTCCATTCTTTCACCCCCCCACCCCATTCAATGTCACAAGTAATATATCTCCAAACTGTCAGTCTAATCCTCTCAGATTATAGGATGTGTATTCTAGGTTCTGTATGGCTTCAAATTATAGATGAGATCATTAAGAATTCATATTGGAACTTCCCTTCAGTGTTGGCTTCAGTATTCCCCTTGGTGAGCAAAAATATAGTTACTTGTTACATTACATAAAATAAAAATGGATCCTGTATATACCTAAAAGTAACAGTATGGAAAAGTAGAAATACAAATTACTAATATCCACTGGACCAATACACAACATTCTTATCAACAGAGAAAAGATTGAAGTTGTCAAGGATTTCACTCTTGGAGCAACTATCAACACTCACATAAACAGCAGTCAAGAAATCAAACGACGTATTGCATTGGGCAAATTTGCTGCACGAGACCTTTTTAAAGTGTTGAAGAGCAAAGATGTCAGCTTGAGGACTAAGGTGCGCCAGACCCTAGCCATGGTATTTTCAATAACCTCATATTCATGCAAAAGCTGGACGTGAATAAGGAAGACCGTAGATGAATTGATACTTTTGAATTATGGTGTTGGAGCAGAATATTGAAAGTACCATGGGCTGCCAATAGAACTAGATGACATCTAACAACCATAACAACAATATCCAATTGTTGTTGTTGTTACTGTTCTTGAGTGCCCTCGAGTCAGCTCCAACTCACAGTGACCTGGTGTAGTGTTTCCAAGAAGCAGCTGGTGGATTTGAAGAGAAAGTAGAAATTGTTGTTGTTGTCAGGTGCCATCGAGTCGGAACCGACTCATAGCGACCCCATGCACAGCAGAACGAAACAATGTCTGATCCTAGGCCAACCTCATTATCGCTGCCACACTTGAGTCCATCAATGATGCCACCTGGCCAATCTATCTTGCTAGGGATCTTCCTCTTTTTCTCTGACCCTCCACCATACCCAGCATGACATCCCTCTCCAGTGACTGTTTCCTCTGGACAATGTGTCCAAAGTATGAGAGACGAAG
>NW_006408723.1:3676574-3688178 GCF_000296735.1 Chrysochloris asiatica | reverse complement strand
CTGTTGTTGTTGTTGTTGAGTGCCATTGAGTAGGCTCTGACACATAGCTACTCTGGATAGGGTTTCCGAGCACTGACGGGTGGACCTTGTGGTCAAGTGCGTTATCTTGCAGCGCCACACCAAGACTCCACTAATATTCAGTGTTGTTTTTGTCAAGTGCCGTCGAGTCATTTCCAACCCATAGAGACCCTGTATAGGATTTCCGAGGAACAGCTGGTGAGCTTGATTCACCAACCTTGCGGTTCAAACAGCTTTGCAGTCTGGTGCATTAACCCACAGCGCCACACCAGGCCTCAGTAGTGGCTTAATATTCAGTGCTATCTTAGTGTAAGAGTTCTTAAAGTCTGTTTTGAAGATCAAGAGCTAACAAACTGCCTCATGACCAAATCCACCTGCAGTCTACTGTTGTATGGCCTGTGAGCTAAGAATAGTTTACAGATTTTTAAATGGATGAGTGACATTAAAAGAAGAGTAATACTTTGATGTCCCATGAAAATTACATGAAATTCAAATTTTATTGGGAAAGCAGCTATACTCATTAACGTGCAGATTGTCTAACCTGCATTTACTGCATAAGGGCAGAGGCCAGTAGCTGCAGCACAGAAAGACTGACTCACAAAGTCAAAAATGTTTACTACTATTTGCAGAAATAGATTTGCTGATTTTATAACATAGGTCTATGATTCTGAATCACACCTGGATATTAGAATCATCTTGAGAATATTTAAAAGAATTGATGTTTAGGCCTTTTGACAGTTTGAACAGCGTAGACATTTAAAAATAACTGGTAAGTGTTTCCCAACTGATTCAATTGGAAGCCTGAGCCAACTGTTTTCATGCAGTGAGTTTTCAGGTCCTAAATTGTATGACTTCAAATAATCCATCTTGTTCCCCTTTACCCTACTTTCAAACTTCCTTCATGACTTCCGGGAATATCCTCTCCCTGAGATTCTTGCTACAAAATGTATTTTCAGGAACCAAATGCACACTAGACACTTACACACACACATAAACATACTCACATGCACTCAGATACACTGTATTACATGCACACACAAGTATACACAAACACTCCATTCCATATGCACACACAACCAGGTATATGCAAATACAAATACACACCGTGATTTTAAGACCTCAATAAAATGGAAAATATATTCATTTTTAATAAAAGTTATTGATTCCTTTCTTAATCACACATATCATCTCCCTTTCTCTGATTGGAACCTTTTGTCTTTGTTGCAGGGTAATTTTGGTTGTTTGTTTGTATGCTATCAATTCAGTTGACTCATAGCGACCCTGTATTGGGTTTCTGAGGCTATAAATCTTTACAGGAGCAGAAAGTCTCATCTTTCTCCTGGTGGATTAGCAGATCAAGGCACAACCCACTACAATATCAGGGGTCCTTAAGATCTGAAAAGTGGCTTCACAATTTAAACTGCTTCTTTCACATTTGAACCTATAGGTGGCAGTCGAATCTCACTGTTGAAATAAACTAAACCTCAAACTCCGTTCTGACTCAAAGCAGGAATAGTCTCATACTTCTCTCTTGGAACTACTGGTGGTTTTGAACCATTGACCTTGTGTTTAGCAGCCCAATGCCTATCCCACAGTACCACCAGGGTCAAGGACTTTAAAAAAATATATATTTATGTTTTTATTGTGAATTGAGTGATAGTTCACATGGGAGAATATCGGTTTTACGCTCATCCTTTCATTGCAATGATTATACTCTCCACTCTCCTCCATGCATCATCAAAAGTATTTGCTATTCCTTCTGTTGTTTTTTATTTTTTGAATGTACACAAAAACACTCAGTAATATATAATAATTTAAACAACCAAAGGGCACATTCTGCAAACCTGGAACACCAGCACCTTCCATGAGTTTAGAGTCCTTGTTGTTGTTGTTATGTGCTGTGGAGTGGGTTCCGACTCATACACAGCGACCCTACACAGGGTTTCCGAGGCTTTAAATCTTTACGGGAGCAGACCGCCTCATCTTTCTCCCGCAGAACCGCTGGTAGTTTTGAACTGCTGACCTTGTGGCTCGCAGACCGATTCGTAACCACTACTCTACCAGAGCTCCTTAGTTGCTCTATTTGAGGATATGTCCACATCTCCGTCTCCATCTCTGGTGTTGCTGTTTCTCTGGATAGGGTCCCACATTCCATACTCTTCTCTCCTGATGGCCCTAGGGTCCTCTGTTACTGGACTGTGAGATAAGCTACTCCCCTCTTTTTGTTACAAAACTTCTACCTTTACAGTTGCAGGGTCAAAGACTTTTAAGGAGAGAGAGAGAGAGAGAGAGAGTATGTGATGAGAGAAAATGTGTGTGAGTGAGAAAAAACAAGAGAGAGAAGCATGGCTATTTTAGATGAAGGATACCTGGGGGCACACTGGCTAAGTGTTGGGCTGCTAACTGCAAGTTGGCAGTTCAAACCTGCTAGCTATTCTGTGGGGAAAAGATGAGGCTCCGCTAATGATTTCGAGTTTTAGAAACCTTAAAGAGCAGTTTTACTTTATCCCATAGAGTTGTTATGAGTGAGAATTATCAGTGAGTTTGGTAATTTTGTTTGGGTTGCCTCTAGAGACACACTTTAACATGCACACTTACACACCCCAGTTAAAGACTGCTTTATGTGTGAGAAGAAGGGATGGTTGTTCAGTGCATCATAATAACCTGTTGTACAGTTTTTGATTCTTTGTAAAAATAGCACAGAGTGTGTTCTGTATCAAGGTAGCAACAAGAACCCAGCCCAGCCTCCCACAAGATTCTTCTATTTAGGTAAATGGAAAAGAAGCTTTAGCCAGTATATTCTTTCTTTTTATGGAAAATTTTCTTTTGAGGGATGGAGGGCTAATTTCTTTTCTCCATTAAACATTTTTGCTTTCTTTCCTCCTCATAGGCCATGTATATTGCCTTAAACCTTTGTTCTTATTGATTTTATTTTTTAAATGGATGGGTGAATAATTGAATGCATCACAGCACTCTCTTCTATCTCTGCAGGTAACATAGTGAGAGTACTATCATATTCTTGTAAATTTCCATCACCATTCACATCAGCTGCCCATCAAATCTCTTTTCTATAAGCTGGGGAGTGTAACCATTATTATGTTGATCACCTTTGGTGTGTTTTTAAAAGTTTTTATTGTGAATTGAGTGATTGTTTACATGGGAGAACATCAGTTTTACACCATCATTTTATTGCAATGATTATAATCTCCTCCATGTATCATCATTCAACAGTATTTACTTCTATTCCCTCTAATTTTTTGTTTGTTTGTTTGTTTGGGGGGATGGTGGTGGGAAGGAAAGGTATCCAGAAACACTCAGGAATATATAATTTAAATAACCGAAGGGCACATTCTGCAAGTCTGCCTCCTGGCTGCCAGAACTTAGTCTTTCTCTTTCCATGAGTCTAGAGTCCTCAGCTGCTCTATTTCTCCATGTCCTCATCTCTGCCTCCATCTCTGGTGTCACTGTTTCTCTGCACGAAGTCCCTCATTCTGCTTGTGCTTTTCTCCCTTGATGATCCTAGGGTCCTCCGTTCCTAGACTGTAAGATGAACTACTCCTCCATTTTTGTTATAAAACTTCTACCTATGCAGTTGTAACAATTGCAATTTGTTTTGATAAAAAGTATTCACTATTGAATCATAAGACTCTTATCCCCATATCCTTTTACCAGACCCCTCTAGACAAGATGAAAACTATTCAATGGGGGCTCTATCTTCCCCTGCACACTCTTAAACTATACTCCCTCTTGAAAACTTGTAAGCCAGTCACTTGGTGCCTTTATTGCCCCCTCATTTTAGGTAGCCAATATCTAAGTTGCCTGTCCCTATCTATCCTGTATACAGAGGGGATAACATTGATACCTGATGTGAAGACTCCTTCCTTCTCAGTTGGTATTTTGAGTGACTACATCCATAAGTATAGGTCAAGTTCATAAAATTGTAGCAATTTATACTTGTTTCCTTTATTAAAAAAAAATAAAAATCTTCCTCTGGTTGAGTTCTGATCATCAAGCTATTGTGGCTAGGTCAAATAGATACTATCTGCAAGTTGGGGTGTTCTCATGCATCTCCCCTCACTTCATATCATCTGGATGCTTCACTCTCAGCTCTAGCCCTCTGTGGCTATGTCCTTGTCCATGGATTCAGGATATTGATCACCTTTGAAATGACAGAGAAAAATCTGACCCAGATATTTTTGCCTAGAATATCTCATAAGAAAGTTTTCTTAAAGGAGTTTAATAATTAAGTTATTCTTGATTACAGCATGATGTGGTTTCTTGACTAGAAGCACTGAAAGACAGGCATACACAGATGTTTATACAGTGGAGTGGAAAGTACACAGAATTACAGAGAAACCAGTTGTTGTCAAGTTGATTCCAACTCATCTGTAAAATGGAGTCAAATTGCAAAATTAATCTACGGCATAATGAAAATGAAATGAGATGGTGTGTCTGGGAGGGCTTTGTAAATGAAACCCTTGTATGCAATTTCTAGTTATGATGATGATGATAATGAACAAGTTTCTGCTTTTCTCACCCTTGGGGACCCTGGGTATTTATACCAGTTGCATCAGAAAGGGCTCTGAATAAACTAGAGAACAAGACATAAAGTTTCCAGGCCCTTCTAGGCCTTTCTCCTCCATTTCCAGTCAGCACTGGTCATCATGCTGATTACTGGCTAGGATGGCCTGTGGTGAGCCAAGCAGGATGAAAGCAGCTCTTCCAGGGCTAAGGTTGCAGCATTTCAATGCATTCTGGTGGGAACACGGAGAGACTTGTCCTGGTGTGGCTTCCGTGTCCCCACTCTGGCATGCATTTGTTTATTTCAGAGACCTGGAGACAGAGCCACTGTGCTAATTAATTCACACTCTGGGCCAGGGCTCATTGTACCAATGTTGCCCTTTCACCCCATAGTAAGCCTGTTGATGCCAGTGTTCCATCCATTGTGAAAGGTACAGGGTTCTCAGCCTAGGGGATTTGACCTTGTCCCCACTTACAAGATGGACTCAAAGCCAAGGCTGGCCAGAGGGGTCACCCCGGCTCTCAGATGCCACTTTGATGTTCCAGCAAATGACCTTTAGCTTCAATTACTTGCTTGGCTATGTATACATGTGGATTCATGTTGCAGGTAAGACCATCTGTTTGGACACATCTAAATGCTGACCAATTCCTGCTAGACTCCAAATAGTATTCTTTTTTTTAATGTTTTATTGTGAATTATGTGATTGTTCACATGGGATAACATTAGCTTTACATTCATCCTATTGTATATCATTTCATTGCCATGATTACAATCCCCTCCATACATCATCAACCAACCAAAAAGTATACCCTGCAAGCCTGCCTGCTGGTCATCAGCACACAGTCCCTTTTCCTCTCTGGGTCTAGAGTCCCCAGCCACTCCATCTCTCCACATCATCATCTCTGCCTCCAACTCTAGCGTCACTGTTTCTCTGGGTAGGGTCTCACACCCCTCTCTTCTCCCTTGATGGTTCCAGGGACCTCAGCTCCTGGGCTTAATAGTCACCCCCCCCCCCTTTTTTTGCTACAAAATGTCCACCTTTACATTTCCAATCCTTGCAGTCAGTCCTGATAACAATTATTCACCATGTACCACAAGAGACCTACCTCATCTCCCTTCATTAGCCCTGCACAGACAGATTGGATACTAGTCAGTGGAGATTCTATCTTCTTCCATGTCCTCTGGATCTAGTCTCCCTCTTGAAAGCTTGTAAGGCAGTCACTTCTTGCCTTTGTAGCCTCCCCCCGCACCCCCACCCCCCCCGATATTGGGTAGCCAATTTCTAAGTTGCCCATCCCTGTCTACTCTGTGTATGGAGGGGGTGGGAATGATCCTCGCTGTAAAGATGTGTTCCCTCTTTTGAGCTACTGCATCCATAGGTGTAGGTCAAGTTCATCAAATTGCATCAGATTACTCATTTTCCCCTCTTCTTTCTTCTTCTAGTTCAGCTCTGATCATCCAGTCATTGAAGCCAGGTCAAGTGGGTATTATCTGCAAGTGTGGATGTTCTTATGCATATCCCTCCCTTCTTATCAGCTGGACACTTCACTCTCCACTCTAGTCCTCTATGGCTGTGTCACTGACTCTGGGCCCAAGAGTGCCCAGGTATTGCTACACTGCTGGCCAACCAGGTCTCCAGCCAAGTTCACAGGAGTCTATTGAACATTGTAGGGCTTAGTTCACAACTTCATTGCTGTTTTTTTCTCACTTTCCCTTATCGGTGATGAATGTGGTCACCCATCAGAGCACATGTCTGCTCATGTATTCCCATTGTCCAAATAGTATTTTTAAAAATTTATTTTGATGTTGAGAGTATACACAGCAAGATGTATGCCCAACAATTCGCCACTTTCTACATGTATAATTTAGTAACATAGTTTACATTCTTTGAGTTGCACAACCATTCTCAACCTCCAATACTAAGTTTTCCTCTCTCATTAACATAAACTTTCTGCCTCCCAATCTTTCAAGTTGTAGTATATTCGATAGTTCTTAAAAGAGCAAAGTCCTTAAAATAGACATTAGCTATTAGTTAAGTGAAATTATTATTTGGTTTTAAGAAGACTTCAGGCTTAAGAATACTATTTTTAGTGAAAGCAGAGCTTGTTCTCCTAGACGGTGCCTCTTGACTTTTTGCCACCCTTTTAAGTGTGTACTCTCTAAGCATTGTTCTAAGACTCACTCAGGTCAGTAATGGATGTTTCTGCTTAACACAGACATCTGTCTATAGGAATTACTCACTCATCATTTCAACGTGCTGCGGTTTGAACTGCAAGGTCGGGAGTTCAAGCTCACCAGCCACTCCTTGTAAACCCTATACAAGGTTGTTGTGGATTGGAACCAACTTGATGGCACTTAACAACAACATCAGGAGCCAAACAGCTGACAGGTCAAGAATTAGATTCAGACTTCTTGAAAAGATACCTCCTATCCATTGCTGGAGAAAACAGATCTCCTTGAAGGTAGTATATAAAATGATAAGATCATTGGGCAAAGCCCTTGCTTTTCTCTTTGTGCAATGAAAGAAACATTATAACCAGAAAAGCAGGGCTTGCAAGATTTTGAAGTGATGGTTGGAATAAAAGAAAACATGGGGAATTTTAGGCCACCACTAGTCTCTCAGTTTGTCAAACTGTGGTGGTTTGCATGTTGCTGTGATGCTGGAAGCTATGCCATTGATATTTGTAATATAAGCAGGATCACCCACAGTGGAAAGATTTCAGCAGAACTTACAGACTAAGAGAAACTTAGAGGAAGGAGAGGCAGACAACTTCTGAATGTTTGGCCACTGAAAACTTATGAAAAGCAGTAGAATATTGTTTTATATATATATATATAATGGCCCCACAAATTGGAAGGCACATAATAATGTGAATGAAGTAAAGTTTTGGGGACCTTCATTTGCTAATGGGGCACAATTCAAAACGAGGAGAAACAGCTGCAAGCATTAAGTAATAATTGGAACATGGACTGTACGAAGTATGAATCTAGGAAACTTAGAAGTTGTAAAAATGAAAGATCAACATCTTAGACATTAGTGAGCTGAACTGGACTGGTATTGCCCATTTTGATTCTGACAATCATACAAGTTTACTATGCCAGCAATGCAAATTGAAGAGCAATGGTGTAGCATTCATCTTCAAAAAGAACAATTCAAGACCTATCTTGAAGTACAATGTTGTTGGTGAGAAATAATATCCATACATCTATAAGGAAGACCAGTTGATACTACTGTTATTAAAATTCATACCTAAACCACTAAAGTCAGTAATGATGAAATTGAATTCTACCAACGTCTCCAGTCTGAAATTATGCAATCAAGATGCATTGATAATGCAAACTCATGATTGGAATGCAAAGGTTGAAAACAATGAGGTAAGATCAGTAGTTGGAAAATATTATATTAGTTATAGGAATGATGCTGAAGATACCATGGATACAGAATTTTGCAAGACCAATGACTTATTCATTGCAAATACCTATTTAAAACAACCTAAAAGGTAACTATATATCTGTATATCATCAGATGAAAAACACAGGAATCAAATGGACAACATCTCTAGGAAGAAACAGTGGAAAAATCTCAGTATCAGCAGCCTAAACAAGGCCAGAGACAGACTGTGGAACAGACCATTAGTTGGTTGGTGGTTATGTGCTGTGGAGTTGGTTCCAACTCATAGTGACCCTATATAGGGGTTCTGAGGCTATAAACCTTTACAGGAGCAGAAAGCCTCATCTTTCTCCCATGGAACCACTGGTAGTTTCAAATTGCTGACTGTGAGATTAGCAGTCCTGACTCATAGCCACTAGGCTACCAGAGCTCCTTAGACAATCAATTGGTCATATACAAGTTCAGGCTGGAGCTGAAGAAAATTAAAACTAGTCCAAAAGTGTGAGAATATGACCTTGAATATATCCCACCTGAATTTAAAGACGGTCTCAAGATTTGATGCATTAAGCACTAATAACTCAAGACTAGAAAAGTTGTGAGATAATATTGAAAATATCATACAGGAAGAAAGCAAATGATTGTTAAAAAGGCAGGGGAAAAAAGACCAAAATGGAAATCAGAAGAGACTCTGAAACTTGCTCTTGATCCTAGAGAAACTAGTAAATGGAAGAAATGAGGAGGTAAAGAGCTGAATAGAAAGTTTTAGAGGCCAGCATAAGAAGACAAAGCCAAGTATTAAAATGAAATATGCAAAGACCTGGAGTTAGAAATCCATATAGAAAGAACATGCCCAGCTGAAAAACTGAAGAAAAAATTCAAGCCTCTACTTGCTATAATGAAGGATTCTATGAGCAAAATATTGAATGAGGCAGAAAACATCCAAAGAAGAAGAAAGGAATACAGTCACTGTGCCAAAAAGAAATGGTTAAACCATTTCAACATGTAGCATGAGATCAAGGACTAATGGTAGTGAAGGAACAAGTCCAAACTACACTGAAGGCTTTGAAGAAAAACAAAGCACTAGGTGGCACTGTGGGATAATGCACTAGATCACAAGGTCGGCAGTTCAAATTCACCAGGTGCTCCTCGGAAACCCTATACAGAGTTGCTATGAGTTGTAACTGACTCTGTGGCCCTTAACAACAACAGCAACAACAACAGTAATTGATGGAATACAAATTGAAATCTTTCAACTGATGAAGCACTGGAGGCACTCATCTATTACCAAAAATTTGTAAGACCTAGTCAACTGATGGGAAGAGATCCAACTGATGGGAAGAGATCCATGCTTGTGTCCATTTGAAAGACATGTGACCCAATGGAATGTGGAAATCATCAGACAATATCATTAATATCACATGCAAGTAATACTTTGCTAAAGATAATTTTTTAAAATAACTGCAATAGTACATTGACAGGGAACTGCCAGAGGTTCAAGCCAGATCCAGATGAGGACATGGAAAAAAGGGTATCATTGTTGATGTCAAATAGCTCTTGGCTGAAAGCCGAGAATACCAGAAAGATGGTTACTTGTGATTTACTAACTATGCAAAGGCTTTTGACTGTGTGGATCATGAGAAGCTATGGATGGGTATTCCAAAAAATGGGTATTGTCAAGAATGGGTATTCCAGATGCTTAATTTTGCTCACAAGTAAACTGTACATCACTCAAAAAGGACAAGGATACACCAAATGATTAAAATAAGGAAAGGTGGGCACCAGGATTGTATTCTTTCACCATACTTATACAATCTATATGCTGAGCAAATAATTCAAGAAGCTGGATTATATGAAAAAGAACGTGACATCAGGATTGGAGGAAAACTCATTAACAACCTGCAATATGCAGATGATACAGCCTTGCTTGCTGATAGTGAAGAGGATTTAAAATACTTACTGATGAAAATCAAAGACCACAGCCTTCAGTATAGATTGCAACTCAATGTAAAGAAAACAAAAACCCTTACCACTGGACCAATAAATAACAACATGATAAATGGAGAAAAGATTCAAGTTGTCTAAGACTTCATTTTGGTTGGATCCACTGTCAACACTCATGGAAGTAGCATGCAAGAAATAATACAACGTATTGCATTAAGCAAATTTGCTGCACAAAACCTGTTTAAAATGTTCAAGAGCAAAGATGTCAATTTGAGGACTAAGATGTGCCTGACTCAAGTCATGGTATTTTCAATAGCTTTTATGCAAGCGAAAGTTGGACAATGAATAAGGAAGACAGCAGAAGAATTGATGAATCTGAATGATGGTGTTGGAAAAGAATATTAAAAGCACCATGGGCTGCTAGAGGAACGAACAAATTTGTGTTGAAAGAAGTATAGCCAGAATGCTCCTTAGGGGCCAGGATGGTGAGACTTATTTCATACTTTAGACATATTATCAGGAAGGACCAGATACTGGAATAGTGCATAATGCTTGGTAAAGTGGGGGGTCAGTGAAAAAGAGGAAGACCCCACCAAATGAGATGGAGTAGCATTGTGGCAGCAGCAATGGGCTCAAGTATAACATGATTGTAAGGATGACATAGGACAGGGCAATGTTTCATTCTGTTGTGCAGAGGGTCACTATGAGTTGGATCCAACTTGACAGCACCCAACAACACCACAACATGGACTGTTCGAAGAACAAACAAGTCTGTGTTGGAAGAAGTACAACCAGAACACTCTTTAGAAACCAAGTTAGTGAGCCTTTATCTTTCGTATTCCTGCATGCTATCAGTAGGGATCAGTCCCTGGAGAAGGACATCATGCTTGGTAAAGTAGAGGGTCAGTGAAGGAGAGGAAGACCCCAACAAGATAGACTGACACAGTGGTAGTAGTGATAGGTTTAAATATAACAATTGTGAGGATGGCACAGGACTAGGCATTCTTCTGTTCTGTTGTGGATAGGATCACTGTGAAACAGAACCAACTCGATGACACCTAACAATAATAGTCACTTTATTTACTAATACCATTTTATTCATGATTATGTTAACCATTCCTTGCAAGGTGCCAATCACAAAGCAAGCTGCATCCCAGAGCCAGAAAAAATATTGAGATGTTTACAGCTTACCCAGCAAATGGCAATAACCCTGGACAAAAGTGACAAACTTTCTGGGGTAGCAAACTGTGACAAATGTAACTAAGTCCTCCCATGTAAGGGAATCAATTCTCACATAAAGGAAGTCATTTCACCACACCAAGGCACATGGAGAAAATCTTTGCTCTTTGGCAAGTACCTTTTTTCACTATGATGAAAAGGTAGCAGGACACTATGCTATGAAGCCTTGGTTACAGAGCAAGTCACTGCTTGACTCTGCTGCCACTCTCATGCTAAATGGGCCAAAATGACTCACCTAGGGTGAGAAGATGTGAGGCCCAAGTTTCTGGAATGCATGACTAGGGTCATGAAGGTGTAAAATATCAAGGGGAGAGAAGGGCATGACTAGAATAGGGATTAAACACAATCCATTCTCTTTGCAATCTGATTTGTAATTATTGCTGGCTACTGTAGACATTTAGAGACCATCTGAAGAACAGATTTGATGAATTAAACACTAAAGACCGAAGACCAGAAGAGTTGTGGGATGACATCAAGAACATCATACATGAAG
>NW_006408723.1:3660328-3674809 GCF_000296735.1 Chrysochloris asiatica | reverse complement strand
AAGAGGAAGACCCCTAACGAGATGGATTGGCCAGGTGGCATCACTGATGGACTCAAGTGTGGCAGTGGTAGTAAGGTTGGCCCAGGATCGGACATTGTTTCTTTCTGCTGTGCATGGGGTCGCTATGAGTCGGTTCCGACTCAATGGCACCTGACAACAACAACAACAACAACAACAACTGTAGACATAGGAGTCCTGGTGTGGCGCTGTGGGTTAATGCGTCGGACTGCAAAGTTGGTGTAAATAGCAAGGTCAATGGTTCAAGCTCACTAGTTGGCCCTTGGAAACCTTATACAGGGTGGCTATGGGTTGGAACTGACTTGATGGAACTTAACAACAGCAACAACTGTAGACATGGACCCTGACTTCTGGCAACACCATGTACAATGGAGCAAAATGCTGTGTGGTTTTGTGCCTTCCCTCGATCAGGAATTGTTGTGATCCATAGGCTTTTCACTGATGATTTCAATGCTGATTTTTGGAAGTAGATTTCCTAGTCTGATAGTCTGGAAACTCTGCTGAAACTTGTTTAACAGCAACAGCAATGTTCAAGCCACCACTAATGGATGGGTGGCGACTCCATATGAGGTGCATTGACTGAGAATCAAACCCAGGTTTACCACATGGAAGACAAGAATTCTACTACTGAACCACCACTGACACTTACCCCTCCCTCTCCAGTGACCTGCTTTACCCTCCTCAAAATAAGAATTCTTGTTATTAACAAGGGTTCAAGGGAAGTCTCAGACATCAAACACAAGACAGCAAAACTGCAGAAACAAACCAAAACCACACACAGATTTAACTGGTCATAAAAGACAGATGGATTGAAAAGATTAATAGGGAAAAATATATACACAATAAACTTGGAGTTAATAAGTACAGAGCATGCAAACACTGAGACATTGGAACAAAATACTGGGGTCAGGTTGCCCAGCCCTGGTATTAAGCCTCTTATCTCAGGCACATATAGCCAACTACACTATGTGTAAGACACCCTGCATTGCCAATCCAATAGAGTGAAGAGCAGGGTTCATGGTGTCATAAGCAGGAAGGCCTTCTAGGAGCACAGTGAATTCTGTTCTAGGGAACCTCCAAATATATAATGGGCAGTTTCTAATATTCCATTATATCTGCAAATTATATGTGTTCACTACAGTCTGATTGGTGTAGGACATTTTATAACAAGAAAAGAGGATGGTTTGATTAATTTAACCAGAAAGGAAGTCATGTTAAAAAAAAAAAAAAGTTCAAGCTCACTGAGGATAACTCCTGGATTTGGAGCTCACCCGTCAAATACACCTCTTTTGAAATATTGCCCAATGTTTCTAACATTTGAATTTGAGTTTTAAGACTCAGTTATTGGGGCTTTACTTTTCTTCATCAGTAAGTCAGTCATTGTGAAAACAGAATATAGAGGGCATTTCCCTTACTACTTTTGAAGACAGTAGGGACAAAATCTGAACACTAAAATGGCCACACTGATGTCAACCCTGGAAAAATGCTTTGTCATTTTCTCTCTCCTTCTCTTCCTTTCTAACATATAACCCTGGCCCCACATACAAAAACTCTGTGTTCCCATAGATTAGCTACTTCTCTTCTACAATTAGCTGGTGTTAGGCTGTTTTTCTGTTTCTTCCCAAGTCTCAGGTGGAGATAGGACTCTCCTCATACTGCACCCTCTCTTCTTTCCTGGAATATGAGGCTTGTTTACTACATAGTAGAGAAGGGACCCACAAGCACCTGCCCCAGCATGGGAAATCTTAACTGTCCAGTCAGCCGCCACTGGAAACAGTCATTGTTCTTATCCGGGTTACCAAGTTTTCCTGTGTGTAAACAGTCACTTCTTTTCTGTAATAAACTAATGTCTCTCAAAGCAACTCCTGGTCACTTTATCAGTCTCTTGGCAACCACATGTGCAGAAGGATTTTCCCTTCTGGATTTGAACCTAAACAATTTTTGAGCTAGCTATGAGACCAAAAAAGCCTAGGATTCTCAAGAAAAGATGGGAGAGAAAAGGTACACCACAGGGGTAATCCTGGGATGGTCATTGGCATCCAAGTGTGGTCTCATGGCATAGTTTTTAGAAACATGTGTATATGGAAACCTCCAAAATGCCACAAGGATTATTGGAACTCCTCCAGGGATTTGGGGTCTATAAAGCTAAGAAGGACACTAGGGTGCTGTTCACCTCATTCGTCTGGTCCCTCCTGTGTGCCGTGCAAGCCGCTACTGAAGCTGGAAGCTGGAAGGCTAAAAGATGAGCTGCATTTGGAGAGAGAGGCATGGATGGTGCAGCCCAACACCACCGAGGCTCTGGTCACCCACCTCCAAACATTAGATTCTATAGAAACCCTGGCTTGTTGCCTAGGGAAAATAAAGGAGCAGCACCCACTCAGTGAGTATACACCATAATCAGGAAAGTGGCTTGGAATTACAAGAGATGGGACCCACTGAAATCCTTGACTGAGTCAGAAGAAGAGGATTTTAGGGAAGAAATAGAAATCTCCCAGCTAGAAGCATGACAGGTCTTAATTATCAAGATTAAAAGAGACCAGCCCCACACAGCTGGTGTGTGTTCTGCCAATTCTCTGGTCCTTGAATGGCAGAAGCATGTTACCATGTGGGACTATGCTATTGCTGAGCTGTCAGAGTTAGTTACTCAATATCAGCAGAAGGGGAGACAGTCTGTGGCTGCTAGGCTCCTCTTCCTTGGGATACAGGGACAGAGGGTGTAGTGCTCACCAGGCTTGAAAGGTCTAAGTAGGTCTCTAACCATTCACCCCACACTGTGGCAGTGGCTTTATGCTATAGTGAATTAGGCCCAAGTAGTATTTCTTTCAGTTTGGATTGTAGCTGCCTGTAAGGATGTCTGAATGAGGCAGACATCCCAGCCTCCTCCATATGCTGGATAGCCATGGAGGAATTGCAGGAAGTGATTAGAGAGTTGGGGTGAAGCACACTGTGTATGCAGAACATTACTGAGACCCTGATAATGAGTTGCTTACTGCTGGAAAGAAGGATGCTATTTTACAATAAGGAGTTCTTGTAGCATAGTGGGTTATGTGTTGGGTAGCTAACACAAGGTCAGCAGGTTGAATCTACCAGCCTCTCAGTGGGAGAAAGATGAGGATTTCTGCTTTCATAAAGATTTGTAGTCTTGGAAACTTGATACAGGGTTGCTATGAGTTGGAATTGACTCCACAACACATACCTACCACCACCACCACCTTTTTATAATCAGCACCTAACCAATGGTATGCAGCACTGGTATCTATATCAAGCCCCATGGTGGGACAGTGGTGTCCCGGGCTGCTCAGGCTACAGTAGACTTGGGAGAGACAGATAAGCTCTGCAGACAGAATGCCTGAGCTTCAGGGATACAAGGGGGAGGGGAGCAAGCAAAACAGAAAACAAAGAGAGCCTAGTAAGGGTCACCAGGAAGTAATTGTGGATTGACTTGCTTGCTACTGGCACCTCTCAAGACAAAATTGAGAGGCAGCTAAATGTGATGTTAGTTAAGTTGTGGCAGAAGGTCTTCCCAGAATAATAGTTTGTTAGAGGAAAAGATTCTCAGGAGCTTCTTACCCCTAGTGCAATCCCAGCATGGAAGATGCCACCACCCCTGGAGGCCACACATTAAGTTAATTATACACTGGTTTCTCAAGAACAAACAGACTATCTTAGCATTAGTACATATTGGGGCAGAGTGCACCTTGATTCATAGGTTGGTTTAGCAGGACCTAGAAAAGTGGAATAAGTCCACCAGTATACACTTGTTTTTATTATATTGATGATGTTATGTTAACCCATGATTCTCTTTCTGTGCTTCAACAAGTAGCACTACAATTAGTAACACATGTAGGTTCATAAGGATGGGCCATCAATGATGCCAAACTGAAAGGCCCTGGATCATCTGCCAAATTCTTGGGTGTTTTGTGGTAAGACAAAAGAAGTTCTTGAAGTCGTCATTGATAAAGCATACCCCTGTTCTACCAAAATAAATGAGTTGCAAACATTCCTTGGGATGCTGGGGGTATTGATGGCCCTTCATTTCCCATTTAATACAGATTTTGAGACCCTTGTACTGTCAAGTAAAGGGAATGTTTGGGACTGGACTGCAAGACAGAGCAGTCTTTTAATGAGGCTAAAGTAAATGAAAAGCAGATGCAGGCTCTTGGGACCATAGCTGTAGGGCAAGAGTGGAAATTAGATGTTGCCAGTAATCCAGAAAGATATGGTTGTGGTCTGTGGCAATGGCAACAGGGTCGATGTATTCTCTTAGGAATCTGGTCTCAACTATACAAAGGTGAAGAAACTTGATATAGTCTTCTAAAGAAACAATTTTGTGTTGTGTACAACAGTTGACAGCTCATAGAAGACATCGCAAAAGGGACCTCTGTAACAGTATGAGTGCACCACCCCATATAACGGTGGGTGGAGGAGTTTGCTAAACCCCAGTTGGTGGTGGCCCAGTCCAGAACATTGGCCAAATGACACGCAAATTCGCAACAAAGAAGTGTCCTCTCAAGAAGCCCCTTGAGTGCTAAACTATACCAAATTCTTTGACCAGTTACTTATGTCACTGATGGAAAGCACCAGGGCCCAGGACAGAAGTGCCTCCATGAAAGAGTCATATGAGAAGACACTGGGCAAATTCCCAAGGAAGTCTGGTGCATGGATGGCTCAGCTCGAGGTAAGCCCACACAGTGGACTGCAGTGACAATATACAATATAACCCACCGTGGAATGTATGTGGACCAATTAGGGCTTGGGGCAGAGTAGCATCATGGATGGTACTCATGCACAAGCCAAAACAAACTTCATAGTCCTACATATGGACAGCTGGGCAGTGTTTTACTGCTATTCAAAAAATTTTCAGTGGCTAAACATTCAAAAATAGTCTACCTCTCCTTCTTCTGCATTTCTTAGTTTGGACGCTCAGCTGAAACCTGTCCATCATGGAGGACCCTGCAGACATTCAAAATATTGGTGGAATAGCTTTCAGTATCACAGCAACACATAAGCCACCACAATGCAACAAACTGACATGCGAGTGGTGGTTCCAGCTTCTGGTAACTTCAGGTGTTTGTTGCTTGCAACTGCAGTGTCACAGGGTGCTCTTCCATCTGTATGATTCTGTCACTTCTCTCTCTCTCTCTCTTTTTTAATAAACACTTCACTAAAATTTTACTAGAACCTACCTACAGTATGCCTCATGTTAATTTAATTGATACGATTTTTCAAACAAGGCTGCCTTGACAAATACTAGGGGCTAGCATTTCAACATACTTTTTTTGGTGAGGCACAATTGAATGCCTCTTGAAGTAAAAGTAAATGGACGAAGTGTAGTGTCTAGTGGTATTTATAAAAGGAGTCCATGTCATCAACCGAAACTTGGCATTTTAGCATCCACTTTTATATAGTATTCTCAAGGACCAAATAAAATTTTATCAGAATCCTACTATTTTACATTTCTTTTGGGGACAGATGGAACAGTCCTGAATAAAAAGAAATTCAATTTATACTTTAGATGAATACCTGAATTTTTAATAGAAAAAAGAATGACATGTTTGTGTTGGAAGTAGGAGGGGGTTCTGACTGTCTTGAAAATCATTTAGACCTGCTGGTTTATAATCTCAACAAGTCATATTGTTGCTGATAGATATCAGGAATATCCAGAAAATTCTATTACAGAGCAAACTGACAGGAGGAGAATTGCTTACAGCAAATACAGTTGTAGTTGTATTTATCTCATTTATATAATAGCTTTCAAGGAGCTGTGGTAACATAATCAATTATGAACTCAGCTGCTAACTGCAAGGCCAGCAGTTTGAATCTGCCAGTTGCTCCATGGGAGAAAGATGAGGCTTTCTGCTTCCATAAAGATTTACAGCCTTGGAAGCCATATACGGGGTTGCTATGAATCGTAAATGACTCCATGGCACATAACAACCATCACCATACAATAGCTCTCAGACTATAAATTTGTGTATCATTTTCCTTACCCATGTTTTGCCTTTGTTGCAGGAAAGCATTAATAAAATAATCAAATTATTTATAAATTTAAGTCACTCAACAGTTTTTTAAATCATTTATTTTCTTTTTATTATGGTTGAGAATACATGCCGCAGAATATACAATTGCCTATGTTAGTCAATTTCAGCTCACTGTTGCCTAGGAAATTGATCTTTAGGTGTTCCATTTTATTTTTAATAATTTCTACATGTAAAATTCAGTGACATTGGTTGCATTCTTTGAGTTATGCAACTATTCTCACCCTCCTTTTCCAAGGTGTTCCTTCCCCACTAACATAAATTCATTGTCCCCTAACAAAACAGTTTAAGTTGACCTGGAATTCCAAGGGTGTGATAGGATTTGCTGAGAGTAAATACTAATATCCCTAATGGCAGTGTTTTCTTGTTTGATTCACTATGCAATTTGAGACATCTTTCCAAAGTGAATCTACTGTTAGTTGGGGTAAATTGATGAAGGGTGATGATTTCTTACTAACACTGAGTAAATAATTACCAATATATCATATGTCTTTGTTTAGATTTAAACCCAGAAGGGGAAACTCTTCTATGTATGTGGTTTCTGAGTGATCAAAAACTGACCAGGTGTTGAGATGTTTGTTTATTACAGAAAAGAAGAGACTGTTTATAAACAGGGAAACTTACGAACCCGAATGAGAACAGCAGCATTTCCAGTGGGGGCCAGCTGGACAGTTAAGATTTTCCATGCTAGGATGGGGCAGGGAGCTTGTGGATCTCATTTATACTATGTGGTAAACCAGCCTCACATTCCAGGAGAGAGGGTAGAGGGGTGATGATTCCTAATTTGTATATTACATGTTCTGATGATTAATGAATGTTTAGAATTGTTTTCCCCCCTTTTGAGATGTGCCCCACCAGCAAATGAAAGTCTTAAAAGCTGTACTATCTTTGTATCACCATGGTCAACTTTACTTTGAGGAGGCCACTCTTCCCCAGTGGTATTTTGAGTGCCTTCCAGCTTGAGGGGCTCAAATTCTGGCACTATATCTAACAATATTCTGATGCTATTCATAATGTTTCAATGTTCAATATCCTGTTGCTATATGACAGTGTTCCACTGCTATTTATAAAAATTTCAATGACTAAGTGTTCGGAAGTAGTCTGCCTCTCCTTCTTCCTAGTCTGTTTTAGTCTGAAAGTTCAGCTGAAACCTGTTCATCACGGGTGACCCTTCTGGTACTTAAAATACCAGCAGCATAGCTTCCAGCATCACAGCAACATGCAAGTCACCACAGTACAACAAACTGACAGGTGGGTGTTGGCTAAAACTGTGAGACAATACATTTCTGTCCTAAGTTCCCAACATGCAGTACTATTTCGGAAGCCCTAGAAAGCTAATACAAAATAGTACAAGATCTACCTTTTTAAGAAAATTTAAAATGTTTCCTTCATCATTACATTCTAGGTTACAATTTTCCTTGTGTATTTATATTAACATCTTTTTCTTACTTCTATCCCAATACTTAACACATAGCATTGTGATTGCAAGCTTTTTTTCTATCTTACCCAGTAATTTCAGAAGTTCAAAACTAGATCATTTATTTATGGGGTCATAATAGCAGTTCGAAACTACTAGCCGCTCCGCGGGAGAAAGATGAGGCTTTCTACTCCCGTAAGGATTTACACCCTCGGAAATCCTGTACAGGGTCGCTATGGGTCGGAACCGCCTTGACGGCACTTAACAACAACAACACATATATAACTCTCAGCAGTAAAATCACCATAAAGCAAAATATTTTCTATCTTACTCACTCTGATGTCCTCACACCTGGATAAACCACATGGAAGAGGTCAGTAAATTTCTATTAAATTCATTACTAAATTTCACTTCAGTAGAATAAATATAAATTTTTAATAACCAGTATTGGCACAACTGTACAAACCTCTGGTACCAAAAGGCAGCAGAGGTTGGCAAACTAAAGCACAAAGGTCCAATATGACTCTCTGTTTTTGTATACCCACCAACCAATTTATATTTTCCAAATATTTTTTTTAATCAAAAGAGCAATAGCATTTCATGACATGAAATTTGTATGAAGTTCAAATTGTATGAAGTGGCAATAAATAAAGCTTTACTGAAACACAATCATGTGTATTCATTTATGAATTAGCTCTAGGCTGCTTTCACACTATAATAGCAGAGTTAAGCAGCTGTGCCAGGGGTCAGATTAAATCCTAATTGCTTTATACTGCTACTTAGTGCACAATGGGTTAATGCGCTGGACTGCATTAACAACAAGGTTTGAACAACAAGGTTGTCAGTTCAAGCTCACTAGCTGCTCCTTGGAAAACCTATACAAGGTCGCTATGTGTAGGAACTGACTTGATGGCTCTTAACAACAACAGTGCTCTGTATATTGCAGTGATAGAGTCATGATGAGGTCATTTTTGAGTACCACTTATATTGCTGTACTATAGCATTTTATTTATTTAATTAGCAGTACAAAACTATCAAGAATCTCTGGTAGCACATTTGTTAAAGCTGATTGAAAGTTTGGCAGTTTGAATCCACTAGCCATTCCACAGGATTAAGATGTAGCAATTTACTTCATTAAGACTTATAGCCTTGGGAATCCTACAGGGTAGTTCAACTGTTTCAAGAGGTAGCATATGATCAAGAGCCAATGATACTGAAGAAAGATGTTCAGGGTGCTTTTAAGGAATTGCCAAATAACAAGGCACCAGGAATTGATGGAATAAAAATTGAAATCTTTTAAGAAAGTGAGGTGGCACAGGAGGCACTCACTCATCTCTGCCAAGAAATTTGGAAGACAACTATCTGGCTGACTGATTGGAAGAGATCCATATTTGTGCCCATTCCAAAGAGAGGTGACCCAACAGAATGCGGAAATCATCGGACAATCTTTTTGATATCCTATGCGAGTAAAATTTTGCCAAAGGTAGTAGAAAAACGGCTACAATCATACATTGACACAGAACTTCCAGAGGTTCAAGCGGATTCAGAAGAGGCTGTGGAATGAGGGCTATCATTGCTCATGTCCAATGGATCTTGGCTGAAAGCAGAGAATATCAGAAAGAGGTTTACCTATGCTTTATTGACTACACAAAGGCTTTTTATTGTGTGGACAAGCTATGGACAACATTGTGAAGTATGAGTATTTCGGAACACTTAATTATGCTCATGGGGAATCTGTACCTGGACCAAGAGGCAGTTGTTCAAACAGAACATGGGAACACTGAATGTTTTAAAATTAAGAAAGGTATGCGACAAGGTTGTATTCTTTCACCATACTTATTTAACCTGTATGCTGAACAAATAATCCGAGAAGCTGGGTTCTATGAAGAAGAACATGGCGTTAGGATTGGAGGAAGACTCATTAACAACCTGCAATATGCAGATGATAGAACCTTGCTTGCTGAAAGTGAAGAGGACTTAAAACATTTACTGAAGAAAATCAAAGACCACCTCCTTCGGTATGGATTACATCTCAATGTAAAGAAAACAAAACTCCTCACCACTTGACTAATAAACAACATTTTTTTTTTTTTTTCAGCTTTCAAAATGACACATACATGACCCCAATATATAAAATAAATTTAAAAGAAACTGTGTTGGCCCAGCAGTTGTTTGATGGGAATTCTTCTCCAAATACATCCTGGAGTATCTGTTCTCTCCCCTCTGCCACAGTGTACCCCGAGGGAAAATGGAGAATGATCTCTTGAGTACGTGGCATACCAAGTCTCACTGCCTTTCAATCTCTAATTTCATCTGGGACACAACCAGTCTCCAGAGGAGCCCAAGAGTTAACAAGACTATATCAACCTCGCTCACTCTCTTTCAGGCAAATAGAATTGGCTTTTGATGTGCTAGAGTTCCAGATCTTTAAATCTAAACTTCTCTGGCTTTTCAGTCATTTTGGTTATACGACATTTCAACAAGTGAACACTTTCTGTTTGGGTTAACATAGGTCTTCTGCGCAGTTCCCTTTTTAAACCACAATAAACAGCAATATATCTTCCCAAGTTTGAGAAAGACCTGAGTCTTTCAAGGTCCCAAGTAGCAACCTGTTTTCTAATGTGGTTTCTGAACATTTAGGTTCTTTTCCTTCTTGGTGTATTCTTTCAGTCGAAGAAGCCACTTGGACCAGTACTGGGAACAGAGTTTTCTGTGTCCATTAAGTGTAGATGGGCAGGAGACCCATCTTTGTAGGCCACCACAATTAAGCCACAATGAATCTGAAAGCTATAGTTGGCATCATGATTTATGGCACCAATGTATGCCACAACTTGTAACGGGTTGTCAAAAGTATTTTGGATAAAAGGCCTTGGTTTCTCTGATGTCTTCCAATCAATCACACATAGTTTGCCCTGATACTTGGCCACACAGTCCAGCAGACCAACATAATTTAGGGCTTCATGTTGAACAGCACTTTCAAGAACTTGCACTTCAGCAACATCTTTCAGAACATGATGGATGCTTTCAATATAGTCAGACTCCAGATTTCCATCTTTCTGTTTTGAACTCTCCTGGGATGAAAGAATGCTTTCCAGGGCTTCATGGAACTGCTTCCCTTGTAAAAATGTGTTTGAAGTATCTTCTGCGAAGCCATCTTCTCCCAGTTCTAGAATCATCCGCCGTTTCCACCTCTCCAAATAGAAGACCTGCTCAGGTGTCATGGTCTGTTGTATGATTCGGGTCACACTTGGGATCCTATTTCTTTGCAAAGGGATTTTCAGAGGAATTGAAGGATCACTTGCTGTATTTGATTTTACTCTTTTCTCTGGGAAAACTGAGGAAACCAGTTTGATGGAGCCTTTGTTGTATCATCTTGCTTTGGGGATTTACACTTACTCATAGGCCCATAGAGAAAATATCCTCTTCAAATAGTGATTCTGGGGTCTGTGCATGGCTTCTGAAGGACATGTACTAAATCAGAGTATTTTTATTGGTCCACTTCTTCATAAGAGTGTACTTTTTTCTTCCGTCTACATGAAAAAGAAGTAGAGAAAAAAACCCCACAGGGAGCTCATTCTACAAAGAAACCCTTTGAACTTCTGAGCTGCCTGCAAATGGTCTGAAGAGCCTTCATGTTTAGATTTTAAAGTTTCACTTCCTTCTAGGGTAGTTGCAATATCGAATGACTTCCCCCCCCCCCGCCACTGCATTCCTTAGAAGTCACTAGGCTGCATCTAGGCAGGTAAGCAACGCTTCGCTTAATTACTTGGGCACGAACATTCTCACGGAACTCATATTTTCATGGATCCTGCGCTTTTCGTCCGAAGTTAGGATCCGCCGGAGGCGCGGCGTCCCCAGCATGCCACAACATTCTTATCAATGGAGAAAAGATTGAAGCTGTCAAAAGACTTCATTCTTCTTGGATCAACTATCAACACTCACAGAAGCAGCAGTCAAGAGATCAAATGACATATTGCATTAAGCAAGTCTGCTGCACAGGACCTTTTTAAAGTGTTGAAGAGCAAAGATGTCAGTTTGAGGACTAAGGTGTGCCTGACCCAAGCCATAGTATTTTCAATCAGCTCATATGCATGTGAAAGCTGGACAGTGAATAAGGAAGATCGTAGAAGAATTGATGCCTTTGAGTTATGGTGATGAAGAATATTGAAAGTGCCATGGGCTGCCAAAAGAACCAACAAATTTGTTTTGGAAGAAGTGCAGCCAGAGTGCTCCTTGGAGGCCAAGATGGCCAAACTTTGTCTCTCATACTTCAGACATATTGTCAGGAGGGACCAGTTGCTGGAGAAGTGTATCATGTTTGATAAAGTGGAGGGTCGGAGAAAAAGAGGAAGATGGATTGGCCAGGTTGTGGCATCGATGGACTCAAGCGTGGCAACAGTAGTAAGGTTGGCCCAGGCATCTAACAACAACAACAACTCTGTCCTTTAAGGTTGCTATAGTCAGAATTAATTCAGTGGTAATGGGGTTTGACATACCCATTATATCAAGTAAGAGATGGAAGAAAAAGTGACTCTGAATGCTATACTTTCATGACACAGCAAAGTGTGGATTGTTTTATTAAAAGCACAACATTGTGTTTATTTTACAATGACACAATTGTTGTTAAGTGCCATCAAGTCAGTTCTGATTCGTAGCAATCCTGTAGAGGGTTTCCAAGAAGCAGTTGATGGATTTGAATCACCAATCGTGTGGTTAGCAGTCCAATGTTTATCCTATAGTGCCACACAAGGGCCAATGTTGTTGTTTTTAGATGCCATTGAGCCAGTACCAACTCATAGAGACCCAATGCACAACAGAAAGAAACACTGCCTGGCCCTGCACCAACCTCACAATTGTGGCTATGTTTGAGCCCATTGCTGCTGCCACTGTGCCATTCCAACTCATTAGGGGCCTTTCTGTTTTTCTCTGACCCTCTACTTTAAAAAAAACATAATATCCTTCTCCAGAGACTGGTTCCTCCTGATAATATGTTTAAAGTATGAGAGGTGAAGTCTGGCCATCCTGGCTTCCAAGGAGCATTCTGGTTGTACTTCTTCCAACACAGATTGGTTTATTCTTTTGGCAGTTTATGGTACTTTTAATATTCTTCTCCAACACCATAACTCAAATGCATCAATTCTTCTACAGTCTTCCTTATTCACTGTACAACTTTCACATGCACATGAGGTTACTGAAAATACCATGGTTTGGGTCAGGCCCACCTTAGTTTTCAAAATGACATCTTTATTCTTGCACACTTTACAGGTCTTGTGGAGCAGCTTTCCTTAACACAATACTTCCTTTGATTTCTTGACTGTTGCTTCCATGAGTATTAATGGTTAATCTGAGCAAAATGTTGTTTATTGGTCCAGTGGTGAGGATTTTTGTTTTCTTTACAGTGAGATGCAATCCATACCAAAGGCTCTGGTCTTTGGTTTTCATCAGTAAGTATTTTAAGTCCTCTTTGCTTTCAGGAAACTAGGTTGTATCATCTGCATATAACAGGTTGTTTAGGAGTCTTCCTCCAATATTGATGCCATGTTTTCCTTCATATAATCCAGTTTACAGGTTGAAAAAGTTTGGTGAAAGAATACAACCCTGGTGCACAACTTTCCTAATTTTAAACCATTCAATGTTCCCTTGTTCTGTTCCAACAACTGCCTCTTGGTCTATGTACAGGTTCCCCTTGAGCACAATTAAGTACTCTGGAATATTCATTTTCCACAATGTTGTCCATATTTTGTCATGATCCACGCAATCGAAAGCCTTTGCGTAGTCAATAAAGCATAGGTAAACATCTTTCTGATATTCTCTACTTTCAGACAAGATCCATCTGACATCTGCAATGATATCCCTTGTTCCACGTCTTCTTCCGAATCTGGCTTGAACCTCTGGTAGTTCTCTGTCAATGTATGGGTGCCACCATTTTTGTATTATCTTCAGTAAAATTTTAATTGCATGTGACATTTATGATATTGTCCTATGATTTCCGCATTCCATTGGGTCACCTATCTTTGGAATGAAAACAAATATGGATCTCTTCCAGTCAGTTGGCCAGGTAGTTGTTTCCTAAATTTCTTGGCATAGATGAGTGTGTGCCTCCAGTTCTGCATCACTTTGTTGAAAGATTTCAATTTTTATTCCATCAATTCCCAGTGCCTTGTTCTTTGCCAATGTCTTCAATGCACCTTGGACTTCTTTCTTCAGCATCATTGGCTCTTGATTATATGCTACCTCTTTGAATCGACCATTTCTTTTTGGTACAGTGACTCTGTATTTCTTCCATCTTCTTCTTCTTTTTTAATATCTTCCCTCCCCTCACCCCACCCCCCACATCCCAGCAACCAGCAAAGAATCCACCCTCTTTAGTATGGATTCTTTTTCTTAGTCTTTTATTGTAGTGATCCTATGCAGTATTTCTTCTTTTATGACTGACTAATTTCACTGAACATAATGTCCTCAAGATTCATCCGTGTTATAAGGTGGTTTGCAGCTTCCTTGTTATACTTCAAGGTAGCATAATAGTCCATTGTGTGTATGTACCACAGTTTGTTTATCCATTTTTCAGTTGATGGGCACTTAGGCTGCCTCCATCTTTTTGCTATTGTAATTAGTGCTGCTATGAACATTGGTGGGCATATAGCTACTCGTGTTATGGCTCATATTTCTTGTGGGTAAATACTGAGTAGAGGAATTGCTAGATCATAAGGTATTTCTAATTTCAACCTTCTGAGGAAACGCCATATTGCTTTCCAGAGAGGTTGGATCATTTTGCAATCCCACCAGCAATCCAGGAGTGCCCCAGTCTCGCCACATCCCCACCAGTATTTACTGTCCTCTACTTTTTTGATTTTTGCTGTTATTGCTGGTGTGAGATGATATCGCATTGTTGTTTTTTTTTTAATTTAATTTTTATTTTTTTTAATTTAAGGTTTTTATTGTGGATTGAGTGAAATCCAAAGGGCACATCATCAGTTTCACATTCAACAATTCATATAACTTGTTTCA
>NW_006408723.1:3634477-3636054 GCF_000296735.1 Chrysochloris asiatica | reverse complement strand
AAAGTGCCATGGGCTGTCAAAAGAACCAATAGATCCATTTTGGAAGAAGTGCAGCCAGAGTACACTGCGTCTTGGAGGCCAAGATGTCCAGATTTCGTCTGTCATACTTCAGACATATTGTCAGAAGGGACCAGTTGCTGGAGAAGGATATCATGTTTGGTAAGGAAAAGAGGAAGATCCTCAATGAGATGGATTGACCAAGTGGCAACATCGATGGACGCAAGCATGGCCACAGTAGTGAGGTTAGCCCAGGATCGGGCAGTGTTTTGTTCTGCTGTGCATAAGGTTGCTGTGAGTTTATACAAAAGACTGAAACAAGACTTGTATGTCACGCCTTATACAAATACCAACTCAGCATGGATTAAATACCTAAATGTGAATCCCAGAATTACAAAGGTCATTAATGAGAAAAAAGGGGAAAATGTGAGAGCTCTGATACAGGGCATACACAGGCTACCAAATATTTTGAAACTTACAGAAACAAAAATAGACAAAATATATCAATGGGACATACTAAAAATTAAAAAGTTATGCACAACAAACGACTTCATTAAAAGAGTAAAAAGGAGCCCACAGAATGGGAAAAAATATTTTGCAATGACCCATCAGACAAGGGACTAATTACCAAAATATATAGGAATCTACAACACTTCTACAAGAAAAGGACAAATAACCCAATTAAAAAATGGGCACAGAACATTAATAGACACTTCACCATGGAAGAGATCCGGGCAGTCAACCGACATATGAAGAAATGTTCATGATCACTAGCTATTAGAGAGATGCAAATCAAAACAACAATGAGATATCATCTAACACCAAAAATAATAGCAAAGATAAAAAAAAGTAGAGGACAATAAGTGTTGGTGAGGATATGGAGGGACTGGGACCCTCCTACATTGCTGGTGGGATTGCAAAATGGTCCAGCCTCTCTGAAAAGCAGTATAGCGCTTCCTCAGAAGGTTGCGAAAAGAAATACCTTATGATCCAGCAATTCTTCTATTTGGTATTTATCCACAGAAAATATGAACCATAACGCAAGTAGATATATGCACACCAATGTTCATAGCATTACTATTTACAATAGCAAAAAATGGAGACAGCCTAAGTGTCCATCAACTGAAGAATGGATAAACAAACTGGTGCATACACACAATGGAATACTATGCTACCCTGCAGAATAAAAAGGTAGCAGCAAGCTACCGCATAACATGGATGAACCTTGAGGACATTATGCTGAGTGAAATCAGTTAGTCACAAAAGGAGAAATATAGCATAGAGCCATTATTGTGAAAAATTAAGAAAAAGCACCCACACTAAAAGGGGGAAAATTATCTTTTTTTTTTTTTTCTTAAATGTTTTATTGTGAGTTATGTGATAGTTTACATGGAAGAACATTAGTTTTACATTCATTCTATGTTTTATTGTGAGTTATGTGATAGTTTACATGGAAGAACATTAGTTTTACATTCATTCTATCGTATATCGTCTCATTGCCATGGTTACAATCCCCTCCATGCAATCCTTCCCCCGTGCCCCCCAGGTCTTCAGCACACAGTTGCTCTTCCTCTCTGGAT
>NW_006408723.1:3629462-3633187 GCF_000296735.1 Chrysochloris asiatica | reverse complement strand
ATTGTTCCCCCCTTTTCCACATTCCAACCATGGCTCTATCTCTGTATCCCAGAACCCTTTTGTTTCCAGTTTGTGCATATATCATTATTTACCTCTGTCTCACTTAGCCCATTGAGACCTGTCTAATTGTTCTCCCATCTGCTTTGTTCTTCCAGAAAATTATTTTTTATTTTATTTTTATTATCATTATCATTATTATTATTTTTGTTGTTGGTTACCGGGTTGTATGGGGTTGTGTGAGGGCTAGGGAGGGGAAGGTGGAGCACAGGGTAGGGAATAGGCACAGTATAGTGGAACACAGGGTATGGAATAGACACAGGATAGTTTGGTGCTGGGGGGTGGAGCACAATGAACCAGAAGGGGAAAAGGAAAGGAAAAATATGGTGTATGGGAGAATAGCTAGGCAGGTTTACATGGGCTAAATGGAACAGAGGTAAATAATGATCTAAGCAAATATGTGGAACAACAGGGCTCGTGGATACAAAGATTGAGGAATGGTTTGAATGGGTAAAAGTGGGGAAATGATGTTAAGATGCTTGGCTGTCTGTTGAATCTTGGTTTCCCTTGCATACTATTGTAAAACAGACACTTGAAGGGGAGAGAGAGAAATAGCCAGAAACATCACTAGAGAAAGCTTGTAAGTCCGTCTTCAGCCTATAACTGTTTGGAATAACTAAAATGGGGCTAGAACTTCCCCAGTGAAGGAGGCTCCCTGCAGATCCTTTGCATTGCTCAAGACCATAGGTGGATCCTGATCCTCATCCAGAATCTTCTGAGGTGGGATATTCCCATGTAAAAGGACAAGCAGACAAGTCTGGAGCAGATAGAAGAACAGAAGATACTTCTTGAAAGAAAGATCAGCAGAAAAAAACAACAAGAAAAACAATAACAGTAGTATAATTGACTACTATAAGAACATGCAAATTGTTTCCCAGGGAGCCAACAAGGTAGTGGTCAGGTCCCCTCAAGGCAAACCCCCTTCCAAGACTGAAACTTGAATGGAATACACTAGCAGGCATACGGTCCTGCTGCTGACCCCGTTGATCACTGATAAGGGAAAGAGGGGGAAAAACAGCAATTAAGTTGTGAACTAAGTCAGACCACATTCAATAGACTGTTGTTAACCTGGATTGAGACCTGGGGACTCCTGGGCCCAGGGGCAGGGACATGGCCCCAGAGGGCTAGAACGGAGTGTGAAACATCCAGTTGATATAAAGTGAGGGGGAATGCACAAGAACACCCACATTTGTAGATAGTACCCATTTGACCTGGCATCAATGGCTTGATGATCAGAACATGACTAGAGGAAGAAAGAAGAGGGGAACAAAAGGAGTAACCTACTAGAAGTGGATGATCTTGATCTATGCTTGTGGATGCAGTATGACAAAGGAGCGGACAAATCTCTATAGTGAGGATTATTCCCACCCCCTTGGTACACAGAATCCATAGGGAGGGAGAACTTAGACATTGGCTACCCAAAATGGGGGGACCACAAAGGCAAGAAGTGACTGTCTTACAAACTTTCAATAGGTAACCTAGCTCCAGAGGATACAGGGAAAAGTAGAACCTCCACTGAATTGTTTCCAACCTGTCTGGATGGGGTTGATAAAAAGTGAGGGGGAAAGGACTCCTGTGGTTCAATAGGGAATGATTGCCATCAGGTCTGACAGTGAGTGTTGGAAAGGTAAATGTAAATGTTTGGTAACAAAAGGAGGGGAGCAGCTGATTTTGCAGTCCAGGAGCAGAGATCCCTGGAACCATCAAGGGAGAAAAGTGAAGTGTGAGACCCTGTCCAGAGAGGCAGTGACACTAAGGGATGGAGGCAGAGGCAATGATGTGGACAGAAGAGCCCCTGGGGACTCTGGACTCAGGGAGGGAGAGGAGTTGTATGCTAGCAGCCGGGGGCCAGAAGTGTGGGATGTACCCTATGCAGGCGATTATGATCATTGCAATGAGAGAAAGTACAATAGGATGAATGTAAAGATAATGTTCACCCATGTAAACTAACACATAATTCACAATAAAAACTTAAAAAGCTATATATTGGCACAGATAGACTGATAATTTTACAATAACCTAATTTAATGCTCTGTAATTGATACTACTATTTCCCTGTTGGGAGCAAGTCATTAGAGGTTTAATCATTTCTCAATCATGTCATATGCATTCTCCAGTCCTGGTCTTTTGACCTACCAACCAGGATGAGAACTTTATAAAAGCAACAGCTTTCAGTGCATATGTTGTGGCTGTTAGGTACTGTCTAGTCTGTTCCTAGAAAACTCAGTGACTCCATAAGGTAAGCACTGGACATGAACTGCAAGATTGGTGGGTCCAGTCTACCAGTCTCTCTACAGGAGACAGATGAAGCTTTCTGTTCCCACAAAGATTTAAAAACTCAGAAACCCTAAATAGGGTCACTATGAGTCAGAACTGACTCCAAAGAACCTAACAAAAACAAGTCTGTTGCTACTTATGGTGACCCTATGTACAACAAAACAAAACAAAACACTGCCTGTCATGAGCCATCTTCACAATCTTCGCTATGTTTGAGCTCATTGATGCAACCACTGTGTATCACATCGAGGGCCTTCCTCTTTCACCTTCCCCTTTACCAAGCACGATATGTTTCTTCAGGGTCTGGGCCCTCCTGATAACATGTCCAAAATAAATGAGCTAAAGTCTTACCATCTTGCTTCTCATGAGTATTCTGACTGTACTCCCTCCAACACAGTTTTATGCATTCTTCTGACAGCCCATGGTATATTTAATATTCTTCATCAACACAAAAATTCAAAGGCATTGATTCTTCTTTGATCTTCCCTATTTACTGTCCATTTTTGCATGCACATGAGGAGATTGAGATGATTATGGCTTGGGTCAGCCACTTTTTTTTTTTTTTTTTTTAAGGTTTTTATTGTGGATTGAGTAAAAGTTTACAGGGCAGATAATCAGTTTTACATTCAACAAATCATGCACTTTGTTTCATTACAATGATTATAATCCTCTCCATGTACCATCAGTTAACAGTATTTATATCTACTTTAGCTTTTTTAAAAAAACAAAAACCACTCAGGCATATATAATAATTTACACCTCCAAAAGGCACATTCTGCAAGTCTGCCTCCTGGCCACCAGTTCTTAATCCCTCTATTCCCATAAATCTAGAGTCCTGAGCCGCTCCTCCTGTTCATGACCCCATCTCTGCTTCCGTCTCTGGCGTCCCTGTTTCTCTGGATAAGGTCCTGAATTCTGCTCGTGCGCTTCTCCCTTGATGGTCCTAGGCTCCTCTGTTTCTGGACTGTATAATTAACCACTCCCCTATTTTTGTTACAAAACTTCTACCTTTACAATTGCGACAGTCGCAATTAGTCATGATAACAATTACTATTGAAGCGTAAGAATTTTATCCCCATCTCTTTACACCAGACCCATCTAGACTAGATGAAATCTATTCACTGGGGACTCTTTCTTTCCCCCATATTAAACCAAACTCCCTCTTGAAATCATGTAAGCCAGTCACTTCATGCCTTTATTACCCCCTCATTTTATGTAGCCAATGTCTAAGTTGCCAGTCCCTATCTACTCTGTGTACAGAGTGGATGGCATTGATACATGATGTGAAGACTCCTTCCCACTCTGTTGGTATTTAGAGTTACTACCTCTCTGAGTATAAGTCAGGTTAATCAAATTTTAGCAATTTACCCTTGTTTCCTTTATTAAATTTT
>NW_006408723.1:3614230-3628906 GCF_000296735.1 Chrysochloris asiatica | reverse complement strand
AGGGCAAGTTGTAGAACCCCTTTTAGGTATTCCAATCAGTTATAGGCTGAAGATGGGCTTATAAGTTTTCTCTAATCATGTTTCCCAACATTCTTTTCTATCCCACTTAAGTGTCTATTTTACAATAGTAGACAAGGGAAACTAATATTCATAAGACAGTGAAGCATTTTAGTATTATTTCCCCTCTTCAAGCTATACCTAGATCCCTGTATCCCAGAGCCCTGTTGTTTCAAGGTGGAACATGCTTCACTATTTACTTCTTTCCCACTTAGGACATGCAAATTTGTCTCAGTGTTTCCCTATCTATCTTGTTCTTCTGCCTCCTCCCCATTCTTGTATTGCCCTCCCCAACACATGAACTAAATCCCCCACCCCAACCCCATTGTTGTGATTACCTTATATTCCATTAATTCTTCCTTCCATTTAAGACAGTCTGTTTTATCCTGTAATCTACCTGACCTTCCCACCACCTGGATCTCTGTTCCTCTGTGTTTACCTTTTTCCACATTGTAATTGTTTTGATCATAGACTGACCTTCCAGATCCTCTGTTCTTATAATTTTATTCTGTTCGTGACTCTTCCATTTGTCGATTGTGTTCAGAGTGATACTGTCATGTACGTCATTCTCTGGTGTCTGTTCTTGCTGGTTCTCAGTACACAGAACTTCCTTTAGGATGTTTTTCATAGCAGGGTTGGCTTTGGCAAAATCCCTGAGCTTCTGTTTATCCTGGAATGTTTTGATTATACCATTGTATTTGATTGACAGCTTTGTTGGGTAGAGGATTCTTGGTTGGCAGTTTTTTTTCTTTCAGGGTTTTATATATGTCTCCCCATTGCCTTCTTGCCTGCATGGTTTCTGTTGAAAGATCTGAGCTTAATCTGACTTGCTTGCCTTTGTATGTTACACTTCTCTTTTCCCTACCTGCTTTCAGGATTCTGTCATTATCTTTGATTTTAGAGAGCTTGATGATTATATGTCTATGTGATTGTCTTTTAGGGTCTATCCTCCCTGTGGTTCATTGAGCTTCTTGTGTACTTATCCTATTGCTTTTCAGGATGTTTGGAAAATTTTCTTCCAGAAGCTCTTCAACTATCTCCTCTGTGGACTTGTGTGATTCTTCCTGTTCTGGAATGCCGATAATTCTTAAATTATTCTTCTTCATGTTGTCTAACATGAATCTTAGTCCTTCTTCAGATTTTTAAAATCCTTTTTTGTGTTTCCTCTTCTATCTTAGTAGTGTTGAGAGATTTATCTTCTAGCTCACTAGTTCTGGCTTCTATCTCTTCAATTCTACTCCTTTGCCCTTTCAGTGTATTGTTCATTTCTGATATTCTATTATTAATTGTTTGGACCTCTTTTTGTAGGTTTTGAATTGTTCACAATGCTGTATTTATTTTATTTGATTGTTCCTGTAGTGCTTTCCTGACTTCTTTCTTATTTTTCTCAACTCCTTTGTATAGTGTTTTGATACATTTTATAATCATTTTTCTGAATTTCTTCTCAGGCATTTCCAAAGCCTGCCCATCTTCCAGTATGGAGTGTTGGTCTACTTCCAGCTCATTTGTGTCAGTCACTTTATCTCATTTCTGGACATGTGCTGATATGGTCATCTGCTTCTGTTTTTTGGGCATCTTCAGGGGTTATCTGTGGCCTTAATACTTAGATGGGTGTGTATTTTGGTATTTTTTATGCTTTCTGATTGCCTCCAGGTATGTGTGATCAGGAAATGGGCTTCCCTTTTCACACTTCTTCCTGAGAAATTTCATGATGCCACTTTTGGTCATTGTAATGTAACTCATGATTTAATTTTCAGCCTATTTCCTTTTTAGTCTGCCTGTACTGCTCCATAATCCCTCCTCAGGCCTTTTCCTTAGTGATAAACAGTTCAAGGCCAGCTGTGGCCATTTGGTTTTAAGTGGACACTGTCACTTTAAATTTTGTGGAGATCTGTGCTCATGCAAAGTAGAACCCTCTGGGAATGGGGGTGGGGTGCCCACTCACTCAGGCACCCCCTCTAGTCACCAAAATGAAGGTGCGCAGACAGCAAGAGACCAATGAACAGCTACACCCGAAAAAAGAATGTTCACACCGTTTTCTCCATGGTTCTGTCAGGTATCCGTGGCTACTCTGATCCTTCCCCTCCTTGGTCTCGCCTAAGATGGCAGCTCTGGGAGCAGCTGAGCATCTTGAATTAGAAAGCAATGTATTTCTTGCTTCTGCTACAAATTTCCCTATCTGTAAGTCTTCCAACATTCTAAATAATCCTTTATTCGTTGTTCAGCATTTTGGCACCATCCCCTGAGCTTGCTTGGTCCAGTATTCTGTGTTGTTGTTGACATAGCTCCTCACTGCACTTCAACCCGATCCGCCATCTTGTTTGTTCTCCCTCAGCCACCTCTTTTGTCTTCAGAATGACATCTTTGCCTTTTAACACATTAAAGATTAGGTCAAATTTGCTAGTGCAATATGTCATTTGATTTCTTGATTTCTACTTCCATGGACATTGATTGTGGATCCAAGTTAAATGAAATCCTTGACAACTTCAAATTTTTCTCCATTTGTCATTGATCCATTTGTCCAGTTATGAGGATTTTTCTTTATGTGGTGGTGTAATCCATACTGAGGAGTCCTGGTGTGGCACTGCAGAATCAGCACTGGACTGTGAAGCACAGGGTTTTCAGTTCAAATCCACCAGCTTTTCCTTGGAAATCCTACACAGGGCCTCTATGAGTCAGAAACTACTTGACAGCACTTAACAAAACCAACAATAGTCTATGCTGAAGGTAGTACTCTGATCTTCATCAATAAATGCTTCAAGTTTTCTTTGCTTTTAGCAAAGAAAGTTGTGTAATCTGCATATCAGAGGTTTTTAATGAGTCTTCCTTCATTCCTGATGCCACATTCTTCCTCATATATTCCAGCTTCTAAGATTATTTGCTCATTATACAAACTGAATAAGTATGGTGAAAGGATACACATTGTTGAACACCTTTCCTGATTTTAAAGTACTCAGTATTCCTTGTTCTGTTCAAATGATTGTGTCTTGATATATGTATAAGCTCTGCATGAACACAAGTGTTCTGGAATTTATTTGTCTTTCATACTTTGCATTGTTATCCATCGTTTGTTATGGTCCATACAGTTAAATACCTGTGTATAATCAGTAAAACACAGATCGCCATCTTTCTGGTATTCTCTACTGTTAGCCAAGATCCCACTGACATCAGCAATGAGATTTTTCTTTCCGTATCCTCTTCTGAATCTAGCTTGAATTTCTGGCAGCTTCCTGTTGGTGTATTTCTGCAACTGTTTTTGAGTTATCTTCAACAAAATTTTACTTGTATATGATATTAATAATATTGTTTTATAATTTCTACTTTATGTTTTATAACCTTTTTCTGGAAGGAACACAAATCAGTTGGTCAGGTAGCAGTGCAGTCAGTTGGTCAGATCTTGGTGCTCCAAATTTCTTGGTCAAGACTAGAGAGTGCTACCAGTGTTGCACATCACTTTGAGAGTTGCATCAGTTTGTTGAAACATCTCAGTTGGTGTTTTGTCAATTCTTGGAACCTTGTTCTTACCAATGCCTTCAGCACGGCTTACACTTCTTCCTTCAATACCATTGGCTCTTTATAATATGTTACATCCTACAGTGACTGAATGCTGACCATTTCTTTTTAGTACAGTGACTCTATGTGTTCCTTGTATCTTCTTTTGAAGTTGTTAAGTGCCAGTGACTCATAGAAACTCTGTATTTCCAAGGTGTGGCTGGTGGGCTTGAACTGCCAGCCTCATGGTTAAAAGTCAACTGCTTATCCTATAGCACCACAACAGGGTTTTCTAACTCCAGGCCTTGGAACATTTCATTATAATATTTTTGTTTGTCTTCTCAGCACACCCTTTGAAACCTCCCATTCAGCTCTTTTCCTTCATCATTCCTTCTGCTCATTTTAGCTACTCTATGTTCAAGAGCAAGTTCAGTTATTTTGGTCTTTTCTTTCTGTCCTGTCATTTTAGTAACATTTTGTTTTCTTCATATAATGTTCTTGATATCATCCCACATTTCTCTGGTCTTCAGTCATTAGTGTTCAATAAGTCAGCTCTATTCTTGAAATGGTCTCTAAATTCAGGTTGGGTATACTCAAGATCATAAGTTGACTTCCCTGGATTTCATTTAATTGTCTTGAACTTGAACTTGCATGTGAGAAATTGGTGAACAGTTCTGTTGTTGACTCTTGTTCTGACTATTTTGAACTTCTTCATTATTTCTTTTCTCGATGTAGTCTATTTGAGTGAGTCCTTTGCATTCCATCCAATGAGGTTCATAAGTATAGTTACCATTTAGATTGTTGAAAAAAGATATTTATGATGAATAAGTCATTGATCTTGCAAAATTGTATCATGCTATCTCAAGTGTCATTTCTATTAAGGTCATATTGTTTCTTTTCTTGTTTTCAACTTTCATATTCCAGTCTCAAGCACTTGTCAAGCATCTTGATTGCATGCATGATCAATGTTAGATGGTAGAAGTTTGTATAATGCTTCAACTTTTCTTCACTAGCATTCGTGGTTGATGTGCAATTTTAAGTAACAGTCATATTAACTGGTCTTCTCTGTAGACATGTGAATATTATCCGGTCACAAACAGTGCTGTGCTTCAGAATAGATCTTAAAATGTTCTTTTAGACCTTCTTTAAGTTTCATCTTCTACTAGGTCATAGTATGGAAGCTCTGCTGAAATCTGTTCACCACGGTTAACTCTGATGGTATTTGGCATAGCTTCTAGCATCACAGCAACATGAAAGCTATCATAGTATGACACATTGATAGACAAATAGTGGATATAGGACCTTAAAATCCCTCTAGATTAATTTAATCTGTTTGGCCAAAGTAACAACAACCTGAGTTTCTCCCACAGCCTTGCCAGTAAGGCTGTTCTTATCTAGTGCAATTAAATACACAGCAATAAAATTCACAAAACTTAAAAGAGAACACAGCCCTTGAGCACATTAGATAAGATACTTAAAATTAGTGTTTTAATAAGTGCCATCAAGCTTGTTCCAAATCATAGTGACTGGTGAGTTTTAACAGTCAACAGTGTGGTTCAAGCAACACATTTTAATCACAACACATTAAGAAAGTTAGGCAGTTTCTTTGCCATCTGTTAAGCTATTCAGAATGAAATGACTCTTCTTTAAAATAGCTACTTCCATTAAGGGTGTAATACTATTATGTGCCTCTGAGTAATTTCCAAGTCATAGTGACCTATGCACAACAGAACAAAACAATGCCCTGTCCTGTACCAACCTCACAATCATTGCTACTCTTGAGCCCATAAGTGCTGCCACTATGTCAATCCATCTTATTTGAGGGGTGGGGGGTTCCCTCTTTTTCCCTGGCACTCCATTTTACCAATCATGATGTCTTTCTCGATATAGTATGTTTGAAGTATGAAAGATAAAGTATGGCCATCTTGCCTTCTAAGGAGCATTCTGGTTGTACTTCTTCCAATACAGATTTGTTTGCTTTTCTGGCAGTCGATGGTACTTTTAATATTCTTCTCAAATACCATAACTCAAATGCATCAATTCTTCTGTGGTCTCCCTTATTCATTGTCCAACTTTCACACACATGAAAATACCATGGCTTGGGTCAGGTGCTCTTAGTACTCAAATTGACTTCTTTGCTCTTGAATACTTTAAAGAGGCCTCGTGAAGCAGATTTGCCTAATGCAATGCATCATCTGGTTTCTTGCTTATAATTTTAGACTCCATCATTTTGTAATTCAGAATAACTTCTATGATGCTCAAGGGTAGTATGGCATGAATGCACTATCAAACATAAGTAAAAGTGTACCAACAGCAGAAGACAAACTAGGACCTCCTAATAATTATATATATTATGTATTATAATAAATATATATATTATATATTAGCAATGGTTCTGCTAATAAAATGAATTTCATCTGCAAAACAAAATAAAATAGCAACAATAAAAAATACTAAAGGGTATTGTAGTAAATTTTTGTAACAAACTTATGACAGCCAATCTTCTAACTCCCTCCTTGTAGAGGGAAAACACTGAAACTGTAAAAAGCTGTGGACATCCCCTTAGGTGATAGGATTCATTTGAAAATCATGTGTGGGGCTGGTGACAGTAGCCTAGAGTGAAAGGCAGCCAGACAATGCAATAGGAGGCCAAGGTAGAAAAGGGAACTTTGAAATTGTCTATTGCTTCCCAATGTCTGGGACACAGTTACATTTCCACATGTCCTTATGAGGAAAATCAAGTGCCTAAGAGGAGTTACTATAAAGGAGAAAGAGGATGGAGTCAAGAGATTAGCTGAAGAGATAATAACTGAGCTATTTCCAGAAGAGATTTAGTAGAAAGGGTTCCTGACTTGATAGATAGATAGATAGATAGATAGATAGATAGATAGATAGATAGATGATAGATAGATGATAGATAGATAGATATTAGGATCAGCACTGGATTGCAAACCACAAGATGGGCAGTTCAAATCCACCAGCTGCTCTTTGTTAACCCTGTACAGGGCTGCTATGGATTTCAGCCGACTTGACAGCACTAAACAACAACAACAACAAAGTGGTGTGGCACTGCAGAATAAAGTGCAGGACCATGAGGTTGGTTTGAACTACAAGGTTCTCAATTCAAACTCACCAGTTGCTCCTCAGAAACCCTATACAGGGTCCCATGAGTTGGAAGCGACTTGATGGCACTAAACAATATATGATGTACACAAGTCAATGGACCTAACTAAACAATATATATGCACATACATAAGCAGCTACACACACACACACACACACACACACACACACATACACACAGAGTGAAAATTATCCACTCTAGGGTTTTATTAAAATGCCCGTTGATATCCATGGCTTATGACAACATTGAGCATGCACATAAAATGATTCTGTTAAAAGATGAGTGACAGAGGATTATGTGGTAAATCATTTGCAAATTAGCTATGGCTCTGCCTGTGAAATAATCCATGATAGATTTGGGTTTCAAAAAGTTTTTGTGATCCTTTGCCTACTATTATAAAATAGACACTTGAGTGGGATAGAAAGGAATGTGGGGAAATATGATTACAGAAAGCTTATAAGCCTGTCTTCAGTCTATAACTGATTGGAATACCTAAAAGTGGTTCTACAACTTTCCCGGTTAAATGGGCCTCTTGTGAAGCCTTTGTAGTATTTAGGACCTTAGGTGGAATCCTGAGCCCCACCTTCTGCGGTGGGACATTCCCATTAGAAAGTACAAGCAGACCAGCCTGGAACAGCTAGAGTGACAGAAGACACATCTTCAAAGAAAGATCATCAGGAAAAACCCAAAACAAAAATGGCAGTATGACTGGTTACTACAAGAATAAACGAGTTGTTTGCCAGGAAGTCATCAAGGCAAGCAATCAAATCCCTTCAGGACAAATGCCTCTCTGAGACTGAAACTCAAAGGGAATGCATGAGCAGGCATATAAGCTTACTGGAGACCACATTGGTCTACTGGTGAGTAGAAGAGGGGGAAAAGCAGCAATGAAGAAATGGGCTGAATTAAACTACATTCCGTAGATTCCTGTTGACCTGGAGATGAGAGAGAGAAGAGGAAGAAGGGTTGGTTGGTCCAAAGTGTGATGAGACCTGGGGGCACCTGAGCTCATGGACAAGGACATAGCCACTATGTCTGTGTGTTTGTCTAGAGGGCTAGAGCTGAGAGTGAAGCATCCAACTGTTATGAAGTGACGGGAGACACACAAGAACACCCAAACTTAGAGATAGTACCCATTTGACCTAGCCTCAATGACTTATCAGAACTTGACTAGAGGAAGATAATTTTTTATAAAGAAAATGAGGATAAATTGCTACAATTTGATGAACTTCACCTGTACTCATGGAAGTAGTAGCTCAAAATATCAACAGAGAGGGAAGGAGTCTTCACATCAAGTATCAATGCTATCCCCTCTGTATACAGGGTAGATAGGGATGGGCAACTTAAGTGTTGGCTTCCTAAAGTGAAGGGGTGAAAAAGGCATGAAGTGACTGGCTTACAAGGTTTCAAGAGGGAGTTTAGTTTAAGAGTGTGTGGAAGAGCATAGAAAACTGAATAATTTTCATCTTGTCTAGATGGGTCTGGTAAAAAGAGATGGGGATAAGACTTTTATGATTCATTAGTGAGTAATTGTTATCATGACTAATTGCGACTGTCACAATTGTAAAGGTAGAAGTTTTATATAACAAAAATGGGTAAGTAGTTAATCTGAAAGTCCAGAAACAGAAGACCCTAGGACCATCAAGGGAGAAGAGCTCAAGTGGAACACGGGACCTTATCAGAGAAGCAGCAACACCAGTGATGGAGGCAGAGATGGGGACATGGAGAGAGGGAGCAGCTGAGGACTCTAGATTCATGGAAAGAGAGGCACTGAGAGCTGACAGACTTGCAGAATGTGCCCTTTGGTGGTGTAAATTATTATATATGCCTGAGTGTTAAAAAAGAAAGCTAAAATAAATAGAGAGAAATACTGTTAACTGATGGTACATGGAGGGGGGATTATAGTCATTGTAATGAAATAGAGCATATACTTTCACTCAATTCACAATAAAAATTTGAAAATGTTTGTGTGAGATGGGTATGGAAACAACTCATGGAAGAGCATAAACAGAACTGTTTGGATATTTGCAAACAAAATTTGGACTGATATTTGTAGGAAGATAAAATTTCTTTTAAAAAATCATTACTAGTGATGAGACATGGATTCATCACTACAAGCCTGAGCAAAAAATGCAGAGTATGGAATGGAAACATCCTCAATTGCTGACCAAGAAAAAGTTCAAAAGTGAACCATAAGCTGGAAAATGATGTTTACAGGTTTCTGGGATTCTCAAGGACCAGTATTGGAATACTATCAGGAAAAATGTTTAACGATCAACAGTGCTCATTACATTGAGATGCTTACTGAAGAGCTGAAGCTTAAACTTCAGATTAAATGTAGAGGACTTTGTGATCTTGCATGACAAGGCGCATCCATACACCTGTGTCCACAATGTTGACACTCTGCAAAAACTTCATTTTGAGATGTTAAAGCATCCTGCCTATAGTTCTGTTCATGCTCCTTCACTTGTTTGGTCTCCTGAAAGCTGCCCTTTGAGGACGAAGATTCACCTCTGAAGAAGATGTTGAGAAGGATGTCATGCTTGGTAAAATGAAGAGTCATAGAAATAGAAGAAGACCTCCAATAAGATGAATTGGCACAGTGGCATCAGCAATCGTCTTAAGTGTAAGAACAATTGTGAGGTTGGTGCTGGACTAGGCAGTGTTTCATACTGTTGTACACAGGGTTGCTATGAGTTGGTACCTAAAAACAACACAACATACAAATTCAACTGATAATACTGCTTTTAGTGGAGAAAAACTGAAAACATTCCCACTGGGAACAGAAACAAGACAAGGATGCACTATTTCACCACTCCTATTTAATATAGTGCTGGTGGTGGTGGTGGTATATGCCGTGGAGTTGGGTCTGACTTATAGCAACCCTGCATAGGGTTTCAAGGCTGTAAATCTTTATGGGAGCAGAAGATCCATCTTTCTTCCATGGAATGGCTGGTAGTTTCAAACTGCTGACCTTGAGGTTAGTAGCCTGACTTGTAACTGCTAAGCTACCAGAGCTACTTAATATAGCTAGAGCTCTAAGGCAAAGCAGGGAAATTAAAATCCAAATTGGCAAAGAAGTAAAACTCTATTTGCAGATGATATGATCCTATATATAGAAAATCCCAAACACTCAGCAAGAAAACGAATCAAAGTCATTGAAAGATTCAGTAAAGTGGCAGGCTACAAGATCAAATATAAAAATCAGTCAGATTCATTTACATGAATAAAGACAACTCTGAAAAGGAAATCAGGAAAACAATACTATTTACCATAGCCACTCAAAAGTTTAAATACTTAGGAATAAATCTAACCAGAGAAAGAAATTACTCATACAAAGAAAACTAGAAAGCACTACTACAAGAAACCAAAAGAGATACAAAAATGGAAGAATATACCATGCTCATGAATAGGAAGACTTAGCATTGTGAAAACGTCAACACTACCCAAAGCAATCCATAGATAAAATGTAATTCTAATCCAGATTCTAATGTAATTCTTTAAAGAGATGGGAAAACTAATCACAACTTTATATGGAAAGAAAGAGATCTTGGATCAGAAAAGCATTACATAAAAAGAAAAACAAAGTTCAAAGCCTCTCACTACCTGATCCCAAAATCTACAGCCACAGTGTTTGAAACAGCCTGGTAATGATACAATGATAGCAACATATATCATTGGTAGTGAATTGAGGACCCAGAAGCAAATCCAACCATATACAGTCAGCTGATCTTTGTCAAAGGGCAAAACACATTAAATGGGGAAGAGATAGTCCCATTAACAGATGGTGCTGGCAACACTGGAAATCCATATGTAGAATAATGAAACAAGACCCATATACATAAACAAGCTCAATGTAGACTAAAGACCTAAATGTAAGGTCTAGAACGATAAAGATCATCATTGAAGAATTAGGAACACATGTAGAGGCTCTGATACATGGCATAAATGCACTGTCAACATAACTAAAAATTCAAACAGTAGGAAACAAAATAGATGACTGGTACCCACTAAAAATAAGTGTGCATTGAAAGAATTCATTAAAAGAATAAAAAGTGATCTCACAGACTGGGAAATTTTTTTTTGCAATGACATATCAGAAAAGGAACTAATATCTAAAATTTATAGAAAATTACAACACTGCTACAAGAAAATGACAAACAACTGTATTAAAAAATGGACAGAAGACATGAACAGACACTTCACAAAGAAGATATTCAGGTGGCCAACAAACATATGAAGAAATGTTACCTATCATTAGCCATTACAGAGATTAAAATCAAAACAACAATGAGATATCATCTCACACGAACATGAATAGTAAACTTCAGAAAAACAGAAAACAACAAATGCTGCTGAGGGTGTGGAGAGACTGGGATTCTCCTACCTTGCAGTTGAGACTATAAAATGATACAACCACAGTGGAAAACAATATAGGGATTCCACAAAAAGTTGGAAATAGATATACCATATTGCCCAGAAATCCCTCTACTTGTTAAATATTCCCAAGAAATAAGAGCCATGACACGAGTAGATATATGCACACTCATGCTCAATGCAACACTATTCACAACAGCAAATTAGATGGAGACAGCTTAAATGCCAGTCAATGGAAGAATAGATAAGCAAAGTTTGAAACATATACGCAATGAAATATTATGCAATGGGGAAGAATAATGATGTATCTGTGAAACAACTCATAACAAGGATGAATCCAAAGGATATTATTCTGAGTGACATTGGTCAATCACAAAAGGACAAGTATTGTATGAGATCACTATCACAAAAATTCAAGAAAAGGCTTTCATGTGAAAATAAATGTTTTATTATGGTTACCAGGGAAAAGAAAGTAATTCACTGGTGAGAGATTAGACACGTGTAAACTCAGGTGAAGTGGATGATAATATACAACAAAAGGGAGTTGGCAGAAGAATGATGAAGATAGATGAAGATAAAGGGAGGTTTGTAAGGGTTAAAGGGGATTGAGGTTAATACTGTTATATAAAAAATCTTGGAACAATGGTGTTCTATTGGCAGATATGTGGATAGGTATATAGGCTGAATGAGTGTGTGGGGGTGGAGGGAGGGGTGGAGTGGGAATATGCCCACAATATATAAAGGTTTGAAAGAAGATATTTGTACATGGGTATTTCTCTTTGCTATTTACATGTCTATGAATGTGGTGGAGCATATGGGGACAAATTATGAAAACTTCTTACATATTATCAAACATCTTAAAGCAATGAGTTTCTGGGGGTTCAGGACCATAGTATCAGGGAATGTCATGGTCAACTGGCATAACATAGTCCACAATGACAGTGTTTTACATCCTACTTTGGTGAATTGCAATTGGGATATTGAAAGGGTGAAATTATAGGTTTCTCCATGTGCAGAAGACAACAGAGTGATAACAGTTTGAAGATGTTGGGCATCACCTAGTCCAATGGAACATGTGAACATCAGTCACCATGACTTTCAGGCCAGAAGAATTAGACAGTGCCCAGCTACCACTATTAACTGCTCTGAAAAGGATCACCTTAGAAGGTCTCAGATAAAGAGGAAAAAAAATGTGGGACAAAATTCAAAATTATATATATTAAAAAGCAAGACAAGGCTTACTGGTCAGAAAGAGACTCGAGGAACCCGAGGTTTTGGCCCTGGACCACTCTTCATGTCTGGAATGGAACTCAGCCTCACGGAATTTCAGCCATGTAGTAGATAGATAGATAGGGGAACAACAACACTAGTGAGGTACTCTCACTATGGAATTGTCAACCATTCAAGATCAAAAGGGTAATATTTTACTTGGGAACAAGGTTCAGAGGGGTTGGGAAAGAGGGTGGAATGGAAATAGGAACCATAGGGAAGAAGTGGAATAACTGTTGTTACATGGAGGGGATTGCAATCATACAGATGCAATGAAGTGTGTGATTTGTTGGATGTAAAACTGATGGTCTGCTCTGTAAACTTTCACTCAATTTGCAATAAAAAGTTTCAACAACAACAAATAAACAAAAGAAGATAGAAGGAAAACACAGGGTCCCTGTATCAAAAATAATTTGTCAAATTTCAACCATTTCAGGAAGTAGAATACAATCAAGAATGTATGGTATTGAAGGAAGAAGTTCAAGGTGTAATATGGGAACTGACAAAAAAGCAGAGCTTCAGGAATTGACAGAATTACCAACTGAAATGTTTCAACAAAGTGATGTAGCCCTAGAGGCACTCACTAGTTTGTGCCAAAAAACTTGGACGAGATCACCTGGCCAATAAACTGGAATAGATCCATATCTGTTTCCCTTCAAAAGAAAAGTGACCCAATGGAATGTGTAAATCATAAAACAACATCATTAATAGCACATGCAAGTAAAGTTTTGCAGATGATAATTCAAAGCAACTTCAGCAGTACGTTGACAGGCCACTGCTCTAAATTCAATCTGAATTCAGAAAAGAACATGGAGCAAATGATATCATTGCTGACAGAAGACGGATTTTGGCTGAAAACAGAAAGATGTTTACCTGCATTTTATTGACTATACAAAGACAGTAAAAATTATAGATAACATTGCAAAAAGACAGGAATTCCAGAACACTTAATTGTACTAAGTGTTAATTAATTGTATGCAAGAGGATCCTGTACAAGAGGATACTACTTGGTTTATAATCAAGAAAGGAATATGTCAATGTTGTATCCTTTCACCATACTTATTCAATTTGCATACTGAATAAAGATTTAAGAAGTCAGATTATATGAAGAAGAATATGATGTCAGGATTGGAAGAAAATGCATTAACAACATATAATATACACTGATACAACCTTGATTGCTGAAGTGAAGACTTAAAGCACTTACTGATGAAAATCAAAGAGTACAGCCTTCTATATGGATTATACTTCAAAATAAAGAACATAAAAATCTTTACAACTGGGCCAATAAGCAACATCTTGAAAAGTGGAGAAAATATTGCTGTTGCCAAGAATTTCATTTTATTTTGATTCACAATCAATGGTCATGGAAGTAGCAGTCAAGAAATAAAACGACATATTGCATTGAGCAAATCTGCTACAAAGGATCTCTTAAAAATATTAAACAGCAAAGATGTCACTTTGAAGGCTAAGATGAGCCTGATACAAGCCAGGGTATTATCAATGACCTCAGATGTTTGTCAAATCTGGACAGTGATAAAGAAGGCAGAAGGAGAATTAATGTCTTGGAATTAAAGTGTTGGCAAAGCGTATTCTGGACTGCCAGAAGTAAGAACAAATCTCTCTTGGAAGAAATATAGTCAGAATGCTCCTGAGAGAAAGGATAGCAAGAATTCGCCTCATGTATGTTGCACATGTTATCAGGATGGACCAGACCTTGAGGGACATAATGCTTGGTAAAGGGGATGCAAAAAAGAAAGCTCCTCAGCCAGACAGACACAGCGATGGGCTCAAATATAGCAATGATTGTGAGGATGGCACTGGACTGGGCAGGGTTTCGTTCTGTTTTACATAGGGTCGCTATGAGTTGGAACCAACTGGATGACACCTATCAGCATCACCATTAAAGTAACACCCTCAGCTTCTAACTGAAAGGTTGGAATTGTGAGTCCATCCAGAGGCACGTTAGACAAACGGTCTGGCCATCTATTTCCAAAGAATCAGTTGTTGAAACTTTATGGTGCACAGTTCTACTTTGGGTCACAGTGGGTGGTATATTCATAAATGCTTAATATCTTCCTACTCAGAAATACACACTAAAATCTGATTTTGCTCTAGTATCTTTTCACTCAATCTACATAGTAATAGAACCTCCAGCTGTTAGCTGGGCACATATTTCTTTGATTAAAGCCTACACTGTTCAGTTTATTTTGGTAGCCATGGGTGGTCAGTCACCTTAAATTCTTAGTTGTCTTTTTTTTTTTTTTTTAATTTAAGGTTTTTATTGTGGATTGAGTGAAAGTTTACAGGGCACATCATCAGTTTCACATTCAACAATTCATATAACTTGTTTCATT
>NW_006408723.1:3584119-3611392 GCF_000296735.1 Chrysochloris asiatica | reverse complement strand
AAGTATTCCTTTATATGTGGTTCAGAGTTCTGGGACCATCCCCTGAGCCTGCTTGGTCGGGTATTCTGTGTTGTTGTTGGCAGAGCTCTCTGCTATACGTCCACCCGATCCGCCATCTTGTTTGTTCTCCCCTCTTAGTTATCATTTGAAAAACTATGTGTCATGTGACTCCTGTTTATAGATTTTCTGAAAGACTGTCAAGTGAGTGGCTGCTTTATCTCTGCTTCTTCATACCTTCCACATCACTACTGGTTGGGTGTAGACACATGATGCAGCAGCCATTTTGAACTCTGAGGTTACTTGGGAAGGCAGGTGCCTCTATGTAGCAATAATAAGTTGCCTGGATCCCTGTGGATTGTCTGCAGTATAGTCTTCATACCAAACTTTGATGAGAAAAATAACTAAGCCTCTGTGTTGTTAAAAATTTCTTCCTCTATATGTGTTCCTAGAACCTACAAACCTTATGAAAAATTCAAAATCTTATTGTCTCTGCCATTGGCTGATCTGCATTTTAATAAAATCTGTTTTCCACACAATCCCCGGGTGATATCTGTGTACATTAAAGTTTGATTTAAGTCACTGTTACTTTGATCCCTCATTCTCATCAGAACCCTATTCTAGCTGATGTAGTCATTGTGGGATCAAACTTTTTGGTGTGTAACAATCAATACAAGGGACTATGTGAACATCTAGACTCTCAGTGTAAAAAGTTAACAACAGGATGTGTTGTAAAGATACCTGATAAAAGACATAAAAATAAGCAGATAAAAAGCCTTTGTTACGGGTAAAGAACACAGCTACCCACTTTTGAACAAATCTTGAAATAGAGGTTTGACCTGGTGTGACACTGTGGATTAATGTGCTGAACTGCAAGGTCAGTTGTTCAAGTTCACCAGCCGCTCCTCAGAAATCCTATACAGGGTCTTTATGGGTCAGAACTGACTCAACAGCACTTAACAAAAACACCCAGTCTTGTACAGACCTAAAGGTAACATCTAACCTCCATTAAAATATATTTAACATCTCTCGCTCCTTTAGCATCCTGAATCTTTGAAATTCAAGTCCATGAGTTCAGTCCAAGTCTCTAGAGCCACATTTTGGTGCTATCAGATCAGAGCAAATTCCTTGCACATTTTCTTTCTCTTCTCTCATAGCTATTGTAAGGCATTTCTATGGAGTCTACCATTTTCTGTCCTTGTTGTTGTTCTTAGATGCTGTCAAGTTGACTCTGACTCATGGCAACTTTATGTACAAAAATAACAAAAATGTTGCCTGGTCCTTCATTATCCTCACAATCACTGGCATATTCTAGTTCATCACGGTTTCTACTGTGCCAGTCAATCTTACAAGTGTTCCCTTTATCTTCACCCATCTTCTATACCAACCATGATGTCCTCCTCTAGCAATAGATTCTTTCTGATCGCATGTTCAAAGCATGTATGTTAGACAATGTTCTATTGTTGTCCCTAATGTTCTCTTTGGTCAATTTTCCTAAGTAGATCTTTCTTCCCAGTAAGTCTTAGTTTAGATATGCTGAAACCTGTTCACCACAGGTGACTTTATTGCTATTTGAAATACTTGTGGCATAGCTTCCTGTACAATAACAATATATAAGCTATGGCTGTATGGGTGGTAGGTGGTAGTTTCTCTCTTTAGTATAATTAGGACATTATCACATTAGTTTATGTTTCTGCCTAGCAACAAACTGTGGCCCTCTGGATCTTCTTTTTATACTTCAGACCTTCGTAAGAGATAATAATGCTGTCATCTTAATTGACCATTATATCTGCTCTTATAGTTGTTTGTCTTACCCAACCAACATATTTATCAAATCCTTTTCCTTTTGAATCCAAGGTCTCACAAAAGATAATTGCTTAACAAAGGGAAATCCTATTGGTTCCCATTACTGTTACTGTAACAGTAGAAGGCTTAGAAGAAACAATAATTTGGTCTTTGCAAAGAAGTATTCGGTTTAGGCTTAGAGTGAACATTTGAAATAAAATCACAATGGGCCTATTTTGTGGAAAGATGACAATGAGTGGAGGATGGAGAAGAAGACTTGCATGAGGATGCCAAGTGCCTGCTGAGAGCTGCAGCAGAAACCCTGCAACTGCGAGGCTACATTGAAGGAGGCCTGTATGGAGCTCTGGTAACATAGTGGTTACAGGTTAGGCTGCTAATCTCATGATAAGCAGTTTGAAATTACCTTGGGAGAAAGATGAGGCAATCTGCTCATCTGGCAATCTGTAAACCCCATAAAGATTTACAGCCTCAGAAACCCTATATAGGGTCACTATGAGTCTAACTGACTCCAGGGCACATAATCACTACCACCATGTAATATATGTTGTGGTCCATGTAAGATAGAGCCTGGACCATAATACCGTTGCTGAGAAGCTGAAAGAAACTTGGAATGACCTAGCTCCAGATTCTAAGTTCCATGACATACTGAGAAGTCTTTGTTGCTCAAGGTACTAGTTGTTTTTGTTCCTAAGTGCCATCAAGTTGGGATCCGACTCATAGCGACCCTGTACATGGTTTCCAAGGAGCAGCTGGTGAGTTGGAACTGTCAGCCTTAATGGCCCAAACCGACGTTGCAGTTTACCTCATTAACAGGCAATGCCACACCAGAAATCCTGGTACTGGTAGTTAGGTGGATTCTCTGATACTTGCAACTGAAAGCATTGCTAACTCCAATGAAGTCAGTATAATGAAGGCAGTGGTTAGGGCAAACATAAGAAATAACTTTGCATTCATAAAATCTGAGCAGATATCAGACTAAAGCGTATAGGGAAGAGTTGTGATCATCATACTTTAGACACTATTCAGGTAATAAATAGTACATATGATGGACTAGACAGGAAATCGAATAAAGAAAAAAATACTTAATAGAAAACAATGAAACTTATGAGTGGATGAGGATTCAGACAGTGAACACAAAAAAAGAATAAGAAAAATTCAGCAATTTTTATAGAAATACTCCTGAACCTAGTGACGTCAGGTGGAGCAATAAACTATTTTGTGCCCTTATTACCAGAATAGTGGTGTTGCCATTGCAGTGGAGGAGTTGTCATTAGAATAGGCATGTCTTAGCAATCATCCTTCACAATAGTAAGCAAAAGCAGCTCATGGCTCAGGTATTTATTAAAGTTAACAAGTCTATATTTGCATATAGAAATTTGAGTATTACATGCCACCAAAGATGCTATTCTACTCATGATAAAGATGCTATTCTACTCACAATATAAAAGAAAAGAATATTCTTGAGATTTAAGATTTAACGTATTACCAGACAGGCTGCTAACCTCAAGGTTAGCAGTTTGAAACTACCAACTGTTCCACAGGAGAAAGATGAGGTTTTCTGCTCCTGTAAAGATTTATAGCATTGGAAACCCTATACAGGGTTGCTATGAGTTGGAACCAACTCCATGGTACATAATCATCATCATCATTCCTGTGGCAAGGAAGCAGAGCTAATTAACTAAGTAGCAACAATCTTGATTCCCAGAGTTATGATTATGTCAACTTATAGTTTATTATAATAACATTGTTCAGTGACTAATATTATCATTACTAATATTCAGTTGTAAGTACAAAGTACAAAGCATAGGGTCACTATGAGTTGGTACTTACTCTATGGCACTTAACAACAACAATTACAACAACACGTTTAATTATGAAGAAATTGAGGCTAAAATAGTTGAAATAAAATGAACTTGTGATCTAGAGCTGTAACTAATAGAGCAAAACAACTCAGTATCCAAAATCTACCTTTTATAGCATGAATAAACATGTAGGGAGATGATGTTTAAACGGCATTTGAAAGGCTCTTTTAATCTGGCCTCAAAATATTCACCTACTGTTTAAATGGCCTCAAAGTCTCCTTCTGAATTAGTTAGTGACTCATTCTACTTTAGTATCTATAAATAGACTTGACAATTTTTTCCAGGGTGGAATATAGAACAGAACAAATAATCTTTATAAACATAGAGATTAACTTTTTATTATCTTTATTGCAGGATCCAGATGAAAGATTTTCCTGAATCTAGGGTATTGGCATTTCAGAGAACAGTTGGAAAAAGAAGTGAGAGTTAGTGGGAGTTTGTAGAAGGTGGGAGTGATGAGAGTTTATGGGTAGAGACAGAGCATCAATTAATTTACTGCCTCTATCTTTAAAACTCCCAGTTTGAAATACATGCTAATGCACAAATGGTTCAAGTTGATGACGCTGGTAAATACAATGCCAAGCAACTTGGAGTATCTGTCTGGCCTGACTGAGGGGACCCTCCAGCACCATCAATAGCCAGTGCCACTGAGAGCTTTCTCCCTGTGGATCTGAGTGGGGGGAGAGGGCCAGGGAAGGTCTGTTTTAAGCAGTTTACCCAACTAGTCAAGACCAGGTATTTTCTGCTGTCAAATACCAGCAGGGTCAGCTTGATGGACAGGTTTCAGCAGAGCTTACAAATTAAGACAAGGAAGAATGGGCTGGTGATTTATTTCCCAAAACTCAGTCAATGAAAACCTTATGACACAAAAGAATACTATTAGATATAGTGTTGGAAGATGACCCCTCTAAGTTAGAAGGCACTACATGATAGCTTCAACAGTGGACTCAAACATACCAACAATCATGAAGAAGACCCAGGACTGGACATTCAGTCACCAAGAATCAGAACATTTGTACTAGCAATTAAGAACATTAAGTGATGTAGTGGACTTTTGCCCGAGGCAAAAAGTCACTGTTTACAACCCATACTCAATTATCAGCCAGAGAGAAAACACAAATGAAAGTGTATCCAAACATGTCCAGGGATTCACATTCTCTGGGCATTACCACTGAAAATATACAGAGTGACAATAACACTAGTGAGGTACACAAAAAAATATACAGAGAGACAATAACACTAGTGAGGTACACAAAAAAATATACAGAGAGACAATAACACTAGTGAGGTACACACACCAGGGAATGGTCAACCATATGAGATCAAAAGAGCAGCAAGGACAAAGTTCAGTGGGTTGGAAAAGGAGGAATGGAAACAAGACACAGAGAGGAAGTGGGATAATTGATGTTACATGGAAGGAATTGGAATCATTGAGATGAAACAAAGTTTATGATTTGTTGAATAAAAAACTGACGATCTGTCTGTGAAGCACTCAATTCACAAGAAGTTTTAAAGAATTAATAGTTTTAAACACTGAGTGAGGAAAAAAAAGGCAAAACATTCTTTTACAAGTAAATATGAACCAAAAGCTTTTTAAAAATTAGATGAACTATGTTAAATCAATATCCAGTTGACCCTTGAACAGGGGTTGGGGGTACTGACCCCCACACAACTGAAAGTCAGCATAACACTTTTGACTCTCCCCAAATTTAACTACTAATAATCTACTGATGACCAGAAGTCTTATGGATAACACGAACAGTCAATTAACACACATGTTATACAAGTATATATTATATACTGAATCCACACAAAAGTTGCAGTTTCAATATGAGTTTTAAAATGATTTCACAAAAAAGTGCTAGATGCAGGGACAGCTTCACAAGTTTTTTTGTTTTTGTTTTTGTTTTTTAACAATGGTCTTTATGCTGGGTTCATTTATCTTGAAATGGTAGTCAACTGTAGTTGCAGACCTCAAGCTACAGTACATATTAAGCAATTAAACTTTTTCTTGTCATGACATTTCTGTTTTTTGGGGAGCACTTCCAGCATCACTAGTGGTAGTTCATATGGCTCCCGTGGTGTTTTTTGGTGTTATTCAAGGTTTTTGGTGTTGTAGTAAACATGAAGACAACTATGTGAGAACTGCAAGAGGTGACTTTTTACTGTGATACACAACTTACTGGGGAGATGAAGTGCTCACACAGATAAAATTGGAATCACATGGCATTTTTCTAAACAATAATTTTTTAAACCTATGTATATGTGGACTTGCACAGTTCAAAAACAGGTTGTTTAAGTGTCAACTATATGTACTTCACTACATACAAAAGAGTCCCTGAATAGTCTAGAATTTTAAAATATGAGCTTGGCTATAGTTCTCCAAGATCTTTAACTTTAAACAACACCTTGTCTAATGATTCTGCAATACCTTCCATTCTCAAAGCTGTGCCAAGGACTCTCTGTCTCCTTACTGCAAGTCCATCTCTTGCAGGCCTCCCTAGGACCCTACGGGACCCTACAGGACCCTCTCTACTAGCATGTGCAGGTAATTACCACAACTGGTTCCAACCACACAACAGAGCACAATGGCACAATGGGCCAAGCAGTTAGCTGCTAACACTGGAGGGATTTCTCCATGGAAGAAAGATGGGCAGTATTCTTTCATAAAGGTATGTAGCCTCAGAAACACCAAGGAGTACTTCCCCGTCTTATAGGGTCACTGTGGGTTGGAATTGACTGGATGGCAGTGGGCTTACTTAAGGTCCCTGAGTTGCACAAACCATCTACTACTAACCTGAATGTTGGTGGTTCAAATTCATCCAGCTCCTCTGGGAAAGAGAGGCCTTACAATTTGCTTCTTTTAATGATTATAGTAAAAGACAAAACAAAACAAAAAACCCCAAACCACCCCCAAACAACCCCTATGGTATAGCACATGGAGTCTCCATGAGTTGGAATCAACTAGAAGGTAAAGGGTTTGATTTTTTTGGCTTATTTTGTTTTTCTCAGGAAAAGTCCTATAAGAGGTTTTTTGTTTTTTTTGTTTTTTTTGTTTTTTGTTTTTTGTTTTTTTTTTGTACCTCTGCAGAGGCTGCATGGTTTGTTGCTGTTGTTTGTTTGTATGTGTTACTGAACCCAGAAGAGTTCTATGTTGAGAGTGACCCAAATGTCCACTGCTGCCTCCTGTCTGGCTTGTGGGTCAGATCACATCTGGTTTAACGGATTTGATTAAGAGCTTAGTTTCCAGGTGCTTGTTATCAGATTTGCCAATTTTAGCCCTGAAGTTTCTGGGTCATGTGAATAATATGCCTTGTCTGCTAGTTTATCATTACCACTTTGCTTTTGAGGGGCTACATTCCCCGGCCTGGCCTCTGAGGTTTGAACTATGGCTTTCAGCATTTTATGGAAAGCCTGTCCACCATGGGTATATCCTGCTGGTATTTAAAATACCGGTGGCATCACATTAACAGGTAAGTACACCAAAATGACAGATAAGACAGTTTGTTAAATTTAATAAAGACAAATTGAAGAGGAATAGAGTCACATTAATCATTAAAAGGAACATTTCAAGATCTATCTTGAAATATAATGCTGTCTGTGATAGGATAATATCTATACGCCTACAAGGAATACCAGTTAATACCATTATTATTCATATTTATGCATCAACATAAATAAAACCAGTGATGATGAAATTGAAGATGCCTACCAACTTCTTCAGTCTGAAATCAATCAAACATGCAATCAAGATGTACTGATAATTACTGGTAATTGCAATGCAAAGATTGGAAACAAAACAATAAGATTAGTTGCAAAATATGGCTTTGATGATAGAAATAATGCTGAAGATCACATAATAGAAATTTTCAAGAACAATAACTAGTTCACTGCAAATACCTTTTTAAACAACATAAAAGGTAATTATACAAATGGACCTCATCAGATAGAATAAAGAGAAATCAAATTGACTATATCTGTGTGAAGAGACTGTGGAAAAACTCCATGTCATCAGACAAAACAAGGCCAGGAGCAGACTGGAATAGATCATCAATTGCTCATATGCAAGTTCTGGTTGAAGGTGAAGAAAACTAAAACAAGTTCAACTGAACCAAAATACTATCTTGAGTATATTCTAACTGAATTTAGAGATCATATCAAGAACAGATTTGATGCATTAGACACTAATGACAAAACACCAGAAGAGTTGTAGGATGATATCAAGAATATCATACAAAAAGAAAGGAAAAGGTCATTAATAAGACAAGAAAGAAAGAAAAGATCAAAATGGATGCCAGAAGAGACTAGGAAACTTGCTCTCCAGAATAGAGATATTAAAGGAAGAAATGAGGAAGTAAAAGAGTAGAACAGAAAATTTCCAAGGGGTGCTCAAGAAGACAAAGTCAAGTATTTAATGAAATGTGCAGACCTGGAGTTAAAAAAACAAAAGGGAAGAACGTGCTCAATATTTCTCAAGTTGAAAGAGGTGAAGGAGCAATTCAAGTATTGACTTTAAATACTGCAGGATTCAATGGGCAACATATTGAATGCTTCAAAAGCATTAAAGGAAGATAGAAGGAATACACCAAGTTACTATACTAAAAAAGAAATGGATGATGCTTAGCCATTTCAAGAGACAGCATATGATCAAGAGTCAATGGTACTAAAGGAAGAAGTCCAAAGTGCACTGAAGGCATTAACAAAGAACAGGGCTCTGGGAATTGATGGAATACAAATTGAAATCTTTCAACAAACTGATGCAGCACTGGAGGTACACACTCATTTATGACAAGAAATTTGGAAGACAGCTACCTGGTCAACTGATTGGAAGATATCCACATTTGTGCCCATTCCAAAGAGAGATGACCCAATGGGATATGGAAATCATTGAACAATATCATTAATATAACATGTAAGTAAAATTTTGCTAAAGATAAATAAAAAATGGCAGCCACAGTACATTGACAGGGAACTGCCAGGGTTAAAGTCAGATTCAGACTAGAATATGAAATGAGGGATACTATTGCTGATGTCAGATGGATCTTGACTGAAAAAAGAGACTACCAGAAAGACATTTACCAGTGCTTTATTGATTTTGCAAAGACTTTGATTGTGTGGATCATGAGAAGCTATTGACAGCATTATGGAGAATGAGTATTCCGGAACACTTAATTGTGATTATGGGAAACTTCTATATAGACCAAGAGGCAGTTGTTTGAATAGAAAAATGGGACAATAAGCAGTTTAAAATTAGGAAAGGTGTGTGTCAGAGTTGTATTCTTCCACTATACTTATTCAGCCTGTCCATTGAGCAAATAATTTGAGAAGCTGGATTATATGAAGAAGAACGTGGCATCAGGATTGGAGGAAGACTCATTAACAACCTGTGATATGCAGATGATTCAACCTTGCTTGCTGAAAATGAAGAGGACTTAAAATACTTACTGGTTAAGATCAAAGAGCACAGCTTTCAGTATGTGTTGCACCTCAATGTAAAGAACACAAAAATCCTCATCACTGGACCAATAAATTACATCACGATAAATGGAAAAAAGACTAAAGCTGTCAAAGATTTTATTTTGCTTGGATCCATTATCAACACTCATGGAAGCAGCAGTCAAGAGATCAAATGAACTATTGCATTAGGCAAATCTGTTGCACAAGACCTCTTTAAAGTGTTGAAGAACAAAGATGTCAGCTTGAGAACTAAGGTGTTCCTGACCCCAGCCATGAACATGTTAGTATTTCATGGTCTTTTTAACAGTTTCATATGCATGTAAAAGTTGGACAGTGAATAAGAAGGACCTTAGAAGAATGAATTCATTTGTGTTATGGTGTTGGAGAAGAGTATTAAAAGTACCACAGACATCTTTAAGAGCAAACAAATCTGTTTTGGAAGAAATACAGTCAGAATGCTCCTTAGAAGCCAGGATGGCAAGATTTCACTTCTCATAGTTTGGACATATTATCAGGAAGGACCAGACCCTGGAGACGTACATCATGCTACATAAAGTGAAGGGTCAATAAAAAAGAGGATTTGCACAGTGTCAGCAGCAATGGGCTCAAGCTTAACAAGGATTGTGAGGATGGCACAGGACTGGGCAGCATTTCATTCTTTTGTGTATGTCACTCTCAGTTAGAACCAACTCCAAGGCACCTAACAACAACAATAACATGCCTGCGCTTATGGTCCCATTTTGTGGTGAGTTATGATAAGTTAATAAAATAGGATTAAGGTGGGATGTGTGAGTGCAGTGGCTCTATAAGATAAGCATTGTAATGTAAACCACAAAGTCTGATGTTCAAGCCCAACAGCTGATCCTTTGGAAAAAGATGAAGCTTTCTGTTCCTGCAAAGATTTACAGCCTCAAAATCACTATAATATGGTCATTATGCATCAGAACTGTCTGGTTAGCACTTAAGAACAACAAGGTGGGATGTTTTATGAGTTCCATCTTAATAGAGGGTGTGACTCAAGTCATCATCCTTAGTTTTCTTAGGGTCTGCAAATTTGCTACTATACTTTATCTGTGTTAAAACAAATTCTAACTTCCAGTTTTAAGCTGTTCCCCTATTAGAAAAACCTCTAGTTTCCTGTTTAATTAAGAAAAGCAGGAGGCTGGGGTTGAAAACCCTGGGTAGTAATGACCAACGTGTCCTCATCCTTACCTTTTTACATCATGCGGCTGAAAACACACCTCCATCAATACCCTGGACATGGGCAAAATTCCGACTATCTGGCTTGCCCCAATCCACTACTGAAAGTGATGTGTTCAAAATCCAAAAAATAACCTGCTGAATTTCCATTTTTCAAGTAAAAGAAAGAAAGAAATGGAAAGAAACTCCATAGCCTGTTTCGTGTGATTATTGGCAAAGTTGTCTCCAGAGTGAGCAGATGAGGATCATTGCCCTCAATGGTATTTCTAGAAAGAGCCAACACTGCTTCGGTAACTAGTAACATGATCAGTTCAAGTCTCAGCTAAGCCACTTACTAACCTTGTACAAGCTATGTATCTTTTCTGTGACTTAGTTTCCTTACCTGTAGTAAGTGCCTCTCTCTCAGGGCAATTGTGAGGATTAAACTTAGTAAGCCATAGGAAGTTCTTGAAAATGTGCTAGTCTTTGGTCTGCACTCCACAGATGCTCTCTGCAAAGATGAACAATGGGTATCATCCCTTAGCTTTGAAACTGAATGAGGGTGGGAGAGTACCAAATTGGGGCTGGTACTCTACTCATGATTAAAAACGGAATGGAATCATAACAAGGGAGGGAATGGGATAACTGATGTCACATGGAGGGGGTTGCAATAATTGAAATGAAATGGGATTTGTTGAATGTAAATCTGATGAACTGCTCTGTAAACCTTTACTCAATTCACAATAAAAAAAATTAAAAATTAAAAAAAGGAATGGGAGGTGGGAAAAAGGAAGCTGGGTCCTGCAGGAAAGACGAAACAAGAAATGTCTAATGGACATAAGAAAACAGACCACTAGGGAAAAGTGTTGGATGTGTAACAACATAGTAACACAACAGTAAAAACTTCAAGAATCACAAGCATGTTAAGGAAAATGGTAAAGAAGCTGAATTCTGAGTCATGGTTAATTAGATGAGAAATCATCCATGAGGATACAAGAGGAGTTTAAACTCTTTCCTTTTTCCCTTGTTCTTCATGTCTGTCTTGTGATCAACACTGATGGGTTTCTCAGAAGGTGAATGGGTTTGTGTGAGGGAAACTCTCTCAAGTCACATGGTGCCTTTGCCCTACTATAGCTTACCTTCAAAGCAGGACTTCTTCTGGAAGGAACAGCATTTATTGTTTACCAAATATGGATGATGGGAAGGTGACTAGAACAATCTGTCATGACTTTCATCCAACTACACTGTTTTACGGCAGGAGAGTCCATGCTGAAATGAAGACGCAGATGCCTATGGAGATGTGTTTTATGCCAACATTTTACTATGAAGCACCGAAAAATACAGAGACCAAAAAAGACATAGGCACTGTCTTCAAGTACTTCTAAGATGGGGAAGAAAAACTTCTAAATGTAAGGGAAGAAAGACCACTTTGGAAATGAACAATAATTAAAAGTCTGGTTTCCTTCCATCAATCCAGACTTGGACCTGGAAGTAGGAAGCTGGTGCAGTTAATCCTGACACCACCAAACCAACAGAATCAGGAAGCAGAGCATGGTGTGTGGACAGTGATGTACTGTCCTCTGTTGGACTTGTGGCAGTACAAGTGCAGTGTAAGGGGTGACTGGAGAGGATGCAGGAGCAGACTAGGCAAGCACTACATGCTGAGACTGGGCCACAAGAATGTTTGATAGAGAAATCAAATGATCACATATGCATCTTTAGAAAAACCCTGACCATGGTAGCAACAATGCATGAAGCATTAAAAAAAAATACATTATACAAAATATCTCTCACCTGCCTAACAGGAGTCATACTAAAGAATCATTCTGCCCATGTAGGATAAGCACTAGACTTCTAACAAGGTCAGCGGATCAAACCTACCAGTCGCTCCTCAGAAACCCTATTCAGGGTCACCATGAGTCAGAACCAACTCAATGGCACTTAGCAACAACAACAACAACAAAGCCAAAACATGAATTAAATAATAACCCTTTCCCTTAGGGGATAGAAGGAGAGAAATAGAAGTTGGGAAAAAAGGCATTGCCATTTGGGAACATTACCTTAAACACAATAAACTCTGTTAAAGATTATAATCCCTTTTCCAAATTAATTTATGATGTTAGGTCTATGAGTCATGCTTTCATCTTACAAATAGATTGCCTGGTTACCAAGGTGACTAATTTCTTCTATCCTAAAGTCCAGGACAGAAGATATTGAAAATGTTCTACTTTATTAGGTTTTGCAATGCTAGAGAATTTTGTTACTCGCCCCTTACCCCCGTTTCCTTCTGTTTGCACCATCTTATGAAACCCCTCCTTTGGGAAAGTGAAGTATTGGCAATGTATAATTTTGCTTCCAGAAAGATGGAGTATATACATCTCCCTACTTCTATTAATTACAACTTAAAAACCTAAACATTATTTAAATTAAAAAAAAAAAAATCAACCTTATTGCACCCTGAAAGGTAGAGAGAAAAGGCCAGCTATGAACATGGTAGTAGTTTCTGTTTTGTTTTTTCCTTGCCTCATATATATCAGAATTAGATATGAAAACCCAGCAACCTCAAAATGTCAATCCAAACCCATATCCACTGTCATCATGTCATTTCCCTTTTAAAGTAACTCTCTAGGTAGTTCTGATGTGGCACTGTAGTATCAGCACTGGACTGCTAACTGAAAGGTTGGTGGATTAAACCCACAAGCTGCTCCTTGAAAATCTTATGAGTCAAACTCACTCAATGGTACTTACCAACAACAAGGACAGAGTAGAACTTGCTCCATAGGGTTTTCAAGGATTTAAATCTTTATGAAAGCAGGCTCCCATATTTTTTTTTTCCCAGAGAGCAGTTGGTGGGCTTGAAATACCAACCTGTTGGATGGCAACTGAGCACTTTGACTATTGCTCCACCAGGTTCATTAGAAGTGTCAACAGGTAAACATGACAAAAAAAGAGGAAAAAAAAATCTCTACAAAAACCTGTTCTCTTTAGCCACAGGACAAGGAAACAGGCATTCTGGCAGTACAGAAAGCTTTTAGATAATAATTACTGTAGTCAAATGCCACAGGAAAAAGCAAAACCAAAAACTGTGGTTTAAGCCAGCAAATAATGTAAAGAAGACAATAATCCTCACCACTGGACCAATAAACAATATTCTTATTAATGGAGAAAATATTGAATTTGTACAAGACTTCGTTTTGCCTGGATCCACAATCAACATTCATGGAAACAGTAGTCAAGAAATCAAACAATGTATTGCATTAGGCAAATCTGCTGCACAACACCTCTTTGAAGTGTTCAAGAGCAAAGATGTCAGTTTGAGGACTAAGGTGTGCCTGACCCAAGCCATGGTATTTTCAGTAACTTCCTTTGCATGTAAAGGTTGGACAGTGAATGCGGCAAGTTATTTCATTTCTTCTTGTCCCCTTTCTGTTGCTAGACCAGAGTCAGAAAAAGTCAACCAAAATAGAAAGTTTAAATAAAGTTCAGAGCTTCATACTAAAGTATCAAAAAGTCAAGGATTCAATAGAAAATTCCACATCATTCCATGAATTTAAATTTCAATTTGAATGAGAAAGAGTGCATTCTAACACCAAATGGCAGTTGTTAACATTTTCCAATTTTTAAGCAGCCATCATAAAAATGCTTGTTGCTAAGTTGTTGCTAAGTGCTGTCGAGTCGGTTCCGACCCATAGCGACCCTGTACAGGGTTTCCGAGGCTGTAAATCTTTACGGGAGCAGAACGCTTCATCCTTCTCCCGCGGAGCGGCTGGTAGTTTCGAACTGCTGGCCTTAAGGCTCGCAGCCCGATTCGTAACCACTACGCTACCAGAGCTCCTTAACAAACAATTATTACCATGTTTGTAACAAATATAAAGGTTTGCACTTTTTCATGTGTCAGTCAAAAAATAGAAAGTGAAAAAGAAGAACCAAATAAAAATTTTGGAACTGAAAAATATTACAAATGAAATAAAAAATGGAAAGGAGTGACTTAACAGCATGATGAAAGGAACAAAGGAATCAGTAAACTGGAAATAGAAATCACACAGTCTGAGAAACAGAGAAAAAATACTATACAAAAAGAGAAGAACAGAAAGAATAGAACCTTAAAGACCTGTGAGACTATAACAAAAGATATAACACTATGCCATTTGAGTTCTTTAATGAGATGAGGAAGAGTGGGCTGAGTAAGTACTGAAAGAAATAATGGATAAAAGCTCCCTAAATCTGGCAAAAGACATATATCTATATAACCAAAAAGCTGAGTGAGACTACAGTAATAGAAACTTATACCAAGACACATCATGGTCAAACATTTGAAAATTAAGATAAAGGAATTATCTGGAAAGCAGCAAAAGATGTACCTTACTTGTTTGTTTTTCTAGTTGCCAATTCCAACTCAAGTCCAACCCATGGTCACCCAGGTGTGCACAGTAGAACTGCTCCTGGTATTTTCAAGATTGTAACCTTTCAGAAACGAATGGGTTTCATCACAAACCTTTCTGCTAGTAGCCTAGTATTTAGTCATTTGTACCACCCAGGGAATCCAACTTATTTGTTGCTGTTGTTCAGGGTCATAGAGTCAGTACCTATAAGTCACTGATTTATAGTAACCCTGTATAGAGTTTCCAAGGAGTGGCTTATGGGTTTTAACCACCAACCTTTTGGTTATAGTCCAGTGCTAATCCTACAGCACCAGGACTCATATGACCATAGATTTCTCATCATAAACCACGCAGGCTAGAAAGAAGAATACATTTTCAAATGCTGTAAGAAAAGAATTGTCAACCCAGAATCCCATATGCTTTATACCAATCCCAAACATGAATGAGGAGTCCTGGTGTGGCGGTGTAGGATAAGCACTGGGTTATGAATCATAAAGTTGGTGGTTCAAACCCACCAGCCACTCCTTGGAAACCCTATACAGAGTTGCTATGAGTCAGAACCAACTTGATGGTACTTAACAACAACAACAATAACAACAAATATGAATGAATCCTTTATAATTTCTATCTATGAATGAAAAAGAAACCAAGACATAATTGAATGGAAGAAACTAAGAGAATTTATCACCAGCAGTCGCATTTTAAAGGAATGGCTAAAAGAAGTTCTGTAAACAAAACAAAACAAAATAATAGAAGAAGAAAACTTGGAACATCAGGAAAGAAGGAAGAGTACAGTAAACACATATATAGTTAAGTAAAATATACTTTTCTTCTAAACTTGATTTTTCTGAATTCTATTTGACAATTTAAACGAAAGTTGTAACACTGATATTGTTTTAAGCATATGTTGAAACATTTAAGATAATTATATTATAAATTGGATATATATGGATATAAGGTTTATGGAGTAAATAATTTATTCTTGTAGGATAAAGCATTGGACCACAGAGTTGGTTTGAACCACAAAGTCAGTGGTTCAAACCCACAGGACACTCCTTGGAAATCCTATGAGTTGGAACCAACTTGACAGTACTTAACAGACACAAGATTTCTACACTTCATTTTAACTGGTAAAATGACCTTTGTAGATTGTGATAAGGTATCTATATGCAATATAGTACTTACAGCAACTGCTAAAAAAAGCTATATAAAGAGATAGGTAACTATAAATGGAATCCTAAAATATGTTCAAAGAAACCTATAGGAAGTCAGAAAAACAAAACAGACAAAGGAAAAACAAAAACAGAAAAATAAAATGGTATGTTTAAAGTCTGACATATCAATAATTACATTAAATGAAATACTCTAACATACCAACTAAAAGACAGAAACTGATAGAATGGATTAAAATATTATATGCTGTCAATAAGAGACTTCACACAGGCAAGTGGGCATGTTGAGAATATAAGGATGGAAAAAAGATTTATTAAAGAAACATTAATGAAAGCAGTAGCAGTGGTATCCATATGTGGTAAAGTACACTTCAGATCAAAGATAACTACCAGAGACAGAGAAGGACATTATATAGATAAATGAGTCAATCCATCAAAAAAAGATACAACATTCCTGGTGTATACATTGAACAAAAGAGCTTCAAAATACATGAAGCAAAATATAATAGAACTGAAGTTCTATTATATTTATATTTGGAGATTTTAGTACTGTTCTTCCAACAACAGATAGAAACCAAATACCAGCAAGGACAAAGAAAACTCAACTGACAGCATATAATCCACATTTATAGAGTACTGCACCCAACAACAACAGAATACAAATTATTTTCAAGTTCCCACAGAATATATACTAAAATAATCCTGGGGAATACAACAAATTTAAGAAAATGTAAGCAAAATCATCCAGAGTGTGTTTCCCATTCCAAATGGAATCAACTAGAAGTTGAACTGGAATAACAGAAAGATAAGAGAAAAATTTCTAAACACTTAGAAACTAAACAACACACTTTCAAATAATCTATGAAGCAAAGAAAAAAAAAAAAACAACAACTCATGGGAAATAAAAAAATAAAAATAAACTAAACTGGATGAAAAGAAACAGAAAATGCAATATATAAAAATTTATGGAACAAAATTAACACAGTGGTGAGAGAGAAAATAATAGCACTAAATGTATAGAAATGGCTGCAATAGTATATTGACAAGGAACTGCGAGAGGTTCAATCCTGATTCAGATGAGGACATGGAATGAGGGCTATAATTGCTGACATCAGATGGATCTTGGCTGAAAGCAGAGAGTACCAGAAAGATGTTTACACATGCTTTATTGACTATGCAAAGGCTTTAGAATGTGTGAATGCTCTAATTTATGAATTGAGATTGAAACTCATTCTAGGATTGTTCATTAGTTGTACTTGAACAGAGATACAGTGGGACTGGCCAGACTTTTATCAGACTATCCCTGTAGAACAAATTTTATAGAGACTACAGAAGGTGAAAATGAAGTCTATTTTACTTTAAAGCTGTTGATTTTTATTTTTATAAATTATTTTTATTTTTGTTGATGTTGTGAGTATACACAGTAGAACATACACCACTCAACAGTTTCTTCATGTACAATTCAGTGATACTGATTACCTTCTTTAAATTGTGGAATCATTCTCACCCTCCTTTTCTGAATTGCTTCTTCCCTATCAACATGAACTCATTGTCCCAAAAACCTTCCTATCTAATATTTTGGGTTGCTATTATCAATTTGATCTCATATAGTTTAAAAGAGCACAATGCTCAAGGCAGATATTCTTTACTAGTTAAACTCAACTATTGATTGAGTTTTTTGTTTTGTTTTTTTGTCTTTTAGTCATTTTTTAAAAAGTTTTTATTGTGAATTATGGAATTGTGTGATAGTTTATATGGAAGAACATTAGCTTTATACCCATCCTATCTTATTTCATTCCATTGCAATGATTACAATTCCCTGCATGCATCATCAAACAGCCAAAGAGTACACCACGCAAGCCTGCCCCCTGGCTGTCAACACACAACCCCTCTCCCTCCCAGAGTCCAGAGTCCCCAACCATTCCATCTCTTCATGTCATCTTCTCTACCTTCATCTCTGGTGTTGCTGCTTCTCTGGATAGGGTCCTACACTCCACTCTTCTCCCTTGATGGTGCCAGGGTCCTCTACTCCTGGACTGCAAGATCAGCCACTCCCCTCTTTTTATTACAAAACATCTACCTTTACATTTGCAACTTTCACAGTCAGTTTTCTGATAGCAATTATTCACTATTGAACCACAAGAGCCTTATCCCCATCTCCTTTCACCAGCCCCAGACAGGTTGGAAACCACTTAGTGAAGATTCTGCCTTCCCCTGTTCCCTTTGAAATTAGGCTCCCTCTTGAAATCTTGTGCCTTTGTAGCATCCCCCCCCCCCCATTTTGGGTAGCCAATGTCTAAGTTGCCCATCCCTGTCAACCCTGTATACTGAGGAGATGGGAATGATCCTTGCTGTAAAGATTCCCTCTTTTGAGCTACTACATCCATAAGCATAGGTCAAGTTCATCAAATTGTAACAGATTATTCTTTTTTTCCTCTTCTTTCTTCCTCTAGTGGAGTTCTGATCATCCAACTATTGAAGCCAAGCCAAATGGGTATTATCTGCAATTATGGGTGTTCTTGTGAATCTCCCCTCACTTCATATTAGATGGACCCTTCACTCCCTGCTCTAGACCTCTGTGGCCATGTCCCTGTCCCTGGGCCCAGGAGTCCTCAGGTCTCACCATACTGCTGGCCAACAATGTCTCAACCCAGGTTGACAGGAGTCTATTGAACATGGTTGGACTTAGTTCACAACTTCATTGTTGTTGTGTTCCCCTCCCCCCGCCCACTTTCCCTTATTAGTGACCAATAAGACCACATGCCTGCTTGTGTGTTCCCCTTGAATCTTAATCTTGGAAGGGGGTTTGCCAAGTTGCCAAGACAACTTGTCTTGATGGCTCCCAGGCAAATGACTTGCTTGTTCTTGTAGTAGTCAATCAGACTGCCATTATTGTTTTTGATTTTTTTCTGCTGGTATTTCTTTCAAGAAGCATCTTCTGTTTCTTTTAGCCATTCCAGGCTGGTCTGCTTGTCTTTTCAGTGGAAATTTCCCACTCAAAATGTTCTGGATGAGGATCAGGATTCCACCTATGGTCTTATGCAATGCAAAGGCTCCATTCTAGCCCTGTTTTAGGTATTCTAATCAGTTATAGGCTGAAGACAGACTTACAAGCTTTCTATGGTGATGTTTCTGGCTATTCCTTTCTCTCCCCCTCAAGAGTCTATTTTACAATAGTAGATAAGGGAAACCAAGATTGAAAAGACAGCTAAGCATCTTAATATTATTTCCCTTCTTTTCCCATTCAAACCATGCCTTAATCCCTGTATCCCAGAGCCCTGTTGTTCCAAGGTTGTGCATACATCATTATTTATCTCTGTCCCACTTAGCCCATTCAAACCTGCCTAACTGTTCTCCCATCCACCTTGTTTATCCATCCCTTCTTCTAGTGTATTGCCCCCCAGCACCCAAACTATACTGTGACTATGCCCTACCCTGTGCTCCACCTTCCTCTCCATCCCCTCACCCCACCCCAGACACCCCAATAACCAGCAAATAATTTTTTCCCCTTTTAGTGTGGGTACGTTTTCTTAATCTTTTACAGTAATGGTCCTATGCAGTATTTCTCCTTTTGTGACTGACTAATTTCACTCAGCATAACATCCTCAAGATTCATCCATGTTATGTGGTGGCTTGTAGCTTCCTTGTTATCCCTCAAGGTAGCATAATATTCCACTGTGTAATGTACCAAACTTTGTTTTGATTGGGTTTAAGAAGGCTTCAAGGGATATTTGGTTTAATGTTTAAAGATTATCTCAGAGTAATAGTTGGAGGGCTTCATCTAGTCTCCATGGATCCACAAAGTCATTATTCTATGGGAATTTAAGAGCCTGTTCTGTATTTTCTTGCTTTTAATCAGAACACTCCTATGGGCTTCTTGATCAAAATATTCTGTAAAGCTGTAAAGTGTCTTCAAGTCAGTTCTAACTCATAGCGACCATGTACAGGGTTTCCAAGGAACAGCTGGTGTGTTTGAATCACTGACATTGCAGCTCAAATGAACCTTGTGGTCCAGTGCTTATCCTACAGCACTACACCAGTATTCCTCAGTAATAGTAGGTTGGCACTATCTAGATCTTCTGGTGTCATGACAAAGGAGGCAATTAACAAAACAGTCCATTTTTTACTGCTATTCAGATTCTCCCTCTTTCTCTTTTGCTCCAGACAAATGTTGTTAAGTGCTGTTGAGTTGGTTACTACTCACAGTGACCTTATGCTCTATCCTCACAATTGTTGTCATGTTTAAGCCCATTGTTGTAGCCACTGTATCTATCCATCTCCTTGAAGGTCATCCTCTTTTTTGATGACCCTCTACTTTACTAAGCATGATGTTCTTCTCCAAACTACATGCGACGAAGTCTCATTTTCTAAGGAACATTCTGTCTGTACTTCCTCCAAGACAAATTTGTTTGCTCTTCTGGCAGCTCATGGTACTTTCAATATTTTTCACCAACACCATCATTTACATGTATCTATTCTTCTGTAGTTTTTATTCATTGTTCAGATTTTATGTGCACATTAGGTGATTGAAAATATCATCCTTTAGTGGGCCACACCCTAGCCCTCAAAATGACATTTTTGTTCTTTAAAACTTAAAATTTAAAGAAGGTTTTTGCAGTAGATTTGTTCAATATATTGTTCAGTTTCTTGACTGATGTTTCTATGAGTACTGTGGATCCAAGTAAAATAAAATTCTTGGTAACTTCAATATTTTTTCTGTTTGTCATGATATTGCTTATTAGCCCAATTGTAATTTTCTTTATATTGAGTTGTAATCCATATTGAAGGCAAATTGTGACAAATTATTTCGATGGTTATATGCAAGCTTTTAAGACTCCAGGAACTATGCAATAAACTAGGAGATAGAAACACTAAACATGATGATGATGGAGAATGAAGTAGGAGACTCATACTTCCTGTTTAAAAAATATATTATAGAGGTACAATAATATAAACTGCCCATTACTGATAGAATAATAGACACATAGACTAATGAAACAGAATTGAGAGTCTAAAAATAACCCACACATCTCTGTCAACTGATTTTTTTTTCTTCTTTTTAAAGCTTTTGTTGTGAATTGAGTGGTAGTTTATATGGGAGACATCGATTTTCACTCAACCTATCGTATTTTGTTTTAGTGCAATGATTATAATCTCTTCCATGCATCATCAGTTAGCAGTATTTGTTTCTAGTCTTTCTGTTTTTTTTTTTTAATTTAATTTATTTTTTTATGTACACAAAAACATGCAGGAATATATAATCATTTAAACAACCAAAGGGCACATTCTGCAAGTCAGGCTCCTGGCCGCCAACAGACAATCTTTCTCTTTCCATGAGTCTAGAGTTCTCAGCTGTTTTATCTCTCCATGCTATCACCTCTATCTCCATCTCTGGTGTCGCTGCTTCTCTGGTTATCGTCCAACATTCTGCTCATGCTCTTCTTTCTTGATGGTCTTAGGGTCCTCTGTTACTTGAATGTAAGATGAACTACTTCCCCCCTTTTTGTTACTCAACTTCTACCTTTATAGTTGTGACAATCGCAATTAATTATGATAACAATTACTCACTTTTGTTATCCCATATCCTTTCACCAGACCTGCCTAGACAAGATGAAAACTATTCAGTGGGGATTCTACATTCCCCTGCACATTTTGAAACTAAACTACTTCTTGAAAACCTTTAAGCTAGCCATTCTGTGCCATTATAGTCCTAGCCCCCATTTTAGGTAGCCAGTGTCTAATTGGCCCATCCCTATCAATCCTGTGTACAGATGGATAGGCTTGATCCTTGATGTGAAGACTCCTGTCTTCTCGGGTGGTATTTTGACCTACTACATCCATAGGCAAAGTTAATCAGATTGTAGAAATTTATACTTAACTTCATTTATCAAATTTCTATATCTTCCTCTTGTCGAGTTCTGATCATCAAGCCATCAAAGCTAGCTTAAATGGGTGCTATCTGAAAGTTTTGGAAGAAGCACAGCCAGAGTGCTCCTTGGAGGCCAAGATGGCCAAACTTCATCTCTCATACTTTGGACATATTGTCAGGAAGGACCAATCTCTGGAGAAGGATATCATGTTTGGTAAGGTGGTGGGTCAGATAAAAAAAGGAAGACCCCCCAATGAGATGGATTGGCCAAGTGGCAGAATCGATGGACTGAAGGGTGGCAACAGTAGTGAGGTTGCCCAGGATTGGGTAGTGTTTCATTCTGCTGTGCATAAGGTCACTATGGATTGGTATCGACTCAATGGCACCTAACAACAACAACAACATCTGCAAGTTTGGGCATTCTTGTGCATATCCTCCCACTTCATATCAGCTGTATGCTTCATTCTCAGCACTAGCCTTCCATGGCTAGGTCAGTGCCCATGGGCTCAGGACTTCCCAAGTCTCCCCAAATTTTGGACCAACCAGCCCTTCCTCTCTCTTATCTCAAGGTTGACAGGAGTCTATGGAATGTCGTCAGGTTCAACCCGTGTCTCCATTATTGCTTTTCCCCCAGCTCCATGCACATGTAGACCAAAGTGATCACCAGTGAGCTTACATACCTGCTTTTGTGTTCCCTTTGAGTTTTAGTCTTGGAGGGGGTTTGTCCTGAGGGGACTTGATTGCTTGTCTTGATGACTTCCCGGAAAACAGCTTGCTCATTCTTGTAACAACCAAAGAGATTGCCATTTTTGTTTTTACCTGCTGGTGTGTCAACTGATTTTTGACAAAGATGCTAAGTCTATTTTAAAGGAAAACAATATTCAATAAATACTGTTAGGAAAATTGGATTTCCAAGTGCAGAAAAATGGAACAGAACCCATTCCTCATACCGTACACAAACATCTAATTCAAAATGGATTAAGGACCTAACTGTGCAAACTAAAACCATAAAATTCTTAGAAGATGGCATTGTAGGTTAATGCACTAGACAGTAATGTCATTTTGAACCACAAGATTGGTGGTTCAAATCCACCAGCCACTCCTCAGAAACCCTAGATAGGGTCTCTATGAGTTAGAACTGACTCGACAGCACTTAACAACAACAACAATACAAGAGCAGCATTGTTGGTCCTAGCTTTTAACAATGGATTATCTAATGTAATTACAGAAGCACAGAAAAAAAATAAAAAATAAATAAATAGGACCTCATAGAAATTTCTAAAATTTCTTTGCCAAAGACTTTAATGAAAACAGTAAAAAGACAAGATACTGATAGGAAGACTATCTTTTGGAAACCATATACCTGATAAGAATCTAACAACCAAAATATGTATAAAACTGTGACAACAACAAATCAAAAGACAAATGTTGTTGTTGTTGTTAAGTGCCGTCGAGTCGGTTCCGACCCATAGCGACCCTGTACAGGGTTTCCAAGGGTGTAAATCTTTACGGGAGTAGAAAGCCTCATCTTTCTCCCGCGGAGCGGCTGGTAGTTTTGAACCGCTGACCTTAAGGTTCGCAGCCCAATTCGTAACCACTACGCTACCAGAGCTCCTTATGGGTAAAATAATTGGATAGATACTTCACTAAAGAGAATACTCAAAAGGTCACCAAACACATGAAAACATGATTAGTGTCATTAGACATTGGAGATATGCAAATCAAAGCCACAATGAGATACCATTTCACTCCCAGTAGGATGGTGAAGGGCTTCTGGTGTGGCACTGTAGGATCAGCACTGGACTGTGAACCATAGTCAGAGGATTGAAACCACCAGCTGCTCCTTGGAAACCCTACACAGGGTCACTATGAGTTGGAATTGACTTGACAGCACTTAACACCAAAGGATGGCTAAGAAAAACAGAAAATAACAAATGGTGAGACTATAGGGAAATTTGAACCCTTATCTGTTTCTGGTGGGAATGCAAAATGGTACAGTCATTGCTAAAGCTGATTTTGATTATAGTTAACATTCAGTGTTTGTTCGATGCCCCAGCTACAGTAATAAAAAGTCTTCTGCAGGACTTGCTATGCTATAAAACTGTGAACTGATATTTACAAAAGGACACTTTTTATTGCATAAATGCAAAATAAGATGTTCCTTAAATCATCAGTAACATTTTATTTTAAAGCTGTATCCAGGTTATAAAGTACATTTGTTCATTTAGGAATATATGTACGGGATATACAAGTGAAGGTGTATATCAACAACTCTCAATCAAGGGTGAAATAGGATTGTGGCGGGTGGAATGGTGACCAGCCTCCCAACTTCTTCTCTATGGAGCTTTTGCAGACTCTAGGAGTACCACTCCAATATTGGCATGCATCAATCCCCTCCCCCTACATATCCTAGTCCTCTTCTAAGCTTGGGATGCTTCTTAGTTACTGGAGCAGAGCACATCCCTTGGAGACATTGGGATATGTTGTGTTGATGATTGTCTAATTATTTAAGTGACACCTGGATTGAAGTCACTGCCATAATTGCCTCTCATAGATATTGTTGTTGTTAGGTGCCACTGAGTCGGTTCCTACTCATAGTGACCCTATGCACAACAGAAAGAAACATTGCCTGGTCCTTTCAATCCTCACAATTGTTGTTATGTTTGAGCTCATTGTTGCTGCCACCATGGGACTGGTTCCTCCTAACAACATGTTCAAAGTATGAGAGATGAAGTCTCCCCATCATTGCTTCTAAGGAGCAATCTGGCTGTACTTCTTCCAAGACAGATTTGTTTGTTCTTCTGGAAGTCCATGGTACTTTCAATATTCTTTGTCAATACCATAACTCAACTGCATCAATCCTTCTATGGTCTTCCTTATTCACTGGCCAACTTTCACATGCATATGAGGCAATTGAAAGCACCATGGCTTAGGTCAGGTGCATCTTAGTCCTCAAATTGATATTTTTGCTCTTCAGCATATTAAAGAAATCTTTTGCAGCAGATTCATTGTTTATTTTTTTTTAAATGTATTGTAAACTGAGTGAAGGTTTATAGACATGATCATCAGCTTTACATTTAACAAATCCTACACTTCGTTTCATCTCAATAATTCCAATACCCTCCATGCAGCAACAGCTTTGCTGCTTCTCTGTGTTTTCTATTTGTATTCTACCCACCGTCCTATCCTTTCTCAACTTTGTTCTTAGGCATATGTGGCCTTTTTGATTTTCAATGATTGATAAATCTATAGTGAGAATACTTTGGTAGTGTTCGGCTCCCCCCATCCTCAATTCCCTATAAACTTATCTACTGCTTGACTGAAAATTGGACCTTGAGGGTGAGTTCCTTTCCAGACCTGAAGGGTGGTTAAGGGCCATTGTATCAGCTTCCTCTACTCTGACCAATAAACCCAGTCTTTTTTTTTTTTTTTTTTAATAATAATAATAAAAAAAAAATAGTGAGATTTGTTCCACATTTTCTCCCACTCTACCTGGGATCCTCTAACGTGATCCATTTCAGGGCAGTTGGCAGTGGTATCTAGGCACCATCTAGTTCTTCTGGTCTCAAAGTGGTGGAGACTGGTGTTCACACACTTCATTAATATATGGGGCTAATTGATTCCAACGCTCTTCAATTTTTATCACTCTTCTTTCTTCTGCATCTAGAGAGACCAATAGCTGCACCTTAAATGACTGCTCATGAGCTTTCAAGATCCCAGATGCTACTCACCCAAGCTGGATGTAGAACATTGTCTTTGTGGACTATGTTATGCTAATTGGCATGAGATGGAGACTATGGACCATCAACTCATTGCCTTAAGATGTTTGATAATATCTAGGGAGTTTTCATCATTTAGCTTGCTGTATGCGCCACCACATTCACAGCCGTGTTTACATGAAAGGTAACTACTCATGCACAAATATCCTCTTTTAAATTCATATATTTGTGGGATATACATATATATCTCACTCTTCCTCCCTTACCCATTTAGCATTGCTGTTCTTAGGTTGTGTATATATCACTATTTACCACTATCCCCTTTAGCCCTTGCACTCATCCCTGTGTCTTCATCATTCTTTTGCCGCCCTCCTCCTTCTTGTGTATTGCCTTCCCTATCACCAGAATACTTAATTGTGCTCATGAGGAATCTGTACCTGGACCAAAAGAATACAGAAAAACTGATGGAACCCCATTTCCATGATTAAGTTACAAAGAGATTCTGGATCCTACCTTACTTGCTCTCTTGCTTTCCACTTACTCACTATGCCAGAGACCTGCTGCCATGTTATAAGCTGTTTTTTTGAAGAAACCTCTGTGTAAGGAAATGATATCAGTAAGGGACTGAAATTTTTAACCCAACACACCACAAAGAATAAAATCCTACAAGCAACCCCATATGGACGCTCAGAACCATATTCTCTCTCAGTCTGGAGGTGACTACAGTCAAGGCCAATATTCTAACTGTGACTTTTTCAGCTAGCTTAAGTGAAAACCTGGGAGTCCTGGTGTGATTCTGTGGGTTAATGCACTGGACTGCAAAGTCTTTTGAACCACAAGGTCAGTGGTTCAAGCTGACCAGCTGCTCCTCAAAAACCCTATACAGGATCACTATGGGTTGAACCACCACTCACTTGTCAGTTTGTCATACTGTGGTGGAAACTATGCCATAGGTATTTTGAATACCAGCAGGGTCACCCACGGTGGACAGATTTCAGATGAGCTTCCAGATGAAGACAGGCTAGGAAGAAGGACAGACAAACTACTTCTGAATATTTTATCACTGAAAACGTTATGAATAGCAGTGGAATACTGTCGGATATAGTGCTGGAAGATGAGCCTTTCAGATTGGAAGGCACTCAAAATGTGACTGAGGAAGAGCTGCCTCCTCAAAGTAGAGTTGACTGTGATGACATGAACAGAGTAAAGTCCTTAGGACCTTCTTTGAAAATGGGGCACAACTCAAAATGAAGAGAAACAGCTGTAAACATCCATTAATAATTGGATCATGGAATGTACTAAGTATTAAATAGGAAAATTGGAAATTGTCAAAAATGTAATGGAATGCATAAACATCAATATCCTGAGCACTAGTGAGCTGAAATGGATGGGTATTGGCCATTTTGAATCTGACAATCACATGGTTTACTATGCCAGGAATGGCAAATTGAAGAGGAATGGCGTCACATTCATCATGAAAAATAACATATCAGGATCAGTCATGAAGTACAATTCTGTCTGTGATAGAATAATTTCCATATGCCTACAAGGAAGACCAGTTAATACCACTATTATTCCAATTTACACACCAACCACTAAAGCCAGTAATGAGGAAATTGAAGAATTCTGCTAACTTCTTCAGTATGAAATTGATGAAACATGCAAGCAAGATGTATTGATAATTAATGGTGATTGGAATGCAAAGGCTGAAAACAAAGAGGAAGGATCAGTTGTTGGAAAACATGGCCTTGGTGATAGAAATGATGCTGAGGATCACATGATAGAATTTTGCAAGACCAATGATTTGTTCATTACAAATGAAATTTTTTT
>NW_006408723.1:3570586-3575621 GCF_000296735.1 Chrysochloris asiatica | reverse complement strand
GTTTGTTCTTCTTTCTTAGTGTTATTGAGAGATTTGTCTTCCAGCTCACTGGTTCTGCCTTCCATCTCATCTATTCTAATCCTCTGTCCTTTCAGAGTGCTCTCTATTTCCGTTATTTTGTTATTGATCGTTTGGACCTCTTTCTGCAGGTTTTGAATTTTTTCCAATGCTGTATCTATCTTATTTGATTGCTCCTGTAGCACTTTCCTGGCTTCTTCCTTATTTTTCTCAACTCCATTGTAAAGTGTTTTGAAACATTTTATAATCACTTTTCTGAATTATTTCTCAGGCATTTCCAAGGCCTGCCCTCCTTCCAGAATGGAGTCCAGGTCTACTTCTAGGTCATTTGTCTCAAACATTTTATCTTGTTTCTGGAGATGTACTGATATGGTCATCTGCTTTTGCTTCTTGGACATGTTTAATGTTTATCTGTGGCTTTAATACTTAATTGAGTATGTGTTTTGGTAACTTTTAATGCTTTCTGATTGCTTCCAGGAAGATGTGATCAGGATGTGGTCTTCCCTTTTCGCTTTTCTTCTTGCTTAACTCAGAGTAACTTTCACAGGTGTTGTCTGTTTCCCTCGTATATGGCAGCTGGTATTGGTTCTTGCCTGGGTTTTGGTGTTTTATAGAGTGTGATTGTAGCTTGGCTATATGGCAGCAGTTGCTGACTCTTCTTGTGCAATATAGGGAGACAAAGAATTCTCCAAAGGCAGAAGGGGGGCTATATAACAGCAAAACAACACCAGTCGGGTTAAAGAAAGAAAGAAAGAAAGAAAGAAAGAAAGAAAGAAAGAAAGAAAGAAAGAAAGAAAGAAAAGCACCAACAAAAATAAGAGCTGAACACTGCAGTCTCTAATCACAGAAAAGGGGGAGGAGGGAGAGAAGAAAAAGATGGGTGGGGGAAATCTGTAGCTTAATATAAGTATGTCTTTAATGTCCTAAATTCCTGCCTTCAAAGCTGCCCGAGAGATTTTGCCTTTAAACTCTCTTTCAGACACCCTCCTCTTTCCCGTGATAAAGAAGAGAACAAAAAGGAAACAGATCAGCTCCTCCACTCGGGCTGAGTACATGTGCGCCTTTGTGGCAGAAGGACCCACCAGCGGTGAGGGTGGGGGTTGGCAACTTGGCTCAGGCTCTCCCTCTATTCACCAGAATGGAGGTGGGCAAACAGTGAGCATGCCAATTACCAGATACCAAAGAAAAAAAAGAAAATCTGAGCAAAGCAAAACTGACAAAGTATATTGTCCACCTTTGTCCCAAGGTTCCAGTGGCATTTTTCCATGATTTTTCTGCACCCCCTGTTTAGTCCCACTGCTTGGTATCACCCAGGATGTTGGCTCAGGCCCCTGAGCCTGGCCTGGCATATCCAAAAGTCCATGATTTTTTACTTTAACTCCAAACTCCACAAGCTATAAGCCTTCAAATCTTTAAAATATTCCTATCTCTGTGGTTCAGAGTTTTGGAGCTCTGCCCTGGCTCTGCTTTGCCTGTTATTCTGTGCTATTACTGACAGCGACTTTTACTGCACTTCTACCCTAGCCGCTATCAAGCCCCACCTTCACAAATGCCATTTTCAAACAACATAAAAGCCAACTATACACACGGGCCTCACCAGATAGAATATCCAGAAATCAAATTGATTACATATGAGGAAAGAGATGGTGGAAAAGCTCCACATCAGCCAAAACAAGGCTAGGGCAGACTGTGAAACAGGCTGAAGCTGAAGAAAATGAAAGCAAGTCCATGAGAGAAAAATATGACCTTGAACATATCCCACCAGAATTTAGAGTTCATCTCAAAAACAATTTGATGCATTAGATGCTAAAGACTTAAGACCAGTAGAATTGTGGGATGACATCAGGAACATTATACAGGTAGAAAGCAAAAGGCCATTAAGAAGAGGAGAAAGAAGGAAAAGACCAAAATGGATGTCAGCCGAGACTCTGAAACTTGCTCTCCAGTGTAGAGCTGCTAAAGCAAATGGAAGAAGTGAGGAGATAAAAGAGCTGAATAGAAAATTTCAAAGGTCAGCTTGAGAAAGACAAAGTCAAATATGGTAACAAAATGTTCAAAGACCTGGAGTTAGAAAACCAAAAGGAAAAATATGCTCAACTTCTCAAACTGATGAAAGAACTCAAGCCTCAACTTGCAGTATTGAAGTATTCTATGGGCAAAATATTGAATGATGAATAAAGCATTAAAAGAAGATGGAAGGAATACAGTCACTCTACCAAAAAGAAATGGTCCATGTTCCACCATTTCAAGAGGTAGCATATGATAAAAAGTCAACTATATTGAAGGCAGAAGTTCAAGCTGCACTGAAGTCATTGACAAAGAATAAGTCACCAGGAATAGATGGAATACAAATTGAAATCTTTCAACAAACTGATGCAATACTGGAGGCACTCACTTACTTATATCAAGAAATTTGGAAGAAAACTGCCTGGCCAACTCATTGGAAGAGATCCGTAATTTGTGCCCATTCCAAAGAGAGGTGACCCAAAGGAATGATGAAATCATTGTACGATATTGTTAATATCCCATGCAAGCAAAATTTTGCTAAAGATAATTTAAAAACGGCTGCAACCATACACTAATAGAGAACTTCCAGAGGTTCAAGCCAGATTCAGAAGAGGACGTGGAACAAGGGATATCATTGCTGACATCAGATGGATCTTCCCTGAAATCAGAGAATACCAGAAAGATGTTTACCCATGCTTTATTGATGATGAAAAGGCTTTAAACTGTGTGGATCATGACAAGCTATGGCTAGCATTGTTGTTGTTGTTTTTAGGTGCCGTCTAGTTAGTACCGATTCATCGCGACCCTGTGCACAACAATATGAAACACTGCCCGATCCTGGTCCAGTGTTTTAAAATTAGGAAAGTTTTGCGCAAGGGTTGTATCTTTCACTATATTTATTCAATCTGTATGCTGAGCAAATAATCTAAGAAGCTGAATTATATGAAGAAAAATGTGGCATCAGGATTGGAGGAAGACTCATTAACAATTTATGATATGCAGATGATATAACCTTGTTTGCTGAAAGTGAAAAAGACTTAAAATAATTATTGATGAAGATAAAAACAACCCCACAGCTTTCAGTATGGGTTGCACATCAATATAAAAAGCAAAAATCCTCACCAGAGAACCAATAAATAATATCATGCTAAATGGCGAATTGATTGAAATTGTCAAAGAGTTCATTTTCTCAGATCAACCATCAACAGCCAAGAAATCAAATGACATACTTCATTAGGCAAATCTGTTGCACAAGACTTCTTTAAAGTTTTCAAGAGCAAAGGTGTCAGTTTGAGGATAAGCTCATATGTATGTGACATATGAGACATTGGACAGTGCATAAGGAAGACAATAAAATAATTTATGCATTTGATTTATGGTGTTGGAGGAGAATATTAAAAGTACCATAGACTGTCAAAAAGACAAATAAACCTGTGTTGCAAGAAGTACAGCCAGAATGCTCTCTGGAAGCCAGGATGGCCAGACTTCGTCTCTCATACTTATCCGAAGGACCAACCCTTGGAGAAGGATATAATGTTTGGTAAGGTGGGGGGTCAGATGAAAAAAAGAAGACCCCTAATGAAATGGATTGGTACAACGGCAGATCATGATGTTGGCACAGAACTAGGCAGTGTTTCCTTCTGTTGTGCATAGGGTCACTAGAGTTGATACCGACTTGATGACACAGAATAACAACAACAACAACAACAACAACAACAACAACAACAGGGATTCCATGGAGAAGCTGATGGGTTTGAACCACCAACCTTGGGATTAGCAGTCTAGTGCTTATCCTATTAAAGTTTGATTTATATATTTTGAGATTCGTTCATTGGGAGAATGAAAAGACTCAAAATCTCTTATGATTCTGTCCTTTTGTTCAATTGATGCTTTAATCATGAGATACTGTCATTTTTGATATTTTATGCTGGTTTTTGCTTAAAGTCTATTTTAACAAAAACTAATATTGCTATTCCTGCTCATTTTTTTTTTTAAAGTTTTTATTGTGAGGTTTACATGGGAGAATATCAGCTTTACACTCATCCTATGGTATTTCATTGCATTGCAATGATTACAGTTTCCTCCATGCATCATCCCAAAGGCCAGGATGGCTAATCTTCGTCTCTCATACTTTGGACTATTGTCCGGAAGAAACAGTGCTGGAGGAGGATGTCATGCTGGGTAGGGTGGAGGGTCAGAGAAAAAGAGGAAGATCCCTAACGAGATGGATTGGCCAGGTGGCATCATTGGTGGACTCAAGTGTGGCAGCGATAGTGAGGTTGGCCCAGGATCGGACATTGTTTCGTTCTGCTGTGCATGGGGTTGCTATGAGTCGGTTCTGACTCAATGGCACCTGACAACAACAACATGGTATTTCATTTCATTGCAATGATTACAGTTTCCTCCATGCATCATCATATAACCCCAAAGGGTACACTACACAGCCCATCACTCCCCCTACCACCAGCACACAGCCCTTCTCTGGCCCTGAGACCAGTGTCCCTAGCCGCTCCATCTTTCCACGTCATTGTCTCTGTCTCCATCCCTGGTGTCACTGCTTCTCTGGGTAGGGTCCCACTCTCCGTTCTTCTCATTTGATGGTCTCAGGGACCTCTGCTCCTGGGCTGCAAAATCAATCACTCTCCTCCTTTTGTCAATAACCATCTACCGCTATATTTCCTAGCCTTACAGTCAGACCTGATAGCAATTATTCACTATTGTACCAAAAGAGTCTAATCCCCATTTCCTTTTGCCAGCCCCGTCCCAACAGATTGGAAATCATTCAGTGGTGAGTCTACCTTCCCCAGCCCTGTCTGGAACTAGGCTCCCTCTTGAAAGCTTGTAACCCAGTCACTTCTTGCCTTTATAGCCTTACCCTACCCCCATTTTGGGTAGCCAATGTCTATGTTGCCTATCCCTGTCAACCCTGTATAACAAGGGAGTTGGAGTGATCCTTGATGTAAAGATTTGTTCTCTATTTTGAGCTACTATGTCCATAAGTATAGGTAAA
>NW_006408723.1:3564004-3570122 GCF_000296735.1 Chrysochloris asiatica | reverse complement strand
TATTGTTTCGGATTTTTCCTGTTGGTCTTTCTTTCACAAAGTATCTCCTGTTGTTCTAGACACTCCAGGCTGGTCTACTCATTCTTTCCAATGGAAATTTCCTACCAAAGTCAGTTCTGGATGGGGTTCTGGATTCCACCTGTGATCTTGTGCAGTGTAAAGGCTCCACAAAAAGCTTAACTTCTAGCCCCCTTTAAAGTGTTCCAATCAATTATAGGCTGAAGACAGATTTACAAGCTTTCTGTAATGATGATTCTGGCTATTCCTTTCTACCCACCTCAAGTGTCTATTTTACAATGGTAGCAAGGGAAACCAAGATTCAAAGGACAGCCAAGCATTTTAATACTATTCTCCTCTTTTACCCCTTCAAACTGTGCCTCAATACCTGTATCTGGGATCCCTGTTGTTCCAAGGTTGTACATACATCATCATTACCTCTATCTCACTTAGCCCATGCAAACTTGCCTATCAGTTCTCCTGTCAGCCTTGTTTTCCCATTTCCCTCCCCTTTCTTGTGCATTGCCCCTCTCCCCAGCACCCAAACTATCCTGTGACTATTCTCTACCCTGTGCTCCACCTTCCCCTCCCTCCCCTCATCTCACCCCCCACGTCCCGGTAACCAGCAAAGAATCTCCCTGCCCTCCATTTAGTATGGGTTCTTTTTCTTAGTCTTTTACAATAGTGGTCCTATGCAGTATTTCTCCTTTTGTGACTGACTAATTTCACTCAGCATAATGTTCTCAAGCTTCATCCATGTTATGTGGTGGCTTGCAGCTAACTTGTTCTTCAAGGTGGCATAGTATTCCATTGTGTGTAAGTACCAAAGTTTGTTTATCCATTCTTCAATTGATGGGCACTTAGACTGTCTCCATCTTTTTGCTATTGTAAATAATGCTGCTATGAACATTAGTGTGCATATATCTACTCGTGTTATGGTTGGTATTTCTTGTGGGTGAATACCAAGTAGAGAGATTGCTGGATCATAAGGTATTTCTATTTCCAACCTTGTGCGGAAGTGTCATATTGCTTTCCAGAGAGGTTGGACCATTTTGCAATCCCACCAACAATGCAGGAGCATCCCAGTCTCTCCACATCCTCACCAGCACTTATTGTCCTCTACATTTTTGATCTTTGCTGTTACTGCTGGTATGAGATGATATCTCATTGTTGTTTTGGTATGCATCTCTCTAAGGCCTAGTGATCGTGAACATTTTTTCATATGTTTGTTGGCTGCCCGGATCTCTTCCTTGGTGAAGTGTCTGTTCATGTCCTGTGCAAATTTTTTTGTTGGGTTATTTGTCTTTTTCTTGTAGAGGTGTTGTAGTCTCCTATATATTTTAGATATGTGTCCCTTGTCTGATGTGTCGTTGCAAAAGATTTTATTTCCATTCTGTGGGTTCCCCTTTTATTCTTTTGGTGAAGTGTTTTGATGCACGTAAGTGTTTAATTTTTAATATGTCCCAATCATCTATTTTGTCTACTTCTGTTTGTGTAGTTTTCACAATGTTTGGTAGTCTGTGTATGCCCTGTATTAGATCCCTCACATTTGTTCCTATTTTTTCATTGATGACTTTCATAATTTTGGGATTCACATTTAGATCTTTAATCCATACTGAGTTCGTTTGTGTATAGGGTGTGAGGTAAACATCTTGCTTCAGTCTTTTGCATATCGCTTTCCAGTTCTGCAGCACCATCTGTTAAAGAGATTATTTCCTCCCCATGCAATATACCTAGGCACTTTGTTGAAATTCAGTTGGCTGTATGTAGATGGGTTAATTTCTGGATTCTCTATTCTGTTCCACTGATGAATGTATCTTTCATTGTACCAGTATCAGGCTGTTTTGACCACTGTAGTCATGTAGTAAATTTTGAAATCGGGGAGTGAGGGGCTTCCAACATTGTTCTTCTTGAGCAGTGCTTTGCTTATCCTGGGTCTCTTTCCTTTCCATATAAACTTTGTAATTGTCATTTCCATATCTTTGAAGAATGTCATTGGAATCTGAATTGGGATTGCATTACATGTGTAAATTGCTTTGGGCAGTATTGACAATTTCATGATGTTGAGTCTTCCTATCTAGGAACATGGTATGTTCTTCCATTTCTGTAAGTCTCCTTTGGTTTCTTGTAGTAGTGTTTTGTAATTTTCTTTTCATAGGTCCTTTGTTTCTCTGGTTATGTTCATTCCTAAATATTTCATCTTTGTGTGGCTTTTGTAAATGGTATTTCTTTCCTAATGTCTTCTTTAGTGCTGTCATTATTGCTATAGAGGAATCCAACTGATTTTTGTATGTTGATCTTATACCATATGTTGATCTTATACCCTGCCAGTTTGCTGAATCTTCCCTGATGTCTAGTAGGTTTTTTATTAAAACTTTGGGGTTTTCTATGTATAGGGTCATATTGTCTGCAAATAGAGTTTTATTTACTCTTTGAAAATTTTGATGCCTTTAATTTCTCTATTATGCCGTATAACTCTGGCTAATACTTCCAAAACAATATTGAAAAGGAGTGGTGACAGAGGGCATCCTTGTCTGGTTCCTGTTCGCAGAGGGAAGGCTTTCAGTTCCTCTCCATTTAGAGTAACATAGGCTGTTGGTTTTGTATAAATGCTCTTGATTATGTTAAGGAATTTTCCTTCAATTCCTACTTTGTTGGGTGTTTTTATCAGGAATGGATGTTGGATTTTTTCAAATGCCTTTTCTGCATCAATTGATATGATCATGTGGTTATTTTCTTTTTTCTTATTTGTGTGGCAGATTACAGTGATTGTTTTTCTAATGTTGAAACATCCTTGCATCCCTTTTATGAAACCCACTTGGTCATGATATATTATTTTTTTGATGTACTTCTGGATTCTGTTGGCTAGGATTTTGTTGATAATTTTTCATCTATGTACATAATGGATATTGTTCTATAGTTTTCTTTCTTTCTTTCCTTTCCTGGTTTTGGGATGAGGTTTATGCTTGCTTCATGAAAAGTATTAGGAAGTTTTTTGTCCTCTTCTATATTATCGAATAATTTGAATAGAATTGGTGACAGCTCTTTCCTGAATGTTTGGTAGAACTCACCAGTGAAGCTATCTGGGCCTGGACTTCTTTTAGTTGGGAGTTTTTTGATGACCTGATCAACTTCTTTAATTATGGGTTTGTTCAAGTTTTCTCCTTCAGTCTGTGTAAGTTTTGTTGGGTTGTGTTTTTCTAAAAATGCATCCATCTCTTCTAACTTTTCGAATTTGATGAAGTACAACTCTTCATAGTATTCTGTTATTATCCTTTTGATTTCATTTGGTTCCATTGTGACATCGCCTGTGTGGCTTCTAATGTGAGTTATTTGTGCCTTCTCCCTCTTTTCTTTGCTTTGGTTTGACAATGGTTTGTCAATTTTATTAATCCTTTCAAAGAACCAGCTTCTTGTCCTGTTTCTTTCTATAGTTTTTCTCTTTTCCATCTCATTTACTTCTCCTCTTATCTTTATTATTTCTTTTCTTTTGGTGACTGTAGGTTCCCTCTGTTGGTCAGTTTCTAATTGTTGTAGATGCTGTGTTAATGTGCTAATTTTGGTTCTTTTTTCTTTTTGGATGTGTGCATTTATTGCAAAAATTGTCCTCTCTGCACCGCTTTCATCGTGTCCCAATGATTTTTTTTTTTTTTTCATTCTCGTTTGTTTCTAGAAACTTTATGAATTCACGTTTAATTTCTTCTTTTACCCAGTCACTTTTCAGCAGGGTGTTGTTCAGTTTCCATATATTCGACTTTATTTCCTTAGTCTCCTTGTTGTTGATATCTAGTTTTATAGCATTGTGGTCTGAAAAGATGTTCTGTAGTATTTTGATGTTTGTAAATTTACAGAAGCTTGCTTTGTGACCTAACACATGGTCAATTCTGGAGAATGTTCCATATGCACTGGAGAAGAAAGTATATTGTGTTGTTGTTGGGTTCATTGCTCTGTACACATCTATGAGGTCAAGTTGGTTGATTGTGCTGTTGAGTTCCTCTGTAACTTTGTCGAGTTTTTTTCTGGTTGTTCTGTCCCTTTTCAAAACTGGCATATTAAAATCTCCCCTATAATTGTAGATTCATCTATTTCTTTCTTTAATTTTAGTAAGGTTTGCTTCATATAACTTGGTACTTTTTCAGTGGGAGTGTAGATATTTATTATGGTTATGTTGTTTTGCTCAATTGACCCTTTGATCATGAGGTAATGTCCTTCTTTATCTCTCTCTCTCTCTTTTTTTTTTTTTTTTTAAGATTTTGTAATAATAGTTTTTAAATAATTAGCAATTTATCCTTTCATAGGCTAAGCATACTAAATATATTTGTGCTTTACCTTGTTATTATCATTTTAAAAATCAGGATATCTTGAAATAGTTATGTAGATGGTATCATCAGATGTAGGAGTTACAAGATAAAATATGAAATTAATAAGGACAGTGAATTTTTAACATTGTCCTTTGAGTAAGAAATTAAAGTCTTCAGAATGTTTAATTTTCATCTATCACCATCATTGTAATATAGTCCTTGTATTGAATTGAATTTGATTCTGGAACAATTGCAGCAGACAGCATTTCTTCCATTTCCTCTTGAGAAAAAGGTTCACCTTCTTCAGTCATATATTTGACCAGTTCTTCCTTAGTGAGAAACCCACGTTTAGCTGAATCTCATACCTCAAAGGCATGAAGAAGGACATCTTCTGGAATTGGTCTGTATCTTCTTTCCAATAGCACTTCGGTCATCATGGAAGAAATTTTTCTAATCGAATGTATCCAGTTGGCTCTTCTTCTTCCACCTCTGCAATCAAGTCGTGTAGCTCTCCTTCACTAGGGCAGCATCCTAATGACCTGATAATCGTTCCAATCTCTATCCACTGTATTGTTCGACTCATGGTCAAATACTTCAAAAGCTTCTTTAATTTTTTTGTGGAATTCTGCTACTGCTGTCTCTGTGTTTGAAGAAATTCAGCCAGTATGCTCCTTAGAAGAGAAGTCTCATGTGCTTTGGACATATTGTTAGGAGGAGCCAATCCCTGTGTTTTCCCATTCTTTATCCTCCGCCATCTTGTTGTGGCGCCCGTCTCCTCCCTTCTTTATCTCTTACGCTGGTTTTTGTCTTAAAGTTTACTTTATCAAAGATTAGAATTCCCACTCATGCTTGTTTATTGTTGCAGTTAGCTTGCTATATTTTTTTCCATCCTTTAACTTTCAGTCTGTTTTTGACTTTGTGTGTAAGGTGTGTCTTACAAGTAGCATATTGAAGAGTCTTGTTTTCTTATCCATTCTGCCACTCTGTCTCTTCACTGGTGCATTTATTCCATTGACATTCAATGTAATTATCGATAGCTATGAATTAATTGCTGCCATTATATTAATTTTTTGGTAGTGCTGTTCATTGCTTTGTGCTATATGCCTTCTTGTGCTGAGTTTGTGGTTTCTGTGCTATTTCTTGTTGGTTTCTTCTTGGTTTTCATGTTTGCTTGTTTTGCTTGGAAATTCATCTTCATGGTAAGTTGTGATGTATTAACTTTCTTTGGGTTACTTATAGTATAGTAACTTTTCCTCTCTATTTAAGAGAATCTATTGTATCTTGTAATCTACCTGATATCCTTACCACTTCAATCTCTGTTCCTACATTTATCCCTTCTTTGACATTGATATTATTTTGAACTTTGGTTGACCTCCCAGCTCCTTTGAATTCATTGTTGTTTGTTCTGTTCTGGACTCTGCTATCTGTTTACTGAGTTCCAGGTGGTGCCTGTCAATCTTTGGTTGTTTTCTGTTCTTGTTGGTTTTCAGTCCAAAAACCTCCCTTTAGGATGTTTTGAAGTGCTGGATTGATTTTGATAAAATCTCTTAGATTCTGTTTATCCTGGAATGTTTTGATTGCACTATCATATTTGATTGACAGTTTTGCTTGATAGACGATTCTTGGTTGGCAATTTTTTTCTTTTGGGGTTTTGTATATGTCTCCCCATTGCCTTCTTGCATGTATGGTTTGTGCTGAATAGTCAGAGCTTAATCTGATTTGCTTGCCTTTGTAAGTGACACTTCTCTTCTCCCTGGCTGCTTTTAGAATTCTCTCCTTGTCTTTGATTTTAGAGAGCTTGATTATTATATGTCTTGGTG
>NW_006408723.1:3555236-3556774 GCF_000296735.1 Chrysochloris asiatica | reverse complement strand
GGAGATTCTACCTTCCTCCATGCCCTCTGCATCTAGGTTCCCTCTTGTAAAAAGCTTGTAAGCCAGTCACTTCTTGCCTTTGTAGGCCCCATCCCCCACATTTTGGGTAGCTAATGTCCAATTGTCTACTCTGTGTATGTATGGGTGGGAATAATCCTTACTGTAAGGATTTGTTTCCTCTTTTGAGCCACTGCATCCATAGGTGTAGGTAAGTTCATCAAATTGTACCTGATTACTCTTTTTTTCCTCTTCTTTCTTCTTCTGGTTAAGCTCTGATTATCCAGTCATTGAAGCAAGGTCAAGTGGGTATTATCTGCAAGTGTGGGTGTTCTTGTGCATATGCTCTCTTTTCTTATCCTCTGGATGTTTCACTCTCCACTCTAGTCCTCTGTGACTATGTCACTGACTCTGTGCCCAAGAGTCCCCAGGTCTTGCCACACTGCTGGCCAACCAGGTCTTCACCCGGGTTCACAGAAGTCTATTGAACATTGTACGGCTTATCTCACTGCTTCATTGCTGTTTTTCCCTCACTTCCCCTTATTGGTGATGAGTGTGGTCACCAATCATAGCGTGTATTCCCATTGAGTCTTATTCTTGGAAGGGGGTTTGCACTGAGGGAACTCGACCACTTGCCTTGATGTTTCCTGGGCAAGCAACTTGATTGTTCTTGTAGGAACCGTTGGTCTGCCTCTATTTTTTGTATTTTTCCTGTAGGTCTTTCTTTCAAGAAGTATCTTCTGTTCTTCTAGCCACTCCAGGCTGGTATGCTCATCCTTTTAAGTGGAAATTTCCCATCTCTGAAGCTCTGGATGTGGTTCAGGCTTCCACCTATAGTCTTATGTATTGCAGAGTCTCTGCAAGAAGCTTCCTTCACTGGGCACGTTGTAGCCCTATTTTATGTATTCCAATTAGTTATAGGCAGAAGACGGACTTGCAAGCTTTCTATGGTGATGTTTCTGACTATTACTTTCTCTCCCCCTCCAGTGTCTATTTTATAATATAATGCAAGGAAAACCAAGATCCAACAGACTGCCAAGCATCTTAACATTATTCCCTCCTTTTCCCCATTCCAACCATGTCTCAATCTCTGTATCCCAGATCCCTGTAGTTCCAAGGTTGTGCATACATCATTATTTACCTCTGTCCCATTTAGCACATGCAAACCTGCCTAATTGTTCTCCCATCTGCTTTGTTCTTCCATTCCCCTCTCCCTTCTTGTATATTGCACCCCTCCCCAGCACCCAAACTATCCTGTGTCTAATCCCTGCCCTGTGCTCCACCTTTCCTTCCCTCCCCTCACCCAACCCCCACATCCCAGCAACCAGCAAAGAATCCACCCCCTTTTAGTATGGGCTCTTTTTCTTTTACAGTAGTGGTCCTATGCAGTATTTCTTCTTTTGTGACTGACTAATTTCACTCAACATAATGCCCTCAAGGTTCATCCATGTTAGGTAGTGGCTTGCAGCTTCCTTGTTATTTTCCAAGGTAGCATAATATTCCATTGTGTGTTTGTACCAAAGTTTGTTTATCCATTCTTC
>NW_006408723.1:3543318-3555136 GCF_000296735.1 Chrysochloris asiatica | reverse complement strand
TGATTCTTCCTGTTCTGGAATGCCAATAATTCTTAAGTTGTTCCTCTTCATGTTATGCAGCATGAGTCTTAGACTGTCTTCAGATTTTTTAAATCCCTTTTTCAGCATACTGTTTTTTCTTAGCAGCATTGAGGGATTTGTCTTCCAGATCGCTGGTTCTGGCTTCCATGATCTTCTATTCTGCTCCTTTCTCATTTCAGTGTATTGTCCATTTCTGATATTTTAATATTAATCATACAGACCTCTTTTTGTAGGTTTTGAATAGTTTCCATTGCTGTATCAAGGTTGTTGGATTGCTCTTGCAGTACTTTCCTGACTTCTTCCTTGTTTTCCTCCACCCCTTTTCAGAGCATTTGAATTTATTTCCATATCATTCTTTTGAATTCTTTCTCAGGATATACAAAACATGCTCTTCCTCTTCTGGGGAACATTTATCTGTCTCCAGCACATTTGTCTCATTTACTCTTTTCTGGTTTTGGACATATTTTGAGATCGTTTGTTGTGCTTGAGATCTTTTCTTTGTCATTTCCAGTAGTTTTGTGGTTTTTTAAATGATTAAATGGATATTTGTTGTTGTGTTATTAAGCTTACTTGGTGTCTGCTGGTGGATATGATTAGGAGATAGGCTTCCCTTTTCCCATGTAATGCTTAGCAGATGTTATTGGCTCTTGTCTCAATGGTGGAATATTATGGGGTATGCTTGTAGCTTGGCTATATGGCCATGATTGCTGTCTCTTCTTGGGTAACGTAGGGAGAAAAAGCTCCCACCTCCGGTAAAGTTGTGTTATTAAAAGGGCCAATAGCAGAAGCAATATAAAAACAGAGATAAAACCCACCCCTTTGAAACAAAAATAAAACTGTGGCCAACTGTCCAGTCATCTTGCTATGCAGGCAGTGTGTATGCACCATAGAAGCTTCCAGCAGTGGGCGTGGGTGTTCACTCACTCAGGCCCCTCCTGTAGTCACCACCGTAGAGGTGTGCAGATAAATATTGAGAAGTTAATGAGATAAAAGTTGTCTACTATTTTTGTCTCTGAAGGTCAGTTAGGTATCTGATGGGCACAGCATAATTCTTAAAATAGTTGCATCCGTTTATGTTGGGGTTTTACAGATTGTTTATATGGTTTGTCTGTCAGGCAAGACCTGCTTTTTTCTTGCTAGATAGGCCGGAGTTAAGGGTCCCACACAAGTTAACTTTAGGGCTGGGACCCAGATGCAAATGTTATAAGCAGCCAGCAAAGAAGTTGCCCTTGAGACTGATGGGGCTCTTTCTCTCTGTTCTGTGGGAAAATTGTGGGCTCAGTGCTGGACTTTTTAGGGGTGCACACCCACCCGCCTGAAGGTGTCTGAGCAAAGAAGATGTGGCAGAGCAGAGGAGGAAAAACTGTGTAGAGCCCCCCACACCTCCTTTTGCAAATGTCACTGCACCACTTTCAGCGCAGGTTCAGTGTGCTGGTCTGGCTGTAGCCCCACCCTCTAAAGTCTGCCTGTGCTGGGTGGCTGCAGAGGGAGTCCTGTCACACATCCATTTTTATCTTTGCTTCTTTCCTTTTTAGTGACCTTTTGGTTTCTTCCTCTAAAATGTTCTTGATGTCATCCCACAGCTCTTTTAATTTTTGGTCATTAGTGTCTAATGTATGAAATGTGTTTTTGAGATGGTCTCTAAATTCAGGTGGGATATATTCAAAATGGTATTTTGGTTCTCTTGGAACCTGCATATGAGCATTTGATGGTCTGTCCCACAGTCTGTCCTTGGCCTTGTTTCTGACAAACAATATTGAGCTTTTCCATGTTCTCTTCCCATGGTGGAAATGCAGTCAATTTGATTTCTGTATATTCCATCTCATGAACTCCACATGAATAATCACCATTTCTGCTGTTGAAGAAAAGGTATTTACAATAAATAAATCATTGGTCTTGCAAAATTCTATCATGTGACCTCCAGCATAGTTTATATGACCAAGGCTATGTTTTCCATATACTGATCCTTCTTTTCTGAATCCAACTTTTGCATCACAATCACCAGTAATTATCAATGTATCCTGATTGCATGTTTGATCAATTTCAGACTGAGTAACTTGGTATAATTCTTCAATGTCATCATCGCTGGCTTTAGTGATTGATGTACAAATTTGAATTACAGTGGCCTTAACTGGTCTTCCTTGTGGACCTCTGGATATTATCCTATCATAAACAGTATTATACTTCAAGATAGTTCTTGAAACACTCTTTTTGATGAGTATTGTTGTTGCTAAGTGCTTTCGAGTCAGTTCTGACCCATAGCGACCCTGTACAGGGTTTCCGAGGCTGTAAATCTTTACGGGAGCCGAATGTCTCATCTTTCTCCCACGGAGCAGCTGGTAGTTTCAAACTGCTGACCTTGCAGTTCGCAGCCTGATTCGTAACCACTACGCTACCAGAGCTCCTTGATGAGTATAGACACATGTTAACTTGAGTGAGGTTAAGACAATATACAGTAAGAGGGAGGTCATCCAAAATATGATGGAGATAGGGGAAGAAGAGTATAAAATTTAAAGACAACAGAGGTAAATAAATGTTATATACCATGATAGTTAAGGTTTTATGCCAACTTTACTGGGCCTGGAATCTCAGTGGTTTGGCAGTTAAGAAATAGTTATCCCCCATGACGATAATACAATAACCTCCATGATGTGCTCTGATATGCTTAGATCTGATCTGATGTAATTATCCCAGGTGGTATAAATCCTCATTTCTATGATGTTGATGAGGCTACATGCAATCTACAGAATTAGGTTGTATCTTGAGTTAGTCCCTTTTGAGATATGAAAGAAAATAAGCAGGAAGGCAGAAATCAGAGGGACATATTACCAAGAAAGATGAGTGTATCCTTTGAACCTGGGGTCTCTGCTGTGTGAATTTCTACACAGAGGATTAATGCCAAGATACATGGAGGTAGCCTAGGAATGTTGGACCTACAGATACTGAAAGAGACAAGGCAAAGTTATGAAAACTTCTTAGACATAACCACACACCTTGAGGGAATAAGTCACTGGACTTGGGGGCTTAGGACCATGGTCTCAGGGAACAACCTAGTCCAAAAGACAATTGTCTATGTCCTGCTTTGTGACTATGATCTTAAAAACTCATGAACAGTCATCTAAGGTGTAATTATTGCTGTCTTCTTTCCAGAACAAAGAATAGTGAACAAAATTGAATGGCCATAGATATAATTGGTTTAAAGGACTAATGCACATGCACATCAGTCTTCATGACCCTTAGACCAGAACAAATACGTGGTGCTAGACTGCCAGTACCAACTGCTCTGAAAGGGGTCACATCAGAAGCTTCTGGATAGTGGCAGAAAAATGTAGAATGAAACTCAAAACCATAAAAAAGACCAGGCTTTCATTGGTTAGATAGAGACTGGTGGTACCAAGACTATGGTCCTGTCACCCTTCAGGTTTGGAGATAAATCTACCTCCATAACTCAGTTTTCAGCCAAAAAATATACAGGTCTACATAGATCCACTGGTGGTGGTAGTGTGCCATGGAGTTGGTTCTGGCTCATAGTGACCCTGTATAGTGTTTCCGAGGCTGTAAATCTTTAGGGGAGCAGAAAGCCTCATCTTTCTCCCACGGAACTGCTGGTAGTTTTGAACTTCTGACCTTGAGGTTAGCAGCCCAATTTGTAACTGCTATGCTACCAGAGCTCCTTAGGTATTAACACCTTAGAATAGTCAATCATTTGAGATCAAAGGGTAATATTTACCTGAAGACAAACTCAGAAGAATTAAGAAAGAAGAAGGAATGGTAACAGAAAACACAGGGAGGAAATGGGATTAATGATGTTATGTTGTGGGGGTTATGATCACAAAAATTTCTTTTTATGAATTGGTGGATGGAAAATGGATCTGTTCTGTAAAACTTTACCCAGTTTATAACAAGAAGTTTAAAAGTAAATACAAATTTTAAATATTAAACAAAACAAAAATTGACAATACATTAAGGACCTAAATGTTCAAGCTAAGACCATAAATTTCTTAGAGAAAAATCAGAGGCAATTTAAAAAAAAAGAATTTATTGTGAATTTATGGTTTCATTGTGATGATTACAGTTTCCTCTGTGCATCATCATTCAACAATATTTGCTTCTATTCCCACTGTTTTTTGTTTTTTAGGGAGGGGGATGTACACAAAAACACTAAGTAGCAGATAATCATTTAAACAACCAAATGGCACATTTTGCAAGCCTGCTTCCTAGCTGCCAGCACACAGCCTTTCTCTTTCCATGACTCTAGAGTCCTCAGCTTCTCTCTCTATCCATGTCCTCATCTCTGCAGAGGCAATGTTTTGAAGTCTAGTTTTCAGTAATGGATTATCTAATACAATAACAAAAAATACAAACAGCAAAAGACAAAATAAATAAATAGGACCTCATAAAAATTAAAAACCTTTATCCATCAAAATACAAGCAAAAAATGAAAAGAAAAGCTACTGATGGAGAATATCTCCAGAAATCATATAGCTAACAAAAGTTTAATAACGAAAATACATATAAACCTCAACAACTAAATAACAAAATATAATGAAATCATAAAATGGGTAAAGGACTTTAGTAGACAGTTCATCAAAAAGGACATTTCAACGTCTACCAAGCACATGAAAGATGCTCTGCACCATTAACCATCAGAGATGCAAATCAAAACCATAGTGCGATGCCAATTTCACCCCAACTATGATGGATAAGAAAAACAGAAAATAGAAAGTGTTTACAAGTACTTGGGGAAACTGGAACACTTTTCCATTGCTGGTGGGTATGTAAAATGGTACAGTCATTGTGAAAATTGTGGTTCCTCAGAAAATGAAAAATAGAACTACCTTATGAGCTAGCAATTCCATTTATAGGTATATATGCAAATTACTTGAAAGCAGAGACTCAAACAGAGATTTTAACTTGAGAATTCATTACAATGGTCACATAGAAGTAATAGACAATGCAATTATGGGGCTTATTAATCAAGTAACATGTTTTTATAATTCAGGTTCAGGAAAACTCAGGGTAGAGTTGTCTGATCAGAACTGCCTCTTCTCAGACCTTTGGCCTGCCTGCTGCCCTGTTCAGTCAAGTGTCACAAAACTCTGACTCTGCTGATAAGTGCTCAGAGACTCCACACTCCCCCAATAAGTCTTCTCCCTGGAAGTACCCAGTTTTCTTGCTTTGTGGACAGAGAATCCCACTGCACTGCCTCATGCCAGTCTCTTGGTTCTGCTGCCTCTGCTGCCTCCATTTCTCTGCAGCTGTTTCTCACTATCTCTCACTGTCTTCAGTTGTTCTTTGTCTCCTAGATCTAGGGGATTCCCAGTGCAGGGACCCCAGGTGCAAAGTGCATGCTCTGTTCCCATCTCTTCTTTTTGGTAGTAATCAGGTTCGCCTTTTCCACCCACTTATCTCTTTCATCTCTTGTAAAGATGAAAGGTATCTTGGTGTGGCTTCAGTAAGGCAGTGCAGGGTGATAATGAGTAACACCCTCCATTAAGGTGACTCAAGATATGGTGGTGGTGGTTATGTGCTGTGGAGTAGGTTCCGACTCATATTTACCATGTACAGGGTTTCCGAGGCCTTAAATCTTTATGGGAGCAGAAAGCCTCATCTTTCTCCTGCGGAATAGCTGGTAGTTTCTTACTGCTGACCCTGAGGTTAGCAGCCTGGTTAGTAACCACTATGCTATCCTAAGCCAACCTTATTAATATAATAGATAACACACTCCAGAAGAGGGTCTTAAGCACAGGCAGAGAGGCTGGGGTTTACAACACATCACAAAATGGAGGAATGGGGCTAGAAAAGTCCTATTAAGTTATTTACTGCACTGCAGGACAAATATGGTATAATCTCACTTATATACAAAGACAAGAAAAGACAAATTATAGAGGGCAAAGTGCATCAGCAGTTACCAGGGGCAGGCAAAGGGGAGTTACAGAGTAGAAATAATGCATCAAGGGTAGGGTGGCACAGCTGATTATTGTTGTTGCTGTTAAGAAGCTATATTCCTGTTGGAAGCTGAATGGCAAAGTTGTATGATAGATTTTCAACAATGACAAAACAATACAATAAAAGAGTTTTTATTTTTAAAATGAATGAAGAATATCTGTCAAGCCTGCTTGTATATAACCAAAAAACCTCAAGAAATTTGGCTTCTCAGTTTGGAGGCTTACGGTCATGGTTCCATGGAACATCCCAGTTAATTGGCCTAATAAGATGATTAGTGCTTCTGTTCTACCTTCTAATTCATGACATAACATCTAGCATCTTAAAAGATTGTAAATGACTATTCAAGACACAACTCACTTGGAATAACAGATGAGAGTCATGAATAGAAAGAAGGAAGCTATGGAAGATGTGATTAACTGCCTTCATTAACAAATGCCTCCTTTGTCATGAGACCAGAAGATTGGATGGTGCCCAGCTATCATATCTGAACATTTTGATCTGAACAAAAGTTCTATAGGAAAATCCTGATCAAAAGGGGGAAAATTCAAAACAGAGTATTAAATTCTTATGAATTCTAGAATTGCTGGAACTTTGAAGGTTAGATTAACACCTAAAACTATTGCTGTGAGACACTATTTAAATCTTAAATCTTCTTAAAACCAAAGCAATAGTTTAGGTTAACTAGTAAAAATATTTTCACTGAGCATTGTTTTTTTTACATATGTATGGGATCAGAATGACTATAGGAACCTGAAATATAGGGCTGTGCACTTATGCTAAATGTTGCTATGCTGTAAGTTTAAGTTAAATGTTGTTGCTAAGTGCATTTGAGTTGGTTTCAATTCACAGCGACCTTGCATAGGGTTTTTGAGGAGAGACTGGTGGGTTTGAACTGCCTACCTTGTGTTTGGTAGTTCAGTGCTTATCCTACAGCAGCACACAGCACCACTCATTATTACTAGATCAACTTACCGGGGTGAGGAAAACTCTGAAAAGGAGGGTGAGAATTGGTTGCACAACTCATAGAATATAATCATGTATGATTATATGGTATGTGTAGAAACTGCTGAATTGGTATGTGTTTTGCTGTGTATATTCCCAACAATAACAACAAAATAAATGAAACAAAAAAAATAAAATAAAATTCAAGTATTTACTGACAATATATTGATTTCCAATGATATGAACAACCTCAACAATCTTCCCTGGCATTTCTCCTGAGGCATTCAAATGCAGTTAGGTTTAAGACTTGTTTCTACACTATTCCATATTCAGAAAAAGATAGGGTTCTACCAAGGAGGTGTATTTTCCCAGATACAATCTCCACTCTCATAATCAACACATCCTCAAATGCTCAGTTTGACATCAGTTAGAAGAAAAATGGATTCCTCAGACCTAACATTACAACTCAGGGATGTCCAGTTGAAACAATCTGAGGGGAATTCAGAGACTCCATGAAAAAATAGAATTAAAAGATAATAGAATTTTCCCACAAGTTTTTAGAAGTCCCATCATATGCCTTGGTTTCACCACGAGGAAAATGTGAATAATAAAATAATAATGCCTGTGTGCTTCCTGGTAAAACAAAACAAAATAAAACAGCAGCTATAATCAACAAAAGTGTTTGGAGCTCTTCAGAATAAAAGCACAATTAAATGATATGGTGCTGATACTAATCTTTAACTCACTACTACTAGATCAACTTACCCATATCTGAGAACTCTGTACAATTCTGAAGAATAAAACAACAATTTAGATGAACTTCTATTCAAACAGTCTTAGTAACAAAACAAAAATCAGAAAGCCCACTTTCCATGTATGCTGAGACTTAAATAAGATATTATGTGTGTGTTTATTTGTATGTATGTACATGAGTGTGTCCTTTCACATGTGTGTCTGTGTTTGCAGTATATATATATTTCCCTATGTGTGCACACATGCATGTGTGGCTAATGTGTGTTTTTTTTCTTCTACTAAGAATTCATTTTTGACTCAGTTTCCTTACTGACACCATGTCAAGCATTGTCTTCCAAGTCCCTCTGAGGCAGACATAATTGTATAAAATGAAAATTGATACTAGTAGATTTCTTTTACTTTTGGGACAAATCTTCTTATGTCTTATTTTTAAAACTCTATTACTGTGCCATAGGCAAGAGTATCCTTTTTTATTGATGTTAATTTAATGATCCCACAAAACCTGAATGTCCAGACCCTACTTACTTCACTTTCTCTCCTGCAGATGACGCAGGGTCAGCATACTGGAGTAGGATTAATTGAAGCTTCAGCAGGTCTGCAATGCTGCCACAGACTGGGATCCCTTGGACATGTCCTGCCTAGTCTATTTCTTTCTATTATTACAAATATTGGAAAAGAGGTCTAGGTCAATGAGAGCTTCACATACCAACTTTCATTCGTCTTCTAAAGCTCAACTAAGATATTGAACTGAAGGGCTGACCGGGAGATCCTCTAATAGTAAAATTAAGATGCAAAGAACAACAGCCACATTATAGTCTTAGAGCACTGTGTTGTGTTGTTTTAAGTGTCATCGAGTTGATTCCAACTCATAGTGATTCCATATAGGGTCTGCAGTTGGTGAGTTTGGGCCGCTGACCCTGCAGTTCAAACCGACCTTGTGGTCCAATGCATTATCCCACAGCACCACACCAGAACTCCCACAGCACTATAATGAAACGTAATCGATACTTGGGAGCTGTGTGTTGATTTGTATTTAAGCCAGATCTATGGCTGTGGGTTAATGTGCTGGATTGCAAAGTCAGTTTGAACTGCAAGGTTGGTGGTTCAAGCTCACCAGCCGCTATTTGGAAACCCTATACATGGTCACTATGGGTCAGAACTGACTCAATGGCACTTAACAACAACAACAGCATGGCATTAACTGACTCCCATCTAATAAACAACAATCTGTATTGCACAAGTAAAATTAAACCCTTTCAGATAAAACTCACCCATCATTAAAACCACCTCTTGGGTTGGGGGAGATTGATTTAATTTTAACTTAAAAATTATTATCTAAGTTTAACAATGTTGTTGTTAAGTGCTGCTGAGTTATAGTGTTCCGACTTATAGTGACCGTGTATAAGGTTTCCAAGGAGCTGCTGGTGGGTTTGAACTTCTGATCTTGAGTTTGCAGTCCAGTGCTGATCCTACAGTGGCAATAAATAGTTAACTTTTCTGAAAAGACACATGAAGGTCATTCTTTGAAATGTACTGCTTTCTAGTGTAAATCATGGAAACTCATTATCTTTATAATTAATGACAAATATGTCAAAAAGTGTCACTAACTTAGACGTGCAAAGACCTGGAATAGAAAACCAAAAGGGAAGAACATGCTTAGCATTCTTCAAATTGAGGGAATTGAATAAAAAATTTCAAGCCTCAACTTGTAATATTGAAGGATTCTAAGGGCAAAATATTGAATGATGCAGAAAGAATCAAAGGAAGATGGAAGGAAAACACAGAGTCACTGTACCAAAAAGAGATGGTTGATATTCAACCATTTTAAGAGGTCAAGAGCCAATGATACTGAAGGAACAAGTCCAAGGTGCATTGAAGGCATTGGCAAAGAACAAGGCATTTGGAATTGATGGAATACAAACTGAAATCTTTCAACAAACTAAGATCCATATTTATGCCCATTCCAAAGAGAGGTGACCCAACAAAATGTGAAAATCATTGGACAATATCATTAATATCTCATGCAAGCAAATTTTGCTAAAGATAATTTTAAATGTCAGTGTATGCTGCAACCATACACTGACAGAGAACTTCCAGAGGTTCAAGCCAGATTGAGAAGGAGGGAGGAGGGATATCATTGCTTATGTCAAATGGAACTTGGCTGAAAGCAGAGAATACCAGAAAAATGTTTACCTGTGTTTTACTGACTACACAAAGGCTTTCAATTGTGTGGATCTTGACCAGCTACGGACAGCATAGTGGAGAATGAGTATTCTGGGACACTTAATTGTGCTCTTGAAGAACCTGCACACTGACCAAGAGGCAGTTGTTTGAACAGAACAAGAGAACAACAAATGTTTCAAAATTAGGAAAGGTGTGTGCCAGGGTTGTAATTTTCATCATACTTATTCAGTCTGTAGAGTCCTGGTGTAACATTGTGGGTTAAGGTGCTGGACTGCAAAGTCTGTCTGAACCACACGGTTGATGGTTCAAGCTCATCAGACACTCCTTGGAAACCCTATATGGGGTCACTATGGGTCAGAACAGACTCGATGGCACATAATAACAACAACCACATTCAATCTGTATGCTGAGCAAATAATCTAAGTAGATGGATTAGATGAAGAAAAATGTGGCATCAGGATTGGAGGAAGACTCATTAACAACCTGTGATATGCAGATGATACAACCTTGCTTGCTGAAAGCAAAGAATACTGAAAATACTTACTGTTGAAGATCAAAGATCAAAGACCACACAGCCTTCTGTAAGGGTTGCACCTCAATGAAAAGAAAGCAAAAAATCCTCACTACTGGACCAATAAATAACATCTATATAAATGGAGAAAAGATTCAAGTTGTCAAAGACTTCATTTTGCGCAGATCCACTATCAACACTCATGAAAGCAGCAGCCAAGAAATCAAATGGCATATTGCATTAGGCAAATCTGTGTTGCACAATACCTCTTTAAAGTGTTCAAGAGCAAAGATGTCAATTTGAGGACTAAGGTGTACCTGACACAAGCCATGGTATTTTCAGTAACCTCATTTGCATGTGACAGTTGGACAGTGAATAAGGAAGACTGTAGAAGAATTGATGCATTTGAGTCATGGTATTGGAGAAGAATATTAAAAGTGCCATTGACTGCCAAAAGAATAAACCAATCTGTGTTGAAAGAAGTACAACCAGAATGATCTCTGGAAGCCAGGATGGCCAGACTTTGTCTCTCATACTTGGGACTGATTGTCAGGAGGGACCAGTCCCTGGATAAGGATATCATGTTTGGAAAAATGGAGGACTGGCAAAAAAGTGGAAGACCCCCAATGAGATGGGTTGGCACAGTGGCAGCAAAGATGGGCATAAATGTAGCAATGATATCACATTGGTGCAGGACTGGGAAGTGTTTTGTTCTGTTGTGCATAGGGTGGCTATGAGTCGGTACCAACTCGATGGCACCTAACAACAACTTAGATAGAATTTGTTTAAAATGCAAAGATTGCTCTTAAATAAATAAAAGGCCATAGTGGCATTCAGTATCCTCATAAATGAAAACCTGTATTGCTATAGATTATGAACACCACTCATAATCTTGTTTCACACAGTAGAAACATTTAATAGCTATATTGTAGTTTACATCAAATATTTAGTCCTGGTGTGGTGCTGTAGGATAAGTACAGGACTGCTAACTCCAAGGCTGGTGGTTTAAGCCCAACAGCCACTCCTTGGAAACCTGACACAGGGTTGCTATGAGTCAGAACTGACTTGATGGTATTTAATATGTTTGTTTTATTTTCCATTTAAAGCTGTTCAAGGTCAGCAGTTCGAAACTACCAGCTGTTCTGTGGGAGAAAGATGAGGCTTTCTGTTCCCGTAAAGATTTACAGCCTTGGAAACCCTGTACAGGATTGCTATGAGTCAGGATTGACTCTACGGCACTTAACAACAACAACAACAATATGTTAAAGGCATATGGCATGATGGACTGAGCAGGGACTTAATGGTCTGAATACTTTGGTCATTGTGCTGAGCTTCCAAACTGTGTGACCTTGAGAAGACCATTTTCTGCTCTGATTATGAGGATTCTAATCACAAGACTTTTAAAAAGTGTTGAAGAGCAAAGATGTCAGCTTGAGGACTAAGGTGCGCCTGACCCAA
>NW_006408723.1:3518088-3539755 GCF_000296735.1 Chrysochloris asiatica | reverse complement strand
ACCATCTGTTGAAGAAACTATCACCTCCCCATGCGATATATTTAGGTGTTTTGTCAAAAATCAGTTGGCTGTATGTAGATGTATTAATTTCTGGTTTCTTGATTCTGTTCCATTGATCTATATATCTTTCGTTGTACCAGTACCAAGCTGTTTTGAGCACTGTAGCCATGTAGTAAAATTTGAAGTCGGGAAGTGAGAGACCTCCAACCTTCCTCATGTTCTTACTTGGCCATGCTCAATGAAATCCTTTTTTTGTTATTTCAGTGAAGTAGTAGACTTCTTTGTATGGCCTTGTTTTTTATTTTATTATTATTATTAATTGCTTTTGTTGTTTTGACAGAAAATCTTTTACACTCTTTTGGCCAAGGAAGAACTGGTTTTCCATTTATCTAAAGTTATTTCTTGGAAAGGTATATGTAAATCAAATTATAAATCAGTCTTTTAAAAATTTAGTTATGAGGTTGATTCCTTAAAGAAACTTGGAGTAAAATCCCCAGGAAGTTTTTTAACAGAGAAAAAATCACTCCGAATCAATTCATGTTTCTCAAGCTTAGTTTTCTGGATATTTCACTTTCTTGAAGCAGAATCATCTCTGGAACATAATTGTCCAAATGAACGACCTGTGATGAGAATGTGGGCCCTGAACTGCTTAGAAGTCCTGCTTAGTGGTGCAGCAAGACAGTACTAATCACACCAATGTCAGTTCCAGGCTGGCATATCTGGTCAGGGCAGGTAAGCTTGTATGAAGCAATGCGGCATTGACAACTCCAAACAGTCTCACAGTCTAAACTACACAAACAATGACCTGCATAACAGAAAGATGGAGATCTTTATCTCCTATGAAAATAAACAAGCAACCCATCCCTTTCTAAGATCACAGTCCCAGACAAGATTTCTGCCTATGGCAGGGGTGGGGTGACCCGAAAATGGTGGAATACCTGGAATAAAAAGAAAATACACCTTTTGACTCTGGTGGACTAACACCGGGTTTATTCCCTTCAAGGGTTTTCACTTTTGTTCTGAAGAAAAACACACACACAAACAAAACAAAAACAAAGCTGGCAGGACCACAGCCTTTCATCGTGTAGACACATAATATTAACCAAGTGCTATTTATCTTCTGGACTCTTTAATTCTATGTGCATTTAACAAATATTTACTGAGTACCATGGATACACTGATGAAAAAGATGTGATTTCCTACCTTTAAGGAACATAGTCTAATAAAGAGATGGACATATAAACAGACAATTTCGACACCATGCCCCATAAGATAAGACGTAGCAAGAATATTTACAAGATACAATGAGAACATAGAGGAGGAAAGCCCTGAATTCATCTTTGGAGAATGGGTAGGGAGAGGGGTGGACTTCACAGATGAAGATGATGTGATCATGGGGAGCAGAGAGAGGATCCGTGGAGCAAGGATGCTGGAAAGCATTTTATGCATCAGAAACAGCGTAACAATGTGGTTCATGGAAACGGAGGACCTGGCACGTTTTGGAAGTCATGGCATTTAGATCATAGGCTGGGAAGGTTGAGGTGCCTTAAAGCAAGTAGCAATGGACTGGGGAGTCATGTAATGGCTTGGAGCCAGAATCCCAGTGGTACACTCTTGTCCCCATGGGTGTAAGTGACTGGAGGACAGCAACTTGGAGGCAAAAAGTCCAGAAAAAAGGTTATTTGAAGTATGAGGGTGTCTTCAAACAAGGGCCTCCATCCAATCTAGAGAAGCATTAACCAACAAAAATAATCCTGAACCACATCTAGAATTGTAAAGTTTTCAGAAATCACATTAAAGAAGGAAAAGCCCCATTAATCCATTGCTGTTGAGTGGATCCTGTCTCATAGCAACCCTGAGGACAGAGTAAAACTGTCCCATAGGGTTTTCAGTATTTAAGGCAGCAGATAGCTATATCTTTCTCTCATGGAAAAGTTGGTGGGTTCCAAAGGGAATTTCCCAGTTAGCAGCCAAGCACATGAGCAAAAAATTAATTTTTAGAATAAAATTGTTTTAATCTAATATATAAAATACACAATTATTCCAATATGTAGTCAGAACAAAAATATTTATAAGTAATATTTTCACTCTTTTTCCATAGTGTTGTTAAGTGACATCAAGTCGGTTCCGACCCATAGTGACCCTAAACAGGGTTTCTGAGGCTGTAAATCTTGACAGGAGCAGAAAGCCTCATCTTTCTCCCGCGGAGCAGCTGGTAGTTTCGAACAGCTGACCTTGCGATTCACAGCCCAATTCGTAACCACTATGCTACCAGAGCTCAAGTCTTCAAAATTTAGCATGTATTTTACACTCACAACACATCTCTATTTGGACCTGACACATTTCAAGTGCTCAGTAGCATATAGGGTACTACTAATGGTGGCCACATCAATCAGTGTAGGTCAATGTTATTGTTGTTAGGTGCCATCAATTGGTACCAACTCATAGTGACCTTATGCACAGCAGAATGAAACACTGCCTGATCCTGGACCAGGCTCACAATTGTTGCCATGCTTGAGTCCATTGATGCTACCACTTGGCTAATCCATCTCGTTGGAGTTCTTCCTCTTTTTCTCTGACCCTCCACCTTACCAAACATGATATCCTTCTCTAGTGACTGGTCCCTCCTGACAATATGTCTGAAGTATGAGAGACGAAGTTTGGCCTCCAAGGAGCACTCTGGCTGCACTTCTTCCAAAACGAATCTATTGGTTTTTGTGGCAGTCCATGGCACTTTCAATATTCTCCTCCAACACCATAACTCTCCATTATTTGTGAGACACATATTACTATTACCTTTTCCAGGAGTAGTTGGTGAAGGTCACACTTGCTGGTATTTCTTTTCCAAAAAGTAAGTAAAAATGAAAATCTTTCAACTGCTAAAAGGCATATTCTACTTTAAGACTTCAACTGCAATCTATAATACTACATTGGTGGGAAAAGTTGTCTTAAAATAAATATGTACTCTATCATTCTCTTTAATTTCCAAAGCTTCAAGGAGAGAGGGTGGCCTGAGACAATTTAGCTTTTAATAAACACTGCCTCTTGCAAAATGATTTTTCACATTTATAATGAATGCCTCCCAATAACAATAATTAACATCAGAAGGTGCTGTATAAGCATTCATTAATGAATGCCCTCCAAGGCAGGCCCTGTTTTGATTGACTTAAAGCAAATCTATTAAGTAACTTGCATGAAGCCATAAATGGAGCTGGGTTCATGTAACTTGTATCCCAGGAGGAAAACAGTTTAAGTAATACATATGTGGCCACAAGGTGATTGGTATGAGAAGCAGGACTAGAGCACAGAAAGTATTTTGCCAACTTTTTAGTACATTCTATATCAGGAGAAGTACTCCTTGTTCTTTTATAGAACCTAAAGCATCCAATGGGGTCACTAGAAACTTCACATGGTGTACTCATTTTACCATTCAGTTCCCCATTCCCAGAGGAACAAAATCATTCCACTCAGCCCATATCTGCACATTTGGTGGATGAGTAGGCCATATCCAGGGGTCTGTTGAGTCTCTGAATATTTTCTACCACAGGCCTCTTTTAATTACTTGTGCAGGTTTGAACTTGGCTTTCAGAATTCCCATCGCAATCTGTCTAAGATCCTTGACTGCATTCCAAGTCTCAGTTTTGACAACAGTTGGTAGTGTTTGTAAGCATAAGATAACCTTCTTGCATATGCTACTGTGGTCTGCAGTAACTCTACAAATAACACTTGTGAGAGCTGTTCCTTCTGACTTACCATGTGCTGGTTTCTGTACCAAAACTTTAAGTGGATTCCCTCAGTAGATGTTCTCCAAAACACCATGAAATTGCTATTTTTACTATCCACATCTTAAATACAAGGAACTCAGGGAGATGAAGAAACTTCCATTAGTAACAGTAATACTTGCTAAAAACAGGTGATTCCACAGCCAGAAATAGAAGCCACTAAATTCCATGGTCTCTTTTATTGTGTTAAATTCTAAGATGAGTGATGAATTTTAAGATAAGCCTTAAGATTTCTGCCCCTCATGGACAAACACTGATAGCCCCCTCCCTTGTGGTGAATATCCTTTGAGTTAAACAAAAGGATGATTCTCTGAGTGAATCTAACTTAATGAGACAATCCTTTAAAAGACCTGAACCTTTTCTGAAGTCATAGAGTTTTGAAACTTGAAAGGGTCTATGGAGGTGCCATGTGGAAGAACTCAAGCACTCTTCAAGGTTTCCTAGGTGTTCAAAAGATTAAACACTGGTAGTATAGTGGTTACGAATTAGGCTGCTAACCTCACAGTCAGCAATTCAAAACTATCAGCTGTTCTGTGGGAGAAAGATGAGGCTTTCTGATCCCATAAAGATTTACAGCCTCAGAAACCCTGTACAGGGTCACTATGAGTCAGAACTGACTCCATGGCACATAACCACTACCACCATTAACTGAAAGGTTTGAACCCACCCAAGGGCACCTCAAAAGTAAGGCCTTATGATATGCTTCTAGAAGGTCAGAGCTTTGAAAACTTTATGGATCAGTTCTACTCTGACACATAAGGGCTCACCATGAATTGGAATTAGGCTGGCAGCAACTGTTTCCAACAAATAAAATTTTGTTTAAGATAATTAAAAAACAGTTGTAACTGTACATTAACAGGAAACTACCATAAATTCAAGCCAGGTTCAAAATAAGACATGAAGCTAAAGATATAATTGCTGAAGTTAGATGAATCTTGACTGAAAGCAGAGAATAGCAGAAAGATGCTTACTTATGCTTTATTGACTATGTAAGGCATTCAACTATGTGGACCATGACAAACTATGGATAACATTGCAAATAATGTATATCTCAGAACACCTAATTATACTTATAAGGAACCTGTATACAGGTCAAGAGGCAGTTGTTAGAGCAGAACAATGGGATACTGAATGGTTTAAAATCAGAATAGTGTATGCCATGATGGTGTCTTTTCACCATACTTACACTGACGGAAGCAGCAGCCAAGAAATCAAATGATGTAGTGCACTAGGCAAATCTGCTGCACAAGACCTCTTTAAAGTTTTCAAGAGCAAACATATCAGTCTGAGGGCTAACGTGAAACTAATTCAAGTCATGGTATTTTTCAATAGCTTCATGTGCATGTAAGGAGCTCTGGTAGCATAGTGGCTATGAATTGGGTTGCTAACCTCAAGGTCAACAGTTCAAAACTACCAGCTGCTCCGCAGGAGAAAGATGAGACTTTCTGCGCCCATAAAGATTTACAGCCTCGGAAATGCTATGCTGGGTTGCTATGAGTTGAACTAACTCCACCGTACTTAACAACAACAATGTATGCATGTGAAAGTTGGACCATGAATAAAGATGACCATAGAATAGTTGATGCATTTGAATTATAGTGTTGGAGAAGAATATTAAAAGTATCTGCCAGAAGAACAAACTGTGTTGAAAGAAGTATAGCCAGAATGCTGCTTAGAAGTCAGGATGGTGAGACTTCATGTCTCATACTTTGGACATGTTATTAGGAGGGATCAGTAACTGGAGAAGGACATCATTTTGGTAATGTGTAGGGTCAGAGAAAAAGAAGACCCCCAACAAGATGGACTGATGCAATGTCAGCAACAATGGGCTCAAACATTACAATTGTGAGGATGGTACAGGACAAGGCAGTATTTTGTTCTGTTGTGCACAGGGTCGCTATGAGTTGGAAATGCCTTGTGAGTATCTAACAATAGGAGCTGAGAGTAGTAAAATTTTGTTGAAGAAAATTTTAAAAATGCTTGCAGCAGTTCAATAACAGGGAGTTGCCAGAAATTAAAGCTAGATTCACAAGAGGATGTGCAACCAGGAATATAACACATAACAATTAATTGTGCTCATGTAGAACCTGTACATAGGCTAAGAGGTGGTCATTTGAACAGGACAAGGAGATACTGCATGCGTTAAGATCAGGTAAGGGGTAAGTCAGGGTTGTATCCTTTCACTGTACTTATTCAATCTGTATCCTGAGCAAATACCCCAAGAAACTGGACTATATGAAGAAGAACATAGTATCAGGTTTGGAGAAAGACTTACTAACTACCTGTGATGTACAGAGGACACAACATTGCTTGCTGAAAGTGAAGAAGACTTGAAGCATTTATTGATGAGGATCAGAGTACAGCCTTCAGCATGAATTACATTATTGACATAAAAATAAACAAAAGTGCTCACAAAAGATTGAAATGGTCAAGAATTTCATTTTATTGGATCTACAATCAAGCAATGCCGATGGAAGCAGCGGTTAAAAAATAAAACAGAATATGTTGTTGTTATTAAGTGCCATCAAGTCAGTTCTGACTCACAGTGATTTTATATAGGGTTTCCAAAGTGTTTAGCAGTCCAGTGCTTATCTTATAGTACCACAGCAAATCTGCAGCAGAACCTCTTAAAAGTGTTAAAAAGCAAAAATTTCACTTTGAGGATGAAGTTGTTACTGACCCAATTACCTCATATGCATGTGAAAACTGGACAATGAATAAGGACAACAGGAGAACTAAGGCATTTGAATTACATTGTTGCTGAAGTAGATTAAGTTTACTTCAGACTTCCAGAAGAAAGAACAAATCTGTCTTGGAAGTAGTAGAGACAGGATGCTAGAGTGGTGGGACTTCATCTCACATACTTTGGAAATGTTATTATGAAGGAACAGCCCCTGGAAAAGGACATCATGAGATGGATTGACACTGGTGGCAAAAATGGGATTCCCTTTACCACCCAGTCCAGAGTTCTTAAAGGAATGCAGTCCTTTAAAACCTGGATTCTGCTCATTTCTGTGGCCCCCACCCTCCCCTCTTTCCTCCACCATCTAGTCTGAACCATAAATTTTAGCCAGGATGAACCATTGGTATTTCCCAGATGGACAGGCACAGGATCCTTGTCTTTATTCATGCTAAGCTCATCACTCTCATACATTCAATTCCTTATCAGTCCTCGAGAATTCAATCTAGCAGCCACTCTAAAGGAAAGCCTTATGAGACACTCTGCTTCATGTTACAAAGTCATACATTAGTTGACCTTCTACATCCCATAATTCCCTGTGCAGCCTCTACCATAGCCCTTATCACAGTTTACTAGGAAAATTGAGATTTCCTGATAAGCTCCATTAGCACTTTCACCTTAGTTTCTCTGATACCTAGTATAATACTTGCGTCTAAGACATATAGGGAGGAAGTGGAATAAGTGAAGTTACATTGAGGGGATTGCAGTCATTGAGATGAAACTATGATTTGTTGAAATCACAAATAATAATTCCTCTTGATGGTATCCCACATAATTCTTAGGCTTTCTTCAGATTGTTTTGTTCCTTTTTTTTTTTTTTTTTTTTTTTTTACAATTGTTCCTTTAGAAGATTAATATTGGGAGATTTCTCTTTAAACTTACTAATGTGACCTCCTGTGGATTCAATTCTACTCTGTAGTCCTTTCAGTGTATTATCTATTTCTGAAATATTAATATTAATCTTCTGGATTTCCATTTGCTCTTTTTTGTAAAGGTTCAAATTTTCATTTATTTTGTCAATTTGCTCATGTAGCATTTTCCTTGGTTTTATATGCAGTTTTCTAAGTAATTCAATCCATTGAAGATACCAAAATATCATTCTTTCAATTTCTTATCAGTTAGCTTTGATACCATTTTTGGTATTATATTTTCTGACTCTGAATTCCTGTCACTTGTTTGAGGCACCCTGTCTTGTTTCTTCTTGTAAGCCAAAAATTTCTGTCATCTCCAACGCATTGTGGTGCCTTGTATTTGTATTTAATTGCTGACTGGGTGCTGGTGTGTTTACAGGCACTTACCACCTGTCTCCTGGTGGGTGTGATGGAGACTAGCAGTGGAAAGGCATTTACCTATCTGTTTACTGTCTGTAAAGTGTAGTTTGGTAGTGTGGGGGAGGGGTCATTTGATGTTGACTACTAACTGTCATTGATCAGGTGATACATGGTTGGAAAGTGGCATCTGCCTGGTAGTTGGCGCCACAGGAGGCACGAATGTGGCTGGGTCGTATGGGCACAATTTCTGTCTCTCCAGAAAAGACAACAGCAATAATATATCTAATGAGGTAAATTTCACAAGTCTCTAGACTCAGGGCTGGTATGCCCTACATCCAACCCCAAGCAGAGGAAAGCGTGTACAGGAGGGTTTGGTACTCACCAATGGGCAGACTCAGGAAACAAGGGAGAACTGCACCCTCCTCACAGCCAACCACCAGTGCACATACTGTGCCTCCAGGCTGCTATGTCAAAAGCTCAAGATGACCGTGCTATGTCAGACTAGCAGAGAGTTAACTTGTTTGTCACTTCTCTCACGGTTCACGCTCAGGTGACACTCAATCCACTACTCTATCCTATCCTCTGTAGTTCAAGAGATCCAGGGTCACCATCCATATCTGTTTCACTTGGTCCCCTGTAATTTTGTTGCAGTCTGTTCAGCAAATTTGCCTGCTCTACCAAGATATATTAAAATCCAACTTTACAAAACCAAAGACAAGGAAAGAATTTACAGAGCAGCTTGGAAAAAAAGAAGCTACTTACAAAAGAGACTAACTTCTGATTTCTCAGCAGAAACGATGTAGTCAAGAAGACAATGGGATGGCATATATAAAGAAAAAAAATAGGGAAAAAATATTTGCCAACCAAGAATCATACCCAGCAAAATTATTTACCAAATGTAATAGCAACATTAGGGCATGGCCAGATAAAGAGGGAAAAAAAAAAAAAAATATATATATATATAATACAAAAAAATACTAAAGAGAGTTCTTTGAATAGAGAGCCAACAGCAGGAAGCAACAACTTGACATTAACACACATGACAATATCATCCAGAACTCAACACAGACATAGAAGTATTCAAAGTAAAGCAAACTTAGAAGACTGACAAGAGGGAACCAGAGTTTGTAACTGGAGAAAAAAAGGAAAGACATGAAGTAAAAAGAGGGAATAATGTCCTGGTATGGCTCTGTATATTAAGCATTGGACTACTTACCACAATGTCAGCAGTTCAAACCTACCAATCTTACCTCAGAAACCCTATACAGAGTCTCTATGAGTCAGAATCAACTTGACAGCATGCAAAAACAACAACAGAACTTCCAGATGAATTGAAAATCAAGTAGATTTCAAGGGGAAAAATTATATAAAAAGATACCAAGTATAACCGCAAAACTGTTGTTGTTGTTAAGTTCTGTTGAGTAGATTCCAACTCATAGCAACCTTTATAGAATTTCTGAGGAGCAGCTGGTAGGTTTGAACCACTGATCTTGAGAATAGCAAATCAGTGCTTATCCTACAGTGCCACTCTAGACCAAGCCTTATTCCTAGGCTTAGCTGAGCTCCTACCCCTAACACTAATCTTACTACTAACCATAACCCTAAATCTAAATAAAGTCTTAGGGCTAGCACAGACCTAGCCATAGTCTTAACCCTATCCCTAACTCCTTAATTATACCCTCTCCAAAACATCTTAGAGAGAGAGAGAGAGAGAGAGAGAGAGAGAGATACCCTCAAAAGCATAGTGGCTTAACACATTATTTGTCATGGTCTGTGGGTTATCTTTGTGTGGGCATGCTTGCCTGAGCATAAAGGTCTAGGGTGTCCTCATTTATATGCTGGGCCTTCAATTTGGGTAGCTAGGATGGCTGGGCCTCTCTCAATAAAGAAATAGATAAGTAGATAAACAAACAAATAAATAAATAGAACATGTATGTAAGGATTCCAAAATATAATAATAAAAGTCAGATTAAATTAACTTATTTTAAGAATAAACCTTTAGATGAAGTCATGTAGATAGCAGAAATATAAGATGAGAAAACATATCACTACAATACCCTCACATCATTAGGTGAAATAGTACATTAAAACAAATCCACTGCCATTGGTGGTGGTGGTGTGCCATGGAGTTGGTTCTGACTCATAGCGACCCTGTGCAGGGTTTCTGAGGTTGTAAATCTTTATGGGAGCATAAAGTCTAATCTTTCTCCTGGGGGACAGCTGGTAGTTTCAAACTACTGACCTTGTGGTTAGCAGCCTGACTCATAACCATTACACTACCAGAGTTCCTTCATTGCCATTGAGTAGATTCTAATTCATAGCAACCCTGATAGGGTTTCCAAGTTTGTAAATCTTTCTTCTGCAGAGAGGCTGGTGGCTTTGAACTACTGACCTCGTAGTTAGCAGCTCAGTGCTTATCCTGCAGTGCCAATATCATGATAAACACCAAAAAATATATATAGTATTCAAATCTGTTTTTAAAAAAAACCCAAAAATGCTAAGTACATTATGACTATAAGAAGCTTATTTTAAAATATTAAAAAAAAATTTAACAGAAACTAATGGTTTATATATTAAGTCAACAACTATGTATTGTACTCCTATCATGTGTCATGTACCATTCTATGTGTTTGAGATACATCAGTGAGTAAAACAGAGACCTCTGTCCTTGTGGAGATCATATTCTAGCTGGGGAAATAAGGTCAAAGGGGATATATAAACAAAAATAAACACTGAGCATAATAATTTAAAAAATCAGAGAGAATTTATATCAGTTATCTGTTCAGGGTCACTATGGGTCAGAACCGACTCGATGGCACTTAACAACAAATCTGTTTCTATGTAACAAACACTCCCCAAATTGGTGGTATGACATAACAGCTTTAATACCTTTCATGACTCTCTAGGTCAACTGGCCTTACCCGGGCAGTTTTTTAGTTTCACATGCTACCAAATGGGGCTTCAGTTACCTGGGCACTCATTAGGATTGCAGTGTTCAAGGTGGTCAGTTCATGGGGCCAGCAGTTGGTATTGAATGGCAGTTGGGGCTGTCAAATTGAGTGCACATGTAGGGACTTTCCATGTGACTAGAGTTTTCCATTCCAGGAATGACAGCTGGATTCCAAAAGGGAGCATCCCTAAAGCAAGTGTTCCAGAGGCAAGTAGAAGCTGCCAAGGTCTTTTACAAGCTAAATCTGAAATTGGCACTACTCCACTTGAGTCATATTTTATTGGTTAAAGAAGTCACAGACCCAACCCAGATTCAACTGATAGAGAAATAGACTGTGCTTGAATGGAGTAAGTTGTAAAGATTTGTGGTCATCTTTAATCTGCCACTTCAATCTACCCCAGGTAACTGAAGCCCCATTTGACACCATATGAAGCTAGAGGACTAACCAGCTGAGGCCAGTTGACCCACATAGTCATGAGAGGTAACAAATCATTGTTCTAAGCCACCACTTAGAAGGTGATGTTGTTAAGTGCCATCAAGTTGCTTCTGACTCATAATGCCCCTGTATAGGGTTTCTGAGGCTTTAAATCTTCATGGGAGCAGACAGATTCATCTTTCTCCCTTGGAGTAGCTGGTGAACTTGAATTGTGGGCCTTGTGTTTCATAGTCCAGTGCTTATTGTATGGAACCACTCTGCTCCCCTAGAAGGTGATAGTGCTATGGACAAAGTAAAAAGAAACAAAATCAGAGGGATTGGAATTGGGGTATACAATTTAAAATAAGATGGTCAGAATAGGTCTATTCAGGGGCAACATTTGAAAAAGACTTGATGGTGAAAATGGAGGAAGCTATCTGGGGAAAGAATTTCCCAGGCAGAGGAACTGAGCAAGACTAGTGCACTAAATAAGTTCTTTTAGGAAGATCAGCATAAGGCTCGCTCCTGTGAGTTGGAAGTTAAAGGTATCACAAGTGTTTGATTTTTCCAACATACTATAGTGGTGGTGGTTATGTGCGGTGGAGTCATTTCTGACTCATAGAGAACCTATATAGGGTTTCTGAGGCTGTAAATCTTTATGGGAGCAAAAAGCCTCAAGGGAGAAAGCTCCCTTGGAACAAATAGTAGTTTTGAACTGCTGACATTGAGATTAGCAGCATGACTTGTAAATACTACACTACCAGAGCTCCTCCAACATTCTATTGTTGTTGTTGTTAAGTGCCGTCTAGTCGATTCCGATCCATAGTGACCCTATATAGGGTTTCCAAGGAGCAGCTGGTGAGCTTGAACTACTGACCTTGCAGTTCAAATGACTGCAGTCTGTTGCATTAGCCCACAGTGCCACACCAACATGCTATACTGCTCCTTAATCCTTGATATCAATCACCACTCCTCCCTTCCTTCAAGTCTCAGAGTTCTGCAACAACATTTCACAAAACTCACAGATGTCAAAAGAAATGAATCACGCAACTGTGGAGACTAGCAAATCTGTAGTTCAGAGATCAGTCTGGAGAAATTTTTCACCCATGTAGTGAGGAACCCAAATTGGCAGGTCAGACAACAAGCTGTCTATGTACAAGGATCTGGTGAATCAGGTCAGGTGATGGAACGGAAGTCCCACAAACTGGAGGTCAGAAGCAAGATTCAGGGGGAAGAGAGTGAACTTATCTAAAGCAATAAGACCATGCCTACAAAGACACTGAGGATGGTGACTTGAGTTATATCCTCTAGTGAGGTAGGGGCATCCTTGATTCCATAGTATTCTTTATTCTTTAGCAATTCATTTCAAAATGGGATCATAATCACAGGCAAAGAAGCTAGGATTTATAATATATCACAAAATAGAGAAATGTGGCTGTTGTTAGGTGCCTTTGAGTTGGTTCCGACTCATAAGCACAACTCATATAGCACAACAGAATGAATCACTGCCTGGTCCTAAGCCTTCTACACAATGTTTGTTGCACTTGAACCCTAGCCAACATCCATGTGTTTTTGTTGTTGTCAAGTGCCATTGAATCAGTTCCAATTCACAATGACCCTGTATAGGGTTTGATCTGGTGGGTATGACCTGAAGATCTTGTGGTTTGCAGTCCAGTACTGATTCTACAATGCCACATGAGGGTGAATGTAATGATCATACTATACTATATTGTACCATACCCATATCATACCATGCCATACCATACCATACCATACCATACCATACCATACCATACCATACTATGGTGGTGGTTATGTGCTGTGGAGTTGGTTCTGACTCATAATGACTCTCTATAGGGTTTCTGAGGCTGTAAATCTTTATAGGAGCAGAAAGCCTCATCTTTCTCCCATGGAACAGCTGGTAGTTTCAAACTGCTAACCTTGTGGTGAGCAGCTCAGATCAAAATGCACTATGTTACCAGAGCTCCTATACTATATTATGCTATGCTATACTATACTATACTATATACATTGTACTATACTATACTATGTATACATTTTGGCTCCAATTCATGGTGACCCAATGTAAAACAGAACAGAACATTGTCCAATCCTTAGTCATCTTCACAATCATTGGTATGCTTGAATCCATTGTTCAAACCTAGGGGCCTCATTTTCTAACACTATATCAAACACTATTCTGAATGATCCATATCATTTTCATTGTCAAAATTACAAAATGAATTTCAGAAGTAGCATATGATCAAGAACCTATAGTACTGAAGGAAGAAGTCTAGGTTACACTGAAGGCATTGGTAAAAGCCAAGGCCCTAAGAGTTCACTGAATACCAACTGAGATGTTTCAATAACCTGATAGGATGGAATTTGTCTATGCCAAGATAGCTGAAAGACAGCTACCTGCCAACCAACTGGCAGAGATTAATATTTGTGCCCTTTCCAAAGAAAGGTGATGCAGACATTATTGAAGAAAATAATTAATATTGTTGTTATTGTATGCTGCCAAGTCAGTTCTGACTCATAGCGACTCTGTATGGAATTTCTGAGGCTGTAAAACTTTCCTGGAGCAGAAAGCCTTATTTTTCTTCTGTGGAACTGCTGGTGGGATTGAACTGCTGTCCATACAATTAACACTCCAATGCATGACACATGACACCACCAGCACTCCATTATCATTAATACCACACACAAATAAAATTTTGTTGAAGATAATTTAAAAAACGAATTCAAGCCAGATTTAGCAGAGGACATAGCAAGAGGGATTTCATTAATATCAGATGAATCTTGGCTGAAAGCAGTAACTACCAGAAAGATGTTTACCTATATTTTACTGACTAGGCAAAGACATTTGACAGTGTGGATCATATAAAATTATAGATAACATTGGGAAGAATGGAAATTCTTAGTTGTACTCATGCCAAACCTGTACATATGAAGGGTTAGGTATTGCTACTAGGGTTCCAAGGAGTCATGGTAACATAGTGGGTTACATGTTGGGCTGCTAACAGCAAGGTCAGCAGTTCGAATCTACCAGCCTCTCCAGGGTAGAAAGATGAGGCTTTCTGCTCTTATAGGGATTTACAGCCTTGGAAACCCTATACAAGGTCACTGTGAGTTGGAACTGACTCGAAGGCACACACCAGCATCGCCTCGAGGGTTCCAATTCATGCATGCACAGGTTTATTCCAAAGACAATGTATTTAAGTATTTCTTCCATCAGTGGGTGGCTGCACATAAGTTCTCTCAATACTATACTTTTCTTAGTCATGTTAGGATGTCTTCCAGAAGAGAACCTAATTGAAACAGTGACTTCCAAGAGGATCTGGTGGACCAGATGAATTCAAGGTAGAGAGGCTAGATCAGAAGGCTATAGTGTCTGTAATCTTGACAGATATTCTCAAAAGACACAGGATAATCACAAGGACTTATTAAAGAAGAAGTTTTAAGAAAACTGAAAACTGTACTGGAGAGAAAAAGGCCAAGAAAGTTGCACTGAGGAATATTTTCCCAACATGAAGATGCACTTTCTCATTTTTTTAGCATACAAGAATTTTATTGGGAAGATGAAATATTAGGAATAAATATAACCAGAGAAATGAAAGACTTATACAAAGAAAACTACAGAACACTACTACAAGAAACCAAAAGACTTACAAAAATGGAAGACTATATCATGTGCATGGATAGGAAGACTTAACACTGAGAAATGTCAACACTACCCAAAGCAATTTATAGATATAATGCAATCTCAATCCAGATTTCAACACCATTCTTTAAAGAGTTGGGAGAAATGATCACGAAATTTATATGGAAATGTGAGAGACCTCAGACAAGCAAAACATGCATGCTTGAGAAGAACAAACTTGGAGGACTCGCATTCCCTGATCAAAAAATCTGCTACACAACTGTAGAGGTCAAAACATATGGATGTGAAAGCTGGATGGTGAATAAGGAAGATCGTAGAAGAATTGATGCCTTTGAATTGTGGTGTTGGAGGAGAATACTAAAAGTGCCAAGGACTACCAAAAGAACCAATAGATCTGTTTTGGAAGAAGTGCAGCTAGAGTGCTCCTTGGAGGCCATGATGGCTAAGCTTCGTCTCTCATACTTTGGACATATTGTAAGGAGAGAACAGTCACTGGAAAAGGATGTCATGCTGGGTAAGATGGAGGGTCAGAGAAAAACAGGAAGACCATTAAAGAGATGGATGGGCTAGGTGGCATCATTGATGGCATCAAGTGTGGTGGCGGTAGTGAGGTTGACCCAGGATCAGACATTGTTTCATTCTGCTTGTGTGCATGGGGTCGCTATGAGTCAGTTCTGACTCGATGGCACCTGACAACTGGTAAAATGACAGATACATAGATCAATTGAACAGAATTGAGAACCCAGAAGTAAATCCATCCACATACACTCAACTGATCATTGACAACAGCTAAAATACATCAAATGGCGAAGAGACAGTCTCTTCAACAAATGGTGCTGACAAAACAGGAAATCGATTTGCAGAAGACTGAAACAAGACCCATATCTCACACCATATACAAAAACAAACTCAGTGTGGATTAAAAACCTAGAACTTTAAAAATCATCAATGAAAAAATAGGGACAAACTTAGTGGCTCTAATATAAAGCATTAATACAGTATGAAACATTACTAAAAACAAACAACAAAATAGATGACTGTGATCTCCTAAAAATTAGACATGTATGTTCATCAAAAGATTTTGCCCAAAGAATTAAAACAACAGACTGAAAAATTTTTTGCAACAACATATCAGACAACGGACTGTTGTTGTTGTTATGTGCCGTGAAGTCAGTTCTGACTCATAGCAACCCTGTACAGGGTTTCCGAGGTTGTAAATCTTTACTGGAGCAGAAAGCCCCATCTTTCTCCTGTGGAACAGCTGGTAGTTTCGAACTGCTGACCTAAAATTTATAGAAAACTACAACACCTCTATAAGAAAAAGACAAACAACCCAATTAAAAAATGGGCACAGGATCTGAGTAGACACTTCACTAAAGAAGAGTTTCAGGCAGTCAACAAATGTGAAAAAAATTTCATGATCATTAGCCATTGCTGTTGTTGTTGTTAAGTGCCATTGAGTCGATTCTGATCCATAGCAACTCTGTATAAGGTTTCCAAGGAACAGCTGTTGAGTTTGAACCACTGACCTTGCAGTTCAAATGAATTTGCAGTCTGATGTATTAGCCCACAGTGTCACACCGGTACTCCTCATTAGCCATTGTTGTTGTTAAGTGCCTTTGAGTTGGTTCCAACCCATAGCGACCCTGTATAGGGTTTTCGAGGAGCTACTGGTGAGCTTGAACTACCAACTTTGCAGTTCAAATGGCTTTGCAGTCTGACTCATTAACCCATAGCACCACACCAGGCCTCCCATTAGCCATTAGAGAGAGATGCAAATAAAAAACAATGATATAGCATCTCATACCAGCATTAATAGGAAAGTTCAAAAACAACACATGCTGGCAAGGGTGTGAAGAGACTGGGACCTTCCTACATTGCTGGCTCAACCACTGTGGAAAATGGTATGGTACTTCCTCAGAAAGTTGGAAATAGAAATACCTTGTGCCCCAGCAATCTCTCTACTTGGTATATATGCTCAAGAAATAAGAGCCAGGACACGAGTAGACATATTACACAGATGTTCTTCACAGCAATATTCACTATAGCAAAAAGATGGCGACAGCCTAAATGTCCACCAATGCAAGAGTGGATAAACAAACTTTTGTACATACACACAATGAAATTCTATGCAACAAATCTATAAAACACCTCATAACATGGATGAACCTGGAGGACATTATGCTGAGTGAAATTGTTGTTGTTGTTAAGTGCCATTGAGTCGGTTCCGACCCATAGCGACCCTGTACAGGGTTTCCGAGGGTGTAAATCTTTACGGGAGTAGAAAGTCTCATCTTTCTCCCGCGGAGTGGCTGGTAGTTTCGAACCGCTGACCTTAAGGTTCGCAGCCCGATTTGTAACCACTACGCTACCAGAGAGTGAAATTAGCCAGTCACAAAAGGACAAATATTATAGGAGACCACGATTGTCAAAAAAAGTTAAGAAAAGGTTTTCATACTACAAGAAACATTTTTTGATTACCAGGGATGGGAAGGAAGGAAGAGTAATTCGCTGGCTAGAGTGTAGACACACGTTAACTCAGGTGATGGAAAGAACAATATATAAGAAGAGGGAGATTGACAGAATGACAAAACTAGGTGATAGGTGGGCATGGATTAAAGAGGAGTAACTGTGTTCTGTGTGTAGATACATGGACAGAGACATAGGCTGAATGCGTATGTGAGGAAGAGTGGTTGTTATATATATACATATGTATCTGGTAGCGTAATGGTTACAAATCGGGCTGCGAACTGCAAGGTCAGCAGTTCGAAACTACCAGCTTTTCCATAGGACAAAGATAAGACTTTCTGCTCCCATAAAGATTTACAGCCTCGGAAACCCTGTACAGGGTTGCTATGAGTCGGAACCAACTCCACACCACATAACAACAATAATATATATATATATATATCGACCCTGTATAAGGTTTTTGAGGAGCAGCTGGTGAGCTGGAACTGCTGACCTTGTGGTTCAAACTGAACTTGCTATCTAGTGCTTTAACCTACAGAGCCACACCAGAAATCCTAGGGACATGCTAGAGAGATAGAAACACCACTTTCAGAAGTATTGTTTTTGAGTGCATCAGAGTCATTTCTGATTCATAGTGACCCTATACTAGAGTTTCCAAGGAGTGACTGGTAGGTTTGAACTGCAAACCTTGATGACCAGTGTTAATCTTACAGCACCATACCAGTGCTCAGAGCATATAGACTCATATATGGACATAAACAATAGCTTCACAGTTTAATATTTTTGTTTAATAAAGGTTTCTATGGTTGTGTAGCAATACTTTGGAGTTACCCTGATACATTAAAATTTGACTTTTTCTTCTTGCCTTTGATAAAAGCACGCTCTTTAGGTGCTTAACTCAGCATTGCTCCTGGTACTGATAAAACAACCACTCAGCTCAATTGTCTTCTAGTCTTCCTTCACCTAGCTCCCAACCCAACTCTGGACATGGGTACCATGTTCTTCTTGATTCCAAGTTTCTGCCCTGAAAGGATTTCTAACCAACAAATCAACTAGTGGCAGCCAAGTTGATTCCAACTAGTGTGACCCATATGTTTCAGAATAGAACTGTGCTCTATAAGATCATAAACGGCTGTGAGCATGAGAAGTAGAGTTCCAGGCCTTTCTTTTGAGTCACTTTGGGTAGACTCAAACCACCAAACTTTTCACTAGCGGTCAAGCACAAAACTATCCTGAAAAGACTCAACCCCACCAAAATATTTACAACTATTTCTAGGCTAGTAGATTATGGTCATTCCTGCATGCCTTTACTTAATACTTTCCTGTACTTTATGATGAGCTTTTGTTATATTTACATTTGAAAGAGAAAAGAATCTATTTCAGTATCATCTAAGTAGCAAGAATAAACCCTTGTTAGGAAGGCCCAGACTATGCACGGTTTCCCTGAGTCATAATTACCATGGAAGAACCTATCAGAGAACCAGGACTTTAAACCAGTAGAAAACCCAAACCAAACCCATTATTATGGAGTCAGTGGTGACTTATAGCAACCCCAAGCATTACAGAGCAGAGCTGCTCCATGAGGCTTTCTTGCTGTCATTTTTATGGAAGCAGATCATCAAGACATTCTTCTGGATACTGCTGGGTGAGCTCCCACCACCAACATTTAGGTCAGTAGTCCAGCATAAACTGTTTATGCCATCCAGAAACCTTCAACAAGTAGAAATATTATAAAATACTTATAATATGATTATTTATTACATTTAAACAAGTGCTATTAAAACAGTCCTTGCACTTAACAACAGCAACAACTTTGTCTTAAGTATGAGGGGTCTTCAAAAGTTAATGGAAAAATGAAATGAAAGGATAATGGAATTTTTTTCACAAACTTTTTGAAGTCCCCTGATACAGTAATGATTAACACTGAATGAGGTGTTCATAAATACTTTCTCTCAAAAATAGAAAGTGCCCACAGTGTTTTTCTTGCGAAGTACATTGGTATGCAATGTTCGTTGTTGACGTGTTTAAACAATTGCATCCCATTGTACAAAACTGAACAAAAACAGATCTATTTTGAATTCTGTTACCCAAACTCTGTTGATTGGAGAAAGCACATATTTGCTATTCAGTGCAGTCAACACACTGACATTCAGCTTGTAAATTCCTGAAATGACAGCAGCTCAGGAGTATCTTGGCTGATTTGTCATTTTGATCTCAAAGCTGGGGCAAGTGGTCTAAATCCTTTTCTTATCCTTCTCTCTGACATTTGAAGTCTTCAGCAAAAGGAAAATTATTTCAGTGCTCTTTGGGTGAGGATAAGGTTTCTATGGCTCTCTACAAAGGGGCACTGCTGTACAGATGAAAAACAGTCACTCAAGCACTTAAACAACTGGCCTCCTATAAATCCAGATTCTGGGGCCTGAGTCTTAAAACACAACAACTGTTGCAACCGAGCAATTGCAATGTGGCTGCAACTGTAGCAGATATGTAGCTAACTTGTGTCAACAAACGTAGTCTGACTTTTAAGGATGAAGGATGAGTGAATTTTGTTAGTGTAGCCCAGTAAAAGAAACCTGCACAATTGAACAGAATTATTGCATGTAGTAAGAGCAAAGCATGCATTTGCCTGGATCTGTTAAGACTCTTAAACAACCTTCTACTGGGTTTCTGTGGCAATGATATTCTTTATATGTATAGAACAATTACCAATTCATTTTCTCTGGACCACAGTATCCATCAGTTGCTGCCACCCTTCCCCCTTCCTGCTTTTCTGAGTATCAAATGACTAGACTGAGAGGAATGCACCCTGGAATGAAACCATTCTGCATTCAGACACTTCACATTCCCTTTCTCCCAGCAAGAAACAAGCAAATACAGAGAAAGCCAGACGCATCCGTTGGGGAGGCCAGTTAGGTTGCTATTGAACCAAAATCTATGGCAATACACAGATGTTCAGCTCTTCATGGGATCCAGAGTAATTATGTTTTATCCTTTCCACCATTGTTAGAATTTTGATGAGATGATTTCCTAATGAAAAAGTTTTATTAAGCAATCTCTCCTATGAAAGCATTTTTGAGTCCTTTCTCAAATGAAGTATGTTACAGTGACTGGGGATTGGTCTGCCTCTGTTGCAGATAGGCCCATGGCAATGGTGCAGAGACCATGAATCCCAGCAGCGGAGGAGGATACTGCATTTGCTATTTGAGCACAGACCACAGAAAATCCTGAGGAATTGTCCTTCTGTCAAAAGAAATCAAATGGTATGAGTGTGCTGGAAATAAGCCCACTGTAGCATCCCACACTCATGGCAAATCACATACACCATGGCACCCCAGTTTCCAGAATGCCAGAAGCTTGGCTCTCCTCACCATCTCTGGTTTTGCTGCAGCTAAAAGCTAAAGGTTATGAAGAATAAGTGGCAGGGCTGCCTACAAGTGCATTTTGGTGGATTAAGTGCAGTAGGTTGATTGTGCACTCACGAAGCCATAGGATATGTCTTACATGTTGTGTTAGTTGCTGTCAAGTTGGTCCCCTTCTCATGAAAATTTCATGTAAAACAGAACCAAATGCTGCCCAGTCCCATAATCAATGGTAGACCAGACTGCTGCTATCTGTATGGTTTTCATTGGCTGATTATCAGAAGTAGATCATCAGGCCTTTTTTCTTAGTCTGTCTTAGTTTGGAAGCTCCACTGAAACCTGTTCAGCATAATAGCAACATGCACGTCTCCACTGACAGACTGGTGGTAACTACACAGGAGGTACACTGAATCAAACCTGAGTCTTCTGCATAAAACCCAAAACCAAACCCACTGTCGTCTATAGTCAGCTCCAACTCACTGCAACTCTATCTAAAAGTATAACTGGTATAGGATTTCTGAAACTGTAAATCTGCTCATGAGCAGACAGTCTCATCCTTCTCCCCGTGTATCAGCTGGTGGATTTGTACCACCCATCTTGTGGTTAGCAACTCAATATTTAACCCACTGCATCATCAGGGTCTCTTGCCTGGCAGAAGTGATTTTTAACACTGAACTGCCACTATCCTCAATATGTCCTAAATGTTGTTGTTGTTGTTGACTGTCATTGAGTTGGTTTCGACTCCCAGCAACCATGGATGGGTTTTCAAAGGTTTTAAATCTTTGCAGGAGCAGAAAGTTTCATCTTTCTCCCTCGGAGTGGCTGGCAGGCTCAAACCATGGACCTTGTGGTTCACAGTATAGTGCTTATCCTATGGAGCCCCCCTCACTCCTGTGTTTTATATAAACATATCCTAATGATTAGTGGTTACGAATCGGGCTGCGAACCTTAAGGTCAGCGGTTCGAAACTACCAGCTGCTCCGCAGGAGAAAGATGAGGCTTTCTACTCCCATAAAG
>NW_006408723.1:3513672-3517988 GCF_000296735.1 Chrysochloris asiatica | reverse complement strand
GGGCTGCGAACCTTAAGGTCAGCGGTTCGAAACTACCAGCTGCTCCGCAGGAGAAAGATGAGGCTTTCTACTCCCATAAAGATTTACACCCTCAGAAACCCTATACAGGGTCGCTATGGGTCGGAACCGACTCGATGGCACATAACAACAACAATGATTATTTCTACTGACATTAATGCTAGAAGGACCCTGTCTTTTTCATTGTTTCCTTTTCACTAAATATCTTTATTTTCCTATTTAAACGTTTTATTGGGCTTTTAAGCCTCCAATTTATTTTTCTCTGGCAGAATAATTGATCAAAGCAAAACTCGGCATGCTGGTCAACTAACGTCTATGTCCTGTTCCAGTGCTGCAAGGGTAAAGTTACCCTGAATTGTGTACTCAGCCCTCTGGCAGCAGCCTTGTTCAGTTCTTCAGGGTCTCCCATGATAACAAGATGATATTACAAGAAAGAAAATGACTAGATAAAAGGTTTATTTGGGACAATGTTTGATTTGGAAGGTCAGCAGTATGCGTATGAGGAGGCAGAGGTCAGGTTGACGTCGGCCTGTTTTGAGCAAACGTGTTCCAGGAATCAGGTTTGTTTTTCTGGTAAGTCATTGTTTATCATGATGCTGCTGAAACATCAGGTTTCCTGTTGCAGGGAGTCCTCAGAGTCCCTGATATTTAAATAAACAGATCTTCAAATATTGACTGAAGGTGGGAAAGTGAACTTCAACCTGATGGGTTGAAGGGACAACAGATAATACTGTTGGTAAGAATGTAGTTTTTATGCCTCGGTGATGAACTGATCCATGGGTAGGAATTTGTTGTTTGTATTATTCTTTTATGAAAAACAGTCAAAATGTAAATTTATAATTAAGAACAGATAAAATACTTAGAGATAGCCTATAAGTTATTTCACAATTTAATCACCTATATCCTGTGACCATACGTCAAATAGAAAATTACTTTTTTCTGCCAAAGAAGATTAAGAACCATCATTTCTATTTCATTATTTGAAAAGAATGGAATGTAGGTTCAATTCACTCCAATCCCTGAATAGCATTGTCACAGAGTAGGTACCCCATAAGAGCCAGTACCCCTACACTTGTTCTAAAAAACAAATAAAAATCTAGTTCAACTATATAGTGCAACAGTAGGAAATCATTCACTATAGGAATTGTAGGAGAAAACTAAACCTATTCCCCCAAAAATGATTCAGAGAAACAAATGCTTAAGTATTGTGTCTATGAAAATGGCAAGAATGTAAATCACTTTACCTCTACAGAAGTCAAAACATTAACTATAGTGACCTTCATACTCACCTTGAGAAGTTGGCAGTAAGTGCTAGAATTCCTTTCGCAGGAACCACCAGGGAGAAAGAAACCTTGTTTTATCCAAGTTCACACAAGCTTTAAAATAGATTCAACATCCTTAATGCATGTGGATCAATGCATTGGTGTAGTCATAACTCCAACTTTCCAATCAGTCAAATTTTATTATGAAATTGTCCTATAGACCACGACGTGCAGTGACCATGTTTTAGCAGTTGTTGTGTAGGGATGTCATATGAGTCCTTGAATGTTGGTTGGCCACAGTCACTACCAGCCTGATCTCAATTATTTTATCTTTTGGGTAGAAAAGGAGAAGGACAGGGAAGATCTTTTCTCAGGGCCCAAATATAGCTGTCTCCCAGCAAGGACATACAATTGAAAGTTTGTTTCTGAGAATGTGCCTGATATACAGGAAGGAGTCATGAACTCTGGAGACTTTCCTGAAAAGTGGCCATAATGCAGCCTGCCTGGCGTCCACCTGTGTCTGTACAGGAGGGCAGGAGGAGGGGCTTGCCACTGGACTTCTCCCAGGAAGAGCCCATCTAAGTGGTGTCAAACCAGCAGTGTGACCTTTCTCTGGAGCTTCTCACCAGATATTGCAAAATCAGGTGGGCGAGATCCCAGCCTGCTCCTGGGCATATTCCAGGATTGAGACTAGCTTTCAGTTGGTGCTGGCAACAAGGCACCTGAATTTTCCTATGTCAGAAATCTACTCAGAGCTGCAGTCTCACTGGGTGAAAGCACAGTAAGAGAGTTGCTGGGCCACTAGGGCTGATTTGACCCCTTCTAAGGAGAAGAGCTGCTCAACTCTGCAGCCAGTGCCAGCTGGCTTCCTTTGAAACAGGGAGGCCTGGTGTCAGTTCCAGCCCAGGCAGCACCCAGCCAAGACCCCAGGGCTCCTCACTGGAAAAATGCCATAGTTCCAGCAGGCAAGGTTAGAGGATCCAGCTGTACAAACCGGTTATTCCAGCCAATCTAGCAGCTCAACTTCTTGCCAACTTCAGATTAAAAATAATGTATACAACATATGACTGTGTCTGTATATATATATATATATATGAATATATGTGTATCTGCCTATCTATCTATCTATCTATCTATCTATCTATCTATCTATCTATCTATCTACATGTTTGTACATCTACAAATATATATGCATATAGTTTAAAATGTTTAGAATGAAAGAAAAGCCCCTCTTCCCAATGAAGCCAGTGTACTGGACAATTTTATAACACTAGCAGGGTAAACAATGGACAGATATAAATGAATACAATACACATTCTTAAAATTGCACAAGGGATGTTAAATGTGAGCACCTGAGAACAACTTTCCAAAGTAAGTCCTAGACTACACCTATCCATGGAGTCTTGGTGTGGTGCTGTGGGTTAATGTGCTGGACTGCAAAGTTGGTTTGAACTGCAAGGCCAGTGATTCAAGCTCACTAGCTGCTCCTTGGAAGCCCTATACAGAGTCGCTATGGGTTGGAACCAACTGGATGGCACTTAACAACAACAACAACAACAACACCAATCCATGTGGTCTGCCATTATTCTCTGTACATGTCACTAGGGGGACCCAGGAAACATTCTTCCTCTTCACTAGGTTTCCATTTTCTTCAACAGAGACCACGAAGAATGAGTGGCTCATTACACTGCTCAGCATAGTTGAGCCCAAGAGACCCCAGCATGTGCTTGGGTTTATTTGTCTTGACTTGTGAGAGTCAACCATCAAGGTTTCCTGGTTTTGTTGCCAGTTATTATAGATGGTCTGTATGCACATGATATATATGCATTGCACATGTAAACACACTGTGGATCAAACTGCCAGGAAGTATGTGTCTCATAAAACTATGAGACACACACATGCACTGGTATCAACAATTCTATGGGAGCTCTCTACACTTATCTGTGATTGAGTTGGCCAGACATGATAAATATACAAGCACACTTTACAACTGTGTGGCAAAGTAAGACTCATCATTAGTATTTATAGAAAGCAAACAGTAAACAATAACAACAGATTCCAGAAGGGTAAAATCTTACTGTACCCCAAATTTCCTATGTACATTCTTATATCATTGGGCAGGTGTACTGTAGTTCAGACTGGATGCTTAGTTGACCTGACTGCTGTCTCTGGCTATCACCATACAGCCCAAGACTTTGGCTCTGCCATTGAGTCTTGCCTCAACGATGGAAGACCTGTGTACATGAACTTCTGAACCTCTGCTGCTGGGCTCTTCTAAGATTCTGCCACTAGCACCTGTCATGCTGCCCTTACCTGCCAGCCTCTCTTGTCTCCATGCTAACCAGGCCCCTGCTGTCTGAGTTGGAAGAAGGCAACACTACCTGCACAAGCTAGTGTTACAGTTCTTTTAGCTCTGCTGGCAAGGCTTCTGCCCAGATGCACACAGCTGCCTAGGAGCCTCTGAGGCAATCCCTACAAGGGACACACTCAGGCCTCTGCCATGCATGGGCAAATGTCACAGTTCTTCTAGTTTTCCAAAGACACGCAGCTCTTGCTCCACGGGCCAGCAAGCTCACCACAGCTATATTGCCCCATGGGCTTGTGAGTCCACCACTGCTGCCTCTCTTCATTTTACACTGTCTTCATTGTGATAGTTCTTTTTTCTGGGTTTAGGAGGTTCTCAGTGCATGGACTTCCTGGTCCTTGGTCTAAAGGACAGACTGCTCCAGACTTTTTGATGTCAGCATTGTTTTTCATGACCCAATGTGCAACAGAACAAAACACAGTCCAGTCCTGTGCCATCATAGCCATTGTTGTTACATTTGAGCCCACTGCTATAGTTCTGTGTCAACCCATGTTGTTGAGGGTCTTCCTCTTTTTTTTTAAAGGTTTTCATTGTGGATTGAGTGAAAGTTTTCAGGGCACATCATCGGTTTCACATTCAAACATTCATATACCTTGTTTCATTATATTGATTATAATCCCCTCCACATACCATCAGTTAACAGAGTTTCTCTCTATCCTCTTTAGCTTTTT
>NW_006408723.1:3455463-3513522 GCF_000296735.1 Chrysochloris asiatica | reverse complement strand
GCTAAAGTCTGATCCTCAGAGCCTATGGTTTGGACGGTCAGCAACGCTTGGGCCCACAGGGACTTGAACTCCTGACTGGGTCTGCATGGTCTGCATCAAATTCCCTCTTATTTATTATTTGTTTAAGGGACGCTGCCTGTCTTAGGCGGTCAGTGCAAATTCCTCAGTCTTACCCATCATCGAAGCTCATTGCAGCATGGCAATGGCTCTGTCTTAGGTTGTCGAGGGGTCTTCCTCTTTTTTACTGACAGTCTAATTTACCAAACATGATGTCATTCTCCAGGAACTGGTCCCTCCTGATAACAGACACAAAGTACTTGAGACAGAATGCCACCATTTTCCCTTCTAAGAAATATTCTGGCTATATTTCTTCTAAAATGATTGCATTATTCTATTGGACGTTCATGGTATATTTAATATTCTTCACCAGTGCCATAACACAAAAGTATGCTTTCTTCTTCAGTCTTCCTTATTCATTGTCCAGCTTTCAAATGAGGCAATTAAAAATATCATGGTTTGGGTCAGGCTCACCCTAGTCCTCAAAATGACTTCTTTGTTTATTAACACTTTAAAGAGGTTTTTGGTTTTTTTTTTTTTTTCAGAAGATCTGCTCAGTGAAATACAGTAGTTTGATTTCTTAACTTCTGCTTCCACAGGTGTTGATTTGGGGTCCAAGTAAAATGAAAACCTTGATACCTTTAGGATAGACCTTAAAATGTTCTTTTTGCTGATGAATATGATACCATTTCTTTTCAGATTTTTTTTTTTCATTTCCAGCATAGTAGACCATGATTGTATGATTTAAAATTATCAATACTAGCCAGTTCCAGTTCATTGATGCCTATGTATTGATCTTTGTGTATGTATTTAATTTTTGATCACTCCCAATTTTCCTAGATTTATACTTTGTACATTTCATGTTCCCATTATCAATAAATGTTTGTAGCTCTTTCTTGTCATTGTAAAGTTGTACCACATTAGCAAATAAAGGTCCTAAAACTTTACTCCATCCATGTCATTAACGTTGATTTTGTTTTGAGGATGTGGCTCTTCCCCAATCATTTCTTAAGTGCCTTCCAACCTGAGGAGCTTATCTTCTGGAACTATATCAGACAATGTTCACCTGTTACTTATTAGGTTTTCATTGGCTAATTTCTTCAGAAGTAGATGACAAGCTTCTTTTTCCTAGTTTAGCTTAGTCTGGCATAACTTCCAGCATCACAGCAACAAGCAAGTCATCACAGTATGACAAACTGACAGATGAGTGGCAGTGATAATCCCCTAAACCTCTGTGGGATTGACTCTTACATAAGCTTTCTCCTTGTCAATTTTAAGGCATGGTCATCTCACCAGGATCATGAATTGATCAATCCCCTCAGTAAACCACAAAACCTTTAAATTTTATGGAAATCTCCCAATCCATCTGTGCACTGCAAGTCACTCAATTTGCATAGTAAACTGACCCTATCAAGATGTGACCCAGACAATCATTTTGGGGGAGTTTCAAGACCATAGCTAGACAGGCCATACCAGAACCATATTGTCATTATGAAAAATTCAAAAGCATAAACTTACAATAAAACAAATTTTATTAAAATCCAAATAACAAATACTCAAAGTGCATCACTTCCTACTTTACTAGGTTGTGTTGTTATTTGTGTTCTTCATCAATGTTTACATCTGTTATGTCTGTATGGTGGAAAGACTTTATGATGGTGGCTATTAGGCATCTCTTTCTGACTCTAGGAGTCTGAAATTATTCTGGAAACACACTCCAGCCTCATTGTAACAAGGGGATTCTCCCTGGTGCCAGAGCAAAGCTAGGAAACTACATAGTGGGAAGTAAGGGAAAATGTCTACTTTTAGTAATCTCCTGATCTCTTTTGGGTCAAAAGTACCTGGGTGGTCCAAATGGTTAACATTCTTGGCCCCCCAAATGAAAGGTGTTTCAGAATAAAGGCCTGGTGACCCTATGTAACACAGTCCTACTCTGGCTACATATGTGGTCCCATGAGTCAGAATCAGCTCCATGGCAACTCTTCCTTTTTTTTGGTAAAGTATAAAATCTGTGAAAATACTGTTTCTTTTTGCAGGACATAATTCTTAGCTGTTTTTCTTTAAATCAGTATTCAAGGGAACCTATGTGACATTTTTTTATACTGGCATTTTTGGACTACAGTTCCCCCACTACCTCACCGTAGGCTTTCCCTTTCCACAAAGGGAAAAGACCAGAAAATGCTCAATATTCATCGTTAATCTGATACCTGTCTACTCTTTCTCTGCTTCTCACCTTTTCCCACTCATATCCTCAAGTCCTTAGGTCCCATCTCTGGAGCCTCTTCTCCCAGATACACCTTTCCCCCAAGACTTAGCACTCTTGGGGGCGCCAGCAATCACATGCTCCTGACTGGGCTCTTTGGCAGCAGCTCTTTCCATTTCTGATGCTCCATGGACAACTCCCATATTAGTCATTCCAGCAAGGTGTTAGCATCATTGAGTCAGGGCCAAGGCGAAGACAAAGAACAAGCCTAAAATTAGACCAAAAAGATGTCATGGACATCCAACAATGTACTGATTCTAATTGGCTCTGATGTAGAAACATGGTGAGATAGGTTAACCCCAAACAAAACAGCTCAGCAATCCTTTCAGGAGTCAAAGGTTACAACCAAAGTATTCCTATAGATTACTAGTTAAGTGTCTTTCCCAGTCTCTTGTTTCTCAGTCCTTGTACAGAGACCTCAATTTGTGTAGGAAGGAGGAAGATACAGCTGAAGTAGGATTGACTCAAAGATGTTGAGGGGCAGGGCAAGATAAAAACAGGAATCTGAGCCAATAAGAACTAGGGTGGAGGCTGAAGTCTACTGTTAACTAGCTGTATGTTGTTGTTAGTTGCCTTCAAGTCAGCAACCACTCATGGTGACCTTATGAACGACAGAATAAAACCTTGCTCAATCAATGTGTCATTGGCATGTTTGAGTCCATTGTTGTGGCCACTGTGAATCTTCCAGCCTTCCAGGCTCATCTTCCAGCACTCGATCAGACAATTAACATGGTTTTTATCGACTCATTTTTGGATGTAGATTGCCAGGAATTTATTTCTAGTCTATCTTAGTCCAGAAGCTGTGTTGGCACTTATCCACTCTGTGACCCTACTGGTGTTTGAAATACTGATGGAGTAGTTCCAGCATTATAGCAGCACTCAAGCCATCACAGTGCTATACAAATTGACAGACAGGTAGTGGAACTAGGTATATTTCACACAATTTATTGGATTCTTCCTAAAATAGAATGTGAAATCCCTCTTGTTATGAAGATGAAGCAGAGTGCCCTTTGTAATCTGTGCAGTGCTGTATAAGGGTCATGGGTACACCTGGAAGGAAGAGCAAGGTCAACAAAGACAGGTAGATATTGTCCTAACAGGGAGCTCTTTCTGCCTGTCTCTAGACCCTGCAAAGGGACCTGGGAACTCCAGGAGCAGCCAAAGATACTAGCCACGTACAGTTGTTGTTGTTGTCAGGTGCCATTGAGTTGGAACCGACTCATAGCGACCCCATGCACAGCAGAAAGAAACAATGTCCGATCCTGGGCCAACCTCACTACTGCTGCCACACTTGAGTCCATCAATGATGCCACCTGGCTGATCCATCTCGTTGGGGGTCTTCCTCTTTTTCTCTGACCCTCCACCTTACCCAGCATGACATCCTTCTTCAGCGACGATTCCCTCCTGACAATATGTCCAAAGTATGAGAGACGAAGTTTAGCTATCTTGGCCTCCAAGGAACACTCTGGCTGCACTTCTTCCAAAACAGATCTATTGGTTCTTTTGGCAGTTCATGGCACATTTAGTATTCTCCTCCAACACCACAACTCAAAGGCATCAATTCTTCTATGATCTTCCTCACTCGTTGTCCAGCTTTCGCATCCATATGAGGTTATTGAAAATACCATGGCTTGGGTCAGGTGCACCTTAGTCCTCAAGCTGACATCTCTGCTCTTCAATACTTTAAAAAGTTCCTGTGCAGCAGATTTGCCCAATGCCATATGTCGTCTGATCTCTTGACTGCTGCTTCCGTGAGTGTTGATAGTTGATCCAAGAAGAATGAAGTCCTTGACAACTTCAATCTTTTCTCCGTTGATAAGAAAGTTGTTTATTGGTCCAGTGGTGAGGATTTTTGTTTTCTTGACATTGAGATGCAATCCATACCGAAGGCTGTGCTCTTTGATCTTCATAAGTAAATGTTTCAAGTCCTCTTCACTTTCAGCAAGCAAGGTTGTATCATTGGCATATCGCAGGTTGTTAATGAGTCTTCCTCCAATCCTGATGCCACATTTTTCTTCATAGAACCCAGCTTCTCATATTATTTGCTCAGCATACAGATTGAATAAGTATGGTGAAAGAACACAACTTTGTCACACACCTTTCCCAATTTTAAAACATTCAGTGGTCCTATGCTCTATTCCAACAACTGCTTGGTCCAGGTACAGATTTCTCAGAAGTACAATTAAGTGTTCTGGAATAATCATACTTCTCAATGCTGTCCATAGCTTGTCATGATCCACACAATCAAAAGCCTTCACGTAGTCAATAAAGCGTAGGTAAACATCCTTCTAGTATTCTCTGCTTTCAGCCAAGATCCAACGGACATCAGCAATGATTATCTCTCATTCCACGGCCTCTTCTGAATCCAGCTTGAACCTCTGGAAGTTCTCTGTCAATGTATGATTGTAGCCATTTCTGTATTACCTTTAGCCACGTACAGTAGTCAGTGGGAACTGGGAAAACAAAAAATTAAGAAGGAAAAAAATGGAGATGCATCATTTTGCCCAAATGTGAGGAAGCACCACTTATATATTGAAAATAAAAGTATATATTAATTGTTGCTGTTAAGTGCTGTGGAGTTGGTTCCAATTCATCGTGACCCTGTACAGGATTTCCAGGGAGCTTCTGGGAAGAACATGTTCAGCATTTCTCAAGTTGAAAGAACCGAAGAAAAAAATTTAAGTCTTGATTTGAAATATTGAAGGATTTTATGGGCAAAACATTGAATGATGGAGAAAGCATTAAAAGAAGATGGAAGGAATACAAAGAGTGACTGTACCAAAAAGAAATGGTCCATGTTCAATCATTTTAAGAGGAAGCATATGATCAAGAACCAATAGTACTGAAGGAAGAAGCCCAAGGTACACTGAAGGCATTGGCAAAGAACAAGGATCTGGGAATTGATGGAATAAGAATTGAAATCTTTCAACAAACTGAGGCAGCACTGGAGGCACTCATTCAACTATGCGAAGAAATTTGGAAGACAGCTAACTGGCCAACTGATTGGAAGAGATCCACATTTGTGTCCATTCCCAATGGAGTGCAGAAATAATCAGAAAACATCATTAATAGCACATGCAAGTAAAATTTTTCTAAAGATAATTCAATAGCAACAGCAACAGTACACTGATAGAGAACTTCTAGAGACTCAAACCAGATTCAGGTGAGGACGTGGAGCAAGATATATCATTTCTGATGTCAGATGGATTTTGGCTGAAAGCAGAGAAAACCAGAAAGATGTTTACCTGCATTTTATTGACTATGTAAAGGCTTTCAACTCTGAAGATCATGACGAGATATGGATCACATTGTGGAGAATGAGTATTCCAGAATAATTGTGTTCACGAGGAACCTTTACACAGACCAAGAAGCAGTCATTCAAAGAGAACAAGGGAACACTGAATGGTTTAAAATCAAGAAAGGTATGTGTCAGGGTTGCATTCTTTCACCATACTTATAAAATCTGTTTGCTGAGCAAATAATCTGATAAAATGGAATACATGAAAATTAATATGGCATCAGGATTGGAGGAAGGCTCATTAACAGCCTGCGACATATAGATGATACAACATTGCTTGCTGAAAGTGAAGAGAACTTAAAATACTTACGGATTAAGATCAAACACCACAGCCTTTGGAATGGGGTGTACCTCAATGTAAGAAAACAAAAATCCTCACCAATGGAGCAATAAATAACATCATTATAATTGGAGAAAAGATGGAAACTGTCAAGACTTCATTTTGCTTGAATCCACCATCCACACCGATGGAAGCAGCAGCCAAGAAATCAAACACCATATTGCATTAGGAAACTCTGCTGCTTAATACCTTTTTAAAGTGTTGAAGAGCAAAGATGTCAGTTTGAGGACTAAGATGCACCTGACCCAAACCTTGGTATTTTCAGTAGCCTCATATGTATGTGACAGTTGGACATCAAATAAGAATTAATGCATATGAGTTTTGTCAGAGGAGAATATTGAAAGTACCATGGACTGCTAGAAAAACAAACAAATCTATGTTGGAAGAAGTATAACCAGAATGCTCCTTGGAAACCAGGATAGCAGGACTTCACTTCTCATACTTTGGACATATTGTTAGGCTGAATAGTCCATGGAGAAAGACATCAAGCTAGGTAAAGTGTAAGGTCAGTGAAAAACAGGAAGACTCCCAACTAGATGGATTGGCAAAGTAGCAGCAGTAGTAGACTCAAGTTTAAAAATGATTTTGAGGATGGCACAGGACTGGGCAATGTTTCGTTCTGCTGTACATAAGGTCGTTACGAGTTGGAATCAACTTGACGGCACCTAACAACGAGCTGGTGGATTTGAACTTCCAATCTTGTATTTAGCAGGACTCATGAATAACACAGCAGTATTTAGGTTTCGGTGTCTTAGATGGAGTGGCGAATCAAAATCTCAGAGTTTTAAGTTCACCCAATAATGCCTGAGAAGTAAGGTCTGGAGATTTACTACCAAAATATCATTGAAAACCCTATGGTGTACACGTGTACTCTTAACACACAGGGGGTCACTATCAGTTGGCGTCACCTCCTAGAACTGATGATTTTGTATGTGTGTGTCTTAGATGACTTTACCTAAATGCTGTTGCTGTTAAGTGCCATCAAATTGGTTTCAACTCAGTAACTTTGTAAAGGGTTTCAGAGGAGCAGCTGCTGGGTTTGAATTGCTGACCTTGTGGTTCACACTCCAGTGCTTGTCCTACACCATCACACTAGGAGTCCTTTATCATGTTACCATGGTATCTATAAAATGAAGATAAAATACATCTTTCTCATGGCTTAAATTGGGTGCCTCCTCCCCCCAAATATGTGTCACCTTGGCTAGACCATGATTCTTAGTGGTTTGGCAGTTATGTAATGACCCCCCAAGATGTGATCTGATGTGATCAACCAATAAGAGGATTAAGGGTGGGATCTACTACCCTTAATCCCACCACAACCCTGATCTGATATATGGAAGAATCCCAAGGGTGTGGCATGCAGCACCTTTTCTCTTACACAAGATAAAAGTAAAGAGATGTAAGCAGACAAAAAATGACCCACTGCCATCAAAAAAGAAGAACCAGGAGTGGGATGCATTCTTTGGACCAGGGATCCCTACAGTATGAAACTCCCATATCTAATGGAAGACTGATGCCAAGACACCTGGAGAATTCCAAGGAATGCTGGGCCTACTGATGCTGAATGGAAATGAGGACCTCTCTTCAGAACCAGCACTCTGAATTTGGACTTATAGTTTCCTAAAGTGTGAGAGGTTAAGTTTCTTTTTGTTAAAGCATTCCACTTGTGGTATTTCTGTCATAGTGCACTTGAGAACTAAGATGATTCTTAATTTAAGAGTAATTTTTCTTCTACTGGTTATTATTTTCTTAGCCAGGGACAGAAGGATTAATGACATATTTTCAGTCCAAAAAATGGGAACTTTTGCAAACAGAAATAAAGCAAAAGCCATCTGAATGTTTCAAGCATGGCTTATTATTGTCTGAAATGACAGAGCCACACTTACAGGTTTTGTCCACTCTGCATGTTCTGTTCCTTTTACTTTGGAAACAAAACAAAGGGTACGATAAACCATTGGCAATTTTCCCCCTAAGCATTCTTTGTGCCAATTCTAAATAGGACTCTCACAACTTGCCCCAGAATCATCATAATTGATTCTGGACAACTTGCAACACGTTCAAGGGTCAGCTGATATAATCATTTTCCCCTAACCTGGCAGCCTGTAAGGGACAAACATTCAAACTTAGCAGCTGTCACCAGGGAAGGCTGTAAAATCTAGGGGCTGCTGCAAAGATGCTCTTAGCACTGGGCTCAGGGAAACCTTGGCCAATGGTTACTGAAAGGGCACATTGCCATCAAACAGAGCAGAACAGAATTCTTGGAGCTAGTTACATTTCTTAATATTCTATGTTCTTTAAAAGTCAAATGTACATAATAGATATAAAAGTAAAAGCTCTCTAACATGTACAAAGGACCCTCTGTGATAAAATGCAGATCCTCTACCTCCTCCCCAGCCCTGTAGTGATCCCATAACTCTGGAGTGGGGTCACCTTCATGTCCTGCCTGTCTTTGAGCCATTGTCTAGACTATGGGGTCACGAATGATTTTTTTCTCACATGATACTTCGATGGCTCCGTTACACAGGGCACATCCCTGGGTGTAACTTTGGTTAACATGATAGGGTGTGGAGAAATTTTTCTGATTTTATTCATTTACACACTGTACCCTTAAAGTCCCTAGGTAATGCAAATGGTTAAGTACCTAGCTACCCACCAAATGATTGAAGGTTCCAGTCTACCTAGAGGCATCTCTTAAGAAATATCAGTTGATCCACTTTTTGAAAAATCAACCATTAAAATCCCCACAGAACCCAGTTCTACCCTTTCAAGTATGGGGTCACCATGAGTTGGAATTGACTGGTTAACTGGTTTGGGTTGTTAGTTTTTGTTTTGTTTTGCTTTGTTTTGTTTTCCCCTTCATCCTTCTCCTGGTTCTGGGATTGGTCCAGTCCCCTGATGTGGTGAGAAATCTTGTTGAACAACAATTTCTGTCTCTTAGCAGCAGGCCTGCACCCCTGTGTCCATGTTCCAGCACTCAGTTTAGTGACTAAAATTAGTCTGCCCTTAGCCCCAGGCTACTGCTCCAGCCCTTAGCTTTCAAATTGACCTTGTTGTCCAGTGCTTATTCTACAGCACCACACCAGGAATCTGCCCTCAGCTTAGTGACAGATTAATCTGCCTTTTATCCCAGGCTACAACAGCCAGGGTGCTGCTTCACAAGCGGATGGATGGATAATTGTTGTTAAAAGTCGCTGAGTCGGTTCCAACTCATAGTGACGACCCTGTATAGGGTTTTTGAATGGCTGGTGAGTTTGGTAAGGGCCCTTTTAAAATATAGCCTTTATTAGAGTGCATATTTGCAACCCCCCTTCCCCATCTCACTGTAACTGACTTAAGCAGGAAAGGTATTTAAAACTATTTTTAGGGCACATTTTCTTAAGAATGGTCTAATAATCAGATGAGATGGCTCCACAGATGACCCAAGTAACCCTAGACCGTCACCACCCTGCCCCTGGCTGTGTTTCTTTCTGCACCCTGCTAGAACAACTGAAGTAGGACTTACTTCTTCATTGCACTGTGTCTTCTGAAACAAGCTTTACTATGAGCATTTCCATTGGTGTTCCTATGGACACATGCCTGCTCTTGGCTGCAAGAGGGTCATGGAATTTCTAGGCTCTACTTTAGGGAGATAATGCTGGATGGGCATGAGGAACATTTGGGGCCAGGGTAAGGGGCAAGGTCTGGCTTCTCCCAATGCTCCAACTTCTAATTCTCCTCCCCACGGGCAACAATCCAGGGACATGAATGGCTGGTTCTAAGTTGTCTGAAAAGGAGCCCTGGTAGCATAGTAGATTACAAGTTGGACTGCTAACTGAAAGGTCAGCAGTTCGAATCCAGCAGCTGCTATGCAGGAGAAAGATGAGGCTTTCTGCTCCTGTAAAGATTTTCAGCCTTGAAAACCCTATACAGGGTCATTATGAGTCAGAACTAACTCCATAGAACACCACCACCACCAGCAGCTCTCTCTAAATGCTGGCCTCAAGTGGAAAGGAGTTCCTGTATTGTAAATAGCTGCTTGAAGCACAGGTTCCTGAGAGAAGAAGCCTCAAGAGGGGCCAGCACATTTGAAACTGCTGACCTTGTTCTGCCAAATTCTTGTGCTGACAAGCCTCTGTGCTTGGTGACTGTCCTCTTTTCTGGAACAAGACAGGGCACACTTCAGCTTTCACAAAACCATGTGAGAGGCCTCTTCTTATCCAGAGAAGGGAAATTTGAATCTTTCCTACCCCATAGAATCCCTGAGAGGTGTAAATATTTACCAAGCTCAGCAGCCTAACTAAGAGATTGAAGGTTTAAGTTTACTCAGAGACTGTTGTTGTTGTTGTTAAGCATCAATTCCGACCCATAGTGATCCTGTATAGGGTTTCCAAGGAGCAGCTGGTGAGCTTGAACCACCAACCTTGCAGTTCAAATGGCTTTGTAGTCTGACACATTAATTCACAGTGCCACACCAGGACTCCTAGACTACTGGTGGGGGGGGGGGGGGAAAGTCTGGTGATGTGAAAAATAAACCATTGAAAATACTGTGGAGCACAGTTCTGCTCTGACACTCATGAAATCGCCATGAGTTGCCATCAACTTGACAGCCACTGGTATCATTTTCTGTATCCCTCCTAGGAGCATCGAATTCCATCAGTGATAGTCTGTTTTTTTTTGTTGTTGTTGCTATTTTTTTTTAGGTTGCCTATAAATTCTAATGTAATTCATAGCTATATTTAATTGACCTTTTTGTGGCAATATAGTTTTTTTTAAAAAAGTTTTTATTGTGAATTGAGTGATGGAGAACATCAGCTTTACATTTATCCTACCGTATTTCGTTTCATTGCAATAATTACAATCCCTTCCATGCATCATCATTCAATAACATTTACTTCCATTCCCTCTGTTTTTTGGGTTTTTTTTTCTATGTACACTGAAGCACTCAGGAATATACAACCATTCAAATACTCAAAGGGTACACCCCAAAAGCCTGCCCCCTGGCCATTTTGGTTTTTTTTTCCTATGTACACCGAAGCACTCAGGAATATACAACCATTCAAATACCCAAAGGGTACACCCCACAAGCCTGCCCCCTGGCCATTTTGGTTTTTTTTTTCTATGTACACCGAAGCACTCAGGAATATACAACCATTCAAATACCCAAAGGGTACACCCCACAAGCCTGCCCCCTGGCCATCAGCACACAACCCGTCTCCCTCCCTGAGTCCAGAGTCCCCAGCCGCTCCATCTCCCCCCATTATCATCTCTGCCTCCATCTTTGGCATCACTGCTTCTCTGGATAGGGTCCCTCACTCCACTCTTCTCCCTTGAATGTCCCAGGGACCTCTGTTCCTGGACTGCAAGATCAACCACTCCCCTCTTTTTGTTATAAAACATCTACCTTTACATTTCTAATACTCACAGTCAGTCCTGATAGCAATTATTCACTATTGAAGCACAAAAGTCATCTCCGTCTCCGTTCACCAGCCCCATCCAGACAGTTTGGAAACCATTCAGTACAGATTCTAACTTCCCCCGCACCGACTGAAACTAGGTTCCCTCTTGAAAGCTTATAAGCCAGTCACTTCATGCCTTTGTAGCACCCCCATTTTGGGTAACCAATGTTTAATTTGCCCATCCCTGTCAACCCTGTGTACTGAGGGGGTGGGAATGATCCTCACTGTAAAGATTCGTTCCCTCTTTTGAGCTGTTACACCCATAAATATAAGTCAAGTTCATCAAATTGTAGTGGATTACTCTTTTTTCCCTCTTCTTCCTCTAGTCAAGTTCTGATCATCCATCCATTGAAGCCAGGTCAAATGGGTACTATTTGCAAGTATGGATGTTCTTGTACATTTTCCCTCACTTCATATCAGCTGGATGCTTCACTCTTTGTTCTAGTCCTCTGTGGCCATGTCTGTGTCCCTAGGCCAGGAGTCTCCAGGTCTCACCACACTGCTGGCCAACCAGGTCTCAATCCAGGTTGACAGGAGTCTGTTGAATGTGGTCAGACTTAGCTTACAACTTCATTGCTGTTAAACCCCCACTTCCCCTTATTGGTAGACCACCATGGTCACCAGCAAGACTACATGCCTGTTCATGTATTCTCCTTGAGTTTCAGTCTTAGAAGGGGGTTTGCCCTGAGGGGACCCAAGTGCTTGCCTTGATGGCTTCCCAATGAACAGATAGTCTGTTTTTTAATAATCGAATTCCATCAGTGATAGTCTGTATCAGTTAGGACTCTTGGTAGTAAGTGACAGAAACTTGGGACTGTGCCACATGCTATCCCTGAAGCATCTTTGTGGTCAATGGGACAGAGGAAATTTGTGTGATACTTCTTACTTGGGCAGGTGGCATCACAACCCTGAAGTGTGCAAAGTGTGGATCCCCAAGGAAAGGTGGGTGCTGTTGCTAGAAGAAGGAGTAGAAAGTACTGAGACCAGACACACATATACGCACACATACACCTCATCCCAGGTCCTGGGTATAGTTGAGAAGCAGAGGCTCAGTGATAGAGCTCAGTGACGTTGAAGACCATAATAATTGTCTTTGAGGACATGGCATGGCACTGAAAGCTCAGAAGTACAGGCAGTCAAAATGGCAAAGAGTGCACCTTGTTTCTAGGAAAGAGGAAACAGAGTCTTAGGCAGAAATGAAATTCTGCCTCCTCACACCAGTAACTGTTAGAGGTCATAACTAAGAGGACACTAGGAATTAACAGCTCAGCTGAGGCCTCTTGAATGTGAGCGTGGTATAAAGGAGTCACATCTGTGTGGCTCTGTTTTTTGAAAGGGGATTGCTAAAAATTCAGTTCCACTAGAAGCAAACCCTGAGACAAGGATTCAAATGTAAGCTGTTTATTTAACTAGGCAATTGGTAGTTCAGTGGTAGAATTTTAACTTTCATACCACATTCTTTTCCTGGCCAATGTATCTCATTCACAGACACCATTGTCAGTGGAGGTATCAGTCTGTCAGTGGATGCTTGTTTGCTACCAAAATGCTAAACAAGTTTCAGTGGAACTTCCAAACTAAGACAGACTAGGAAGAAGTTCTGACAATCTACTTCTGCAACTCAGCCAATGAAAACCCCATGAATCACAGCAAGCCCATCTGCCACAAGCCATGAGGATGGCACAGGACTAGGTAGTGCTTCATTCCACTGTGCATGGGCCATCAGGAGTCTCAGGAATGACTTGATGGCAGCTAACAAGAAGATTAATTAGGAGTTGAGTCCTGGAGGCACCAGGAGGGGAGTAAAAAAGAGAGCTAAGGAAGCAAAGAAAGCAAGGAACTGACTTGCCAGATTTATAGAATTTTGGTGAGCTGAGCAGTAATAATTGAACTTCACGACTTCTTCATGACTTTACTACATTTTCCTATGAGGTCATTTACATCAAATATGGTGGTCTTACTTGATAATGGCATGTTCATTTCTTCTCAATTCTGCACTCAGTGTGGTCACATTGCTGGCTTGATATCAGCCAGGGTTCAGGGTGGAGTATTTACACTTTGGGAATCAGCAAATGCTGCAAATCAATTCTTTTGTTTCATTCTGGAGAGGCAGTTACAACTTTCTCAGTACAGCACTGGTGGGAAGCCAATTTATGGTGCATGGCTGAGCAAGTGACCTATATGGGCCCCTGGAACACAGTTTTTCTTGGGAATGCAGTCAAACATATGTCTCAGAGTCATTCCAAAGAAGGGACAAAGGAGCTGGGCATTTATAGACCAACTCAGTCAGGAGTAGGGCTGTTACCTGGCCGACACTTGGGCCTTCTTGTATGTGGGTAATCAGGCTCCAGCATCCAGAGTAATTTCTCAGGCAAAGAGTTTAGAGAGGAGGGCAGAGTGGCAGCAGCTTTTGATTAAAGAACGTTCTTCACTATGATCTCCATCTCTCAATGGTCATTTTCAACTTCCCTACATTTACCTATGACCTGACATTACAACAATGCAAGAGCTGCTAACTCAGCACTACTGAGTTACACCTAATAAGCTTACACCTAATAAGCACCTGAGATTCTCACGGCCCATTTAGCATAGGCTCCCTGAAGCTGACCCCAGTACAGCTCTTTGCATAAGGAAAAGCTGTGCAAGTCAGACAGAAAGAACTAAGTTCTGAATTCTCAAGTAGTTTATAGATCACAATAGACTTGAACAAAAAATGTCAGCTCTTTTTCCAACTTAATACTCTTAAGAGACTATAGCTCTGGTACTTCTTTGTCTATGGGTACAAAGCCATTGCTAGGAGAAAGCCATTGCTAGAAACAATCAAATGAAATAACTATGCAAGTTTGCACAGAACCAATGGCTCTCCTGATATGTTCTAGCACTTAAAGTCCCCATTTTGCCTCCTTGCAAGTTGTTATCAAGACCAACAGGGGCATAGTCATCAAGCCAAGTCTGAAAACAGAATCCATTTTCAGCAATCAAGTGGGATCTCTTTGAATGTATTTCTTTCCCTACTAAAAGCACAGGTGTAAGATAATTTTCTGACTAATCCATAATTTTCCTTGCAAACCCATCAGTGTATAATGCAAGCAAGCTTGTTCTATAGGCAATATTTGCTTTTTCTAAAGAAACACAATAGCCTAGGGGAAAACAAAAGAGTGACACAGTTGACTCATGTGGACCATGATTTGAACTGGCTTTCACTGCAACCATCTAGAAAAAATAAAGCTTTTGGATAGAGTTGTATGAGCAAGTGTTTTGGATAGAGTTGTATGAGCAAGTGGTTCTAATTCCCTGTGTTTTAGACTTGGTTCCTGGATCACTAAGCAGCTGAGTGAGTCAAATAGGAAACTTAGTCATATGGTGGATGAGATGCCCAGGAGCCAGCTTCAAATCCAACAACAAAGCTGTCACAACTATCACTACATGGACGAACCCAAACAGACCTGAACTTCATAACCTCCACACTGAGCAGGCACCAGAGTCAGGTGGAAAGTTCCACAGAGTCAGCAGGTCAGAATGTGACCTTCCCTTGAGTTCACACAGCACACATCCACCACAGACACAACAATCACGTTTACAACAGCAGCAGCAACAGAGTCTCACTCTATCAGGCTCTTTCCCACCATTGACTCATTAGCACTAGCTTCTAGTCTGCAAGAGAAAAGCGTAAAAACTTTCATAACCACTTTGCAGATGGAAAACAGAAAGGCAGATTGCATATGCATGATTAGAAGTTGGGACTGATGGCAAGGGTTTAAAATATTTAGGGAGCAAAAAGTAAAATAAATTTCAAATTAGAGGCTAGTAGATTTTAGTAAGTACTCTGAGTTGGCATCAATTTGACAGGTCCAAACAAGAAGAATATATATGAGTTCTCCATGAGTAGGAATCAATTTAACAGCACCTGTTTTACATCGTTTGTTTTAATATACATGTACGTGGCAGTAGAGGTTCAATAGTAGGATTCTTGCCTCCTATTTGGGTAAAGCCAGGTTTAATTCATGACCAATCCACCTCACTGACTGTCATCAGTGTGCTTACCTTTTGCTATGATGCTGAGTACTTTCAGACTAAGAAGGAATAGGAAGAAAAGTTTGGTGATCTATTTCTGAAAACCAGCCAATGAAACCCTTATGAATCACATAGGGTTTCCCTTTGTGCTTCGAGTGAGCTTGATAGAAGCTAACAACAAACAAATGTGCATACGTTATTCACTATCAAAATCCATTTGGTTCCTGGTTTCAGAACCCAAGTGGTCTAATATCTGTGCTTTGTCTAGTGTTTTATATAACCATGTTATTAACATCTAAAATAATTTTAACTGACTAATTGATACTATTTACTATCATTTCATTCACACTGTCACTCTCATAAGCATTCATTATATAGCCATCAAAAAGGTTCTATTTTCCTTTTATCCGCCCAATGGAGATAAAAATTCTTTTATTTTAATCCCTTGCAATGATCTCTTTTACCTTTCATCCTGTCTTTGTTTTAATTTTTAATTTCCAAACCAGTTGCCACTGAGATGATTCCAACTCATGTGTTTCAGATTAGAACTGTGCTCCATATGGTTTGCATGGCTTGACCTTTTGAAAGTAGATAACCAGGAATGTCTTTTTAGGCACCTCGAGCTGAAATGGATTGGTATTGGACATTTTGAATGTAACAACCACATGGTTTACTAATCTGGGACTGACAAATTGAAGAGGAATTGTGTTGCATTTATCGTCAAAAAGAACATATCCAAATCAGTCATGAAGTACATGCACCTATAGGGAAGATCAGTAAATATAACTATTTAAATTAACGCACAGACAATTGAAGCCAGTGAGGATGAAATAGAAGAATTCTACCAACTTCTTCAATCTGAAATTGATCAAACATGCAATCAAGATGTATTGATCATTATTGGTGATTGGTATGCAAAGTCTGGGAGCAAAGAGGAAGGATCAGTAGTTGAAAAATATGGCCTTGGTGATAGAAATGATGCTGGAGATTGCATGATAGAATTCTGCAAAATCAAAGATTTGTTCATTTCAAATACCTTCTTTAGAAAGCGTAAGAGATGTCTGTGCACATGAACCTCACCAGATAGAATATACAGAAATCAAATTGACTACATCTGCAGAAAGAGATGTTGGAAGAGCTGCATATCATCAGTCAAAACAAGGCCAGGGGCAGATTGTGGAACAGACCATCAATTGCTCATATGCAAATTCAAACTGAAGCTGAAGAAAATGAAAACAAGTCCATGAGAGCCAAAATATGATCTTGAATATATCCCACCTGAATTTAGAGATCATTTGAAGAACAGATTTGATACATTAAATACCAAAGACTGAAGACCAGAAGACTTGTGGGATGACATTAAGAACATCATCCATGAAGAAAGCAAAAAGTCATTGGGAAGGCAAGAAAGAAGGAAAAGGTCAAAATGGAAGTCAGAAGAGACACTGAAACTTGCTCTCCAGTGGAGAGATGCTAAAGCAAATGGAAGAAATGAAGAGGTCCAAGAGCTGAACAGAAAATTTCAAAGATCAACTCGAGAAGATAAAGCCAAATATTACAACAAAATGTGCAAAGATCTGGAATCAGAAAACCAAAAAGGAAGAACACACTCAGCATTTCTCGAGCTGGGGGAACTGAAGAAAAAATCCAAGCCTCGACTTTTGTTATTGAAGGATTCTCTGGGCAAATTATTGAATGATGCAGAAAGCATCAAAAGAAGATGGAAGGAATACGCAGAGTCATTGTACCAAAAGGAAATGGTTAATGTTCAACTATTTCAAGAGGTAGCAAATAATCAAGACCCAATGATACTAAAGGAAGAAATCCAAGGTTCACTGAAGGAATTGGCAAAGAACAAGGCACCAGGAATTGATGCAATACAACTTGAAATCTTTAAAGAAAGTGAGGCGGCACAGGGGACACTCACTCATCTATGCCAAGAAATTTGGAAGAAAACTATCTGGCTGACTGATTGGAAGAGATCCTTATTTGTGCCCATTCCAAAGAGAGGTGACCCACCGGAATGTGGAAATCATCGGACAATCTCTTGGATCTCCCATGTGAGTAAAGTTTTACAAAAGGTAATACAGAAATGGCTGCAAGCATACATTGACAAAGAACTTCCAGAGGTTCAAGCTGGATTCAGAAGAGGCCATGGAATGAGGGCTAGCATTGCTGATGTCTGATGGATCTTGGCTGAAAGCAGAGAATATCAGAAAGATGTTTACCTGTGCTTTATTGACTTTGCAAAGGCTTTTGATTGTGTGGGTCATGACAAGCTATGGCCAACATTAAGAAGTATGAGTATTCCAGAACACTTAATTGTGCTCATGAGGAATCTGTACCTGGACCAAGAGACAGTTGTTTAACCAGAACATGGGAACACTGAATGGTTTAAAATTAATAAAGGTGTGCAACAGGGTTGTATTCTTTCACCATACTTATTAAACCTGTATGCTGTGTTATATGAAGAAAAACATGGTATCAAGATTGGAGGAAGACTCATTAACAACCTGTGGTATGCACATGATACAAACTTGCTTGTTGAAAATGAAGAGGACTTAAAATATTCACTGATGAAGATCAAAGAGCACAGCCTTCGGTATGGATTACATCTCAATGTAAAGTAAACCAAAATCTTCACCACTAGACCAATAAACAACATTCTATTAATGGAGAAAAGATTGAAGTTGTCAAGGAGTTCATTCTTCTTGGATAAACTATCAACACTCATGGAAGCAGCAATCAAGAATTCAAATGATATATGCATTAGGTAAATCTGGTGCACAAGACCATTTTAGAGTGTTGAAAAGCAAAGATGTGTGCCTAACCCAAGCTATGGTATTTTCAGTAACCTCATATGCATACAAAAGCTGGACAGTGAATAAGGAAGACTGTAGAAGAATTGATGCTTTTGATTTATGGTGTTGGAGGAGAATATTGAAAATGCCACAGGCTGACAAAAGAACCAACAGATCTGTGTTGGACAAAGTGTAGCCAGAGTGCTTCTTGGAGGCCAAGATGGCCAAACTTCCTCTCTCATACTTCAGACATATTGTCAGGAGGGACCAGTTGCTGAAGAAGGATATCATGAGGGTCAGAGAAAAAGAGGAAGACCCTCAGCGAGATGGATTGGCCAACTGGCAGCATCAATGGGCTCAACTGTGGTAACGATAGTGAGGTTGGCCCAGGAGCAAGCAGTGTTTCATTCTGCTGTGCAAAAGGTCTCTATGAGTTGGTACTGACTCGATGGCACCTAACAATAACAACAACAGGTGATTTGATGAGGCTTTCTACTTCCATAAAGATTTACAGCCTTGGAAACCCTGTACAGGGTCACTATGAGTTGGAACCAACTCCATGGCACACAACAACAACAAAAACAACAGGTGGTTTGAAACACTAACTTTTCCATTAGTAGCCCATTGTTTCTTATACAACCAACCTATATTCTGCTGGAGTCCTGGTATGGTACTGTAGGAGAAGGACTAAACTGTTAATCATAAGGTTGACAGTTAAAACTTGCCAGGTGCTCCTTGGAAGCCCTTTACAGGGTCACAGTGAGTTGGAAATGACTTGACCGAATTTAACAACATACTCTGTTGAAGCAAAAATGGCCTTAATCAGGCAAGTTGATGTGGAAAGTCTAATGTCTAAAGTTTTTAACCTTCTTTATTCAGAAAAACTGTTGCTTTTTTCGGGTTGTGATGGCCCTCTGATGAAAAGACTCACATGCAGGCAAGCAGGAAGACAAAGGAAGAAACCATTACTAGGCTAAGAGCCCTCTTTCCCAGGCTCACCTACCCTCAGTAGTTAGGCCACGTGGATGATTCAAAAGCTCCTCCTTCTTCAATAGGTAACATCACCAGGTCCAGGGTGAGACTGGGGAGGGAGGAAGGAGAGCTTGGAGAAATGGAGTCAGAAGAGCTGGGCTGCAGGCAGGGAAGTATTTTGAGTCTAGGGAGGAGAGTTTTATGTGTTGGACGTCAGAGGCATTGTTGCAAATCTGAGAGAAGTGACAGGAGCAGGTAATCCTGGGGAACTGGTCTGTCTAGCCAAAACTTCAGTGCCCACACCAGACCCAGAAACTTGGGAGCCATCTCTGACTTCCTCTGAATGGGCATTTTAGAAGCTTCAGATGAGTCCAATATCAGACTCATGTTTTCTGAAAACAATGAGAAGCTTAGTGATACTCATGGGAGTCTCTCCCACATGAATGAGATTGAATTTCTTACCATTCAGTTTAGTCGGGTTTAACATAGTTTTTCATTTATTCAGCATAATGAAGGGATGTGACTTCAGTGTGGTGGAGTGTATCAGAATCAGATTAAATTACATAAAACTGAAAAAACATATAACAATATCTTAAAGATGATATGGATTATTTTTATCTTATATAAAATATGTTCAAAGAAAGCACTCTTATGTTCCATCTAAAGTTCTGTATCATTATTCATAGTGAGAGGCTTCCAACTACAAGGCTACCTCATTGTCCAAGAGGACTGCTAGAGTCCAACCATCATATCTGCATTTCAGGCAGAAAGGAGGAGAAAGTAAAAAGGGACAAGGGAATGTGCCAGCTATCAGTCCCTCTTATAAAGTGCTTTCTTGGAAGCCCACTCAGTATCCCCTGCTTGTATCTCAGCACCCAGAATTCAGTCACAGCCACACCACTCTGCAGTGGAGGCTGGGAAATTTAGATTTTGTAGCTGGACTCATTGCTAGTTCATCATTAATAGAAATAAAGTAAGATTTCTGTGGCTAGGGAAGAAAAGGAGATGAGAACTGAATGGGGAAGTAGTCATCTCTGCTACATAAAATAAAATGAGTACTTACCACCAACATTTTTCATACAATTTCTGAGATGTCCTGTAATCTATTGACCTCAGATTTAAAACTCTTGATGTATCAATTTATAATTCTTCATTACCTTAGTTGTACTTTTTACTTAAAGAAATCCTGAAAATTCAGGTAATACTATGAAAAACAATCATAAAGTTAATTTAGATATTGATAAGTAGAACTATTTTAACCATTCATCAAAACATCTCCAGGACTCTATGTTCTGCTTAGTTGAATGAAGCTGTCATTGAACCAGCATAAACTTAATTGAGGACACAAGAAAAAGATACATTTTGTACCAAATATATCCTTTCCATCCCTAATATTCTTCCAACAGGCATATCACTCTCATTAATCTTATACTTAAAATCATAATAGGAATAATATTTGGTTTAAAAAATAGAATAAGATAGCAAAAGAAGAGAGAGATTTTACTGAAGTGATTGAGACTTCAAAGAAGGAAAATGGAGAACAAAAGTTGTTTTATTCAGTTCCTTCCAGTCGATTCAGACTCATAGGATTCTGTAGGACAGAGCTGAACTACCCCTTAGCGTTTCCAAGGCTATAAATCTTTCAGGTAGCAGTCAGCCTCATCTTTCTTCTATGGAGTAGCTGGTGGGTTCAAACTGTGGACTTTCTGTTTAGCAGTCCAACACTTAACCTACAGAGCCACCAGACTTAAAAGCACTAAAGAGTGTATTTTTAATTGAATGAGTTTTTGGAGGTGAAGCGAATTCAGCTACCATGAATGCAGTGCAGAGAGAACTAGAGGCTCCCACTTTGTATCACTGAGGAGGAAGAAGGACATGGTAGGGCAGCTTCAGAAGCTCAGGGCTCCTTCCCTGGGAATGCCATAGGTAGTGGTAACCACCAGGAAGGCTTGCTTTCTCTTCCAGATTATAGCTAGAGAAAGGAAAAGCTACAATCTCTTGCACACACATAAAGGAAAAATCCAGGTGTCTGCATCTGAACAAATTCATTTGGCCAATTGTCTTAGTTATCTAGGACTGCTATGACAGAAACGCTACAAGCAAGCAATAGTTTTACAACACAGAAAGTCATTTGCTCACAATTCTGTAGGCTCTACATTCAAATTGAAAGCATGGTTCTAAGGAGGAGAGACTTTTGTGTCTATATAATCTTCCAATCCGGCTGCATCTATCTCTGTAGTTTATCTTCCTCTTCTCCACGTGAGTGTATCTGGTTGATTTTGCATTTATTACACCTCAGAAGTGATTAGATTTGGAACCTATCTGGGTTATGATCTAGTTAACACAACAAAGAACCCTATTTCCAAACATATACAGGTACAGAGATTAGGATTCCAATATGTATGTTATGGTAAACTATTTAAATCATAATACCAATTTACATTCATTTTCTGGCATCTTGTCTTTCTTTGAAAATTCCCAGATATATTCAGGGTGGTGTTATCCTTGCCCAGTAACCCATGATATCATCTGTTCACACAAGGAATAAGAATAACTGAGGGTCTCCTTTGTAATTGGGAGCCATGCAAGGTATCTCCTCCCATCATCCCCATCACCATGAGATGAGCAGGCTCCTAGTGGCTGAAGGCCCTCTGGAGGAAAGTGTGGAGATATTTTCCCATGCTAAAAACATGTTGGGGTCATATTGCTGTTGTTGGTAGTTGGTAGGTGCCATTGAGTCGGTACCAACTCATAGCGACCTTATGCACAGTAGAATGAAACACTCCCCAGTCCTGGACCAACCTCACAATTGTTGCCACGCTTGAGACCATTGATACTGCCACTCTGCCAATCCATCTTGTTGGGGTCTTCCCCTCTTTTTCTCTGACCCTCCACATTACCAAACATGACATCCTTCTCCAGTGACTGGTCCCTCCTGACAATATGTCTGAAGTATGAGAGATGAAGTTTGGCCATCCTGGCCTCCAAGGAGCACTCTGGCTGCACTCTTCCCAACACAGATCCGTTGGTTCTTTTGGTAGCTCATGGCATGTTCACTATTCTCCTCCAACACCATAACTCAAAAACATCAATTCTTCTGTGGTCTTCCTTATTCACTGTCCAGCTTTCGCACGCATAAGAGGTTACTGAAAATACCATGGCTTGGATTAGGCGGACCTTAGTCTTCAAGCTGACATCTTTGCTTTTCAACACTTTAAAAAGGTTTTGTGCAGCAGATTTGCTGAATTCAATACATCCTTTGATTTCTTGACTGCTGCTTCCATGAGTGTTGATCGTTGATCCAAGAAGAATGAACTCCTTGATAACTTCAATCTTTTCTCTGTTGATAAGAATGTTGTTTATTGGTCCAGGGGTGAGGATTTTTGTTTATTTTACATTGAGATGTAATCCATACCGAAGGCTGTGCTCTTTGATCTTCATCAGTAAATATTTTAAGTCCTCTTCACTTTCAGCAAGCAAGAATGTATCATGTGCATATCGCAGATTGTTAATGAGTCTTCCTCCAATTCTGATGCCATGCTTTTCTTCATAGAAACCAGCTTCTCGGATTATTTGCTCAGCATACAGGTTGAATAAGTATAGTGAAAGAATACAACACTGTCACACAACTTTCTTAACTTTAAATCATTCAGTGCTCCCATGTTCTGTTTGAACAACTGCCTCTTGGTCCAGGTACAGATTCCTCATGAGCACAATTAAGTGTTCCAGAATACTCATACTTTGCAATGTTGTCCATAGCTTGTCATGATCCACACAATCGAAAGGCTTTGCATAGTCAATAAAGCACAGGTAAACATCTTTCTGATATTCTCTGCTTTTAGCCAAGATCCATCAGACATCAGCAATGATATCCTTCATTCCATGGCCTCTTCTGAATCCAGCTTGAACCTCTGGAAGTTCTCTGTCAAAGTATGCTTGCAGTCATTTCTGTATTACCTTTAATAAAGCTTTACTCGCATGGGATATCAAAGAGATTGTCCAATATATCCACATTCCATTGGGTTACCTCTCTTTGGAATGGGCACAATATGGATATCTTCCAATCAGTCAGCCAGATAATTGTCTTCTAAATTTCTTGGCATAGATGAGTGAGTGTCTCCTGTGCCGCCTCACTTTCTTGAAAGATTTCAATTTTTATTAATCAATTCCTTGTGCCTTGTTCTTTGTCAATTCCTTCAATGCACTTTGGACTTCTTCCTTCAGTATTATTGGTTCTTGATTATATGCTATCTCTTGAAACGGTTTAACATCAACCATTTCCTTTTGGTACAGTGACTTTGTGTATTCTTTCCATCTTCTTTTGATGCTTTATGTAATTTGTCCAGAGAATCCTTCAATAATGAAAGTTGAAGCTTCAATTTTTTTCTTCAATTCTCCCAGCTTGAGAAATGCTGAGTGTGTTCTTCCTTTTTGGTTTTCTGATTCCAGATCTTTGCACATTTTGTTGTAATATATGGCTTTATCTTCTCGAGCTGATCTTTGAAATTTTCTGTTCAGCTCTTGGGCCTCTTCATTTCTTTCATTTGCTTTAGCATTTCTACACTGGATAGCAAGTTTTAGTGTCTCTTCTGACTTCCATTTTGACCTTTTCCTACTTTTTTTGTCTTATGGGAAGCAGAAAAATGTAGGACCTTCATCATGTACATGTGACATCAGCCCACATTTCATTAACTGCTTCACATGAACACATCGATCATCTTGCCTGGTGAAGAGGGATTTTCCACTGGAAAGTGTGTCTTTGGGACCCATCACCCTTTTCCTACTGGTTTAGTCTATGCCTTTATTGACATGAATGTATGAATATTCCCATGGAATTATTGTAATGTTGTTACCACAAAATAGGAGATAGGAAGAAATTATGATATCAAGAACAAACAGCAACAACTGAAAACAGCTGAAGGACTAGAAAGGATAAACTTCAGTTTGAATTCTGTCTTGGAAAGAACACATGTGTAGATAGGGTAGAAGACTCCCTGTAGCAAGCCCACACCTATTGGTTCCTGGGTCCAGAACCAAAATGAAGGTCCATATACAAGAGGTCTAAACATCTTAAAGCTTACATGCTACTAAGTTAAATATATTCTATTTTTGCATGTCACTCTGATGCTGGAGCTATGTCACTGATATATCATATACCAGCAGGGTCACCCAAGGTGGATATCTTAGTATAACAGAAATACTGTAAGTGGATGTATTTATGAGGCTAGCTGTAGTTAGTGCTGTTGAATCAGTTCTTAATCATAACAACCCTGTTTAGGGTTTCCAAAGAGACACTGGTGAATTTGAATCATCAATCTTGAGGTTCAAACCAACCTTGCGGTCCAATGCTTTCTCCCATAATGCCACAAATTCAGTACTCCTTGGAAATCGCCATACATCTTGGCATCAATCTTCACCTGGATCTAAGAGCTTCACATTGCAGTGACACGAGGTTTAAAGGACACACTCTTCTATCTTGATGGTAGCAGGTCCCTCTTTTTCTGCTCAAGTCACTCTCATTTTATGTCTTTTAAGAGAAAAGGTGTTGCATGTCACACCCTTAGGGACCTCCTGCTAATCAGATCAGGGTGGTGTTGGGATTAAAGGTAATGTCTGTTGTTGTTAAGTGCTGTTGAATTGGTCCTGACTCATAGCAAACCTGTATAGGGTTTCCAAGACTTTGAAAATCTTCACAGGAGCAGAAAGCCTCATCATCTTTCTCTCACAGAGCAGCTGGCAGTTTTAATCATGGAACTTGTGGTTCAAAGTCCAGTGCTTATCATATGGAGACACTATGCTTCCAAGGGTGGTGTATTCTACCCTTAATCCTTTTAATGGTTTATCACATCAAATCACATCATGTGGGATAGGTGCATCTCAACTGCCAAACCACTGAGAATCCTGGCCCAGTCAAGTTGACACAAAACCCTATCACAGTAGACAAGTTTTAGCAGAGCTTGGGGACTAAGATAAACTTGGAAGAAAGGCCTGGAAATTTGCTTCTGAAAATCAGCCAGAATGGACTGATCTCTGGAGAAGAGCATCATAAGGGAGAGTTAGTAAAGATGAGGGAAATTCTCAGAGATGGATTGACATAATGTCCAAAGTAATGGACTTGAGCATACAAATGATCATGAAGATGGTTCAGGACTAGACAACATTTCAATCTATTACATAGAAGGTTTTCATGAATCAAATCTAAGTTGATGTCAAGTTGACTGACTCATAGCTATTCTTTTATATGCATGTATAACATAACAGAATGTTACCTGGCCTAGCGCTGTCTTTATGACTGTAGGAAGACTCAACTCCATTGTTGTGGTCACTGTATATTTTGAGTATCTTCCAAACTAGGGAGCTCACCATCCAGCACTTTATCAGACAATAATCTGTTGTGATCCAATACCAATTTCATAAGCAGGACTTCCTGGTTTTAGTTTAGAAGTTACACTCTTTCCAATGGTGACTCTCTTGATACCTGAAATATTAGTGGTCCAGGTATGAAAACCACCACAGTATGCCAAACTGACAGAGGATGGTGGTCCATTTCCTTAGTATACATATTATCCTCTCTGTGCATTTGGTGTCAAGGAGTACCCCAAACTCCTCCATAATGCCTGCCATCAGGGATGCCATGTGTAGAAGTGGGCTGTATTATTGAAAGGTGATGACAATGAGAACAATTACTGGGCACAGAAGAAGCAGCCAAGCATAATCATATTTTATCTGAGCTACATAACACAGGGTTGCCATGGTATTTTGGTTTTACTTGCCTCCATCCAGTAATCAAATTAACTTGTATTGCTTCGCAGATTCACCTGATAAGTTAGTTTTGTTCTCTGCTTTCACATGAGCCTAGACCCACAAGACACTTCCAGAGGAGAAGGTTTGCAAGGACAGATGGGAGCATAAGGAGAGGGTTTGCAGTATTCTTCTAAACATAGGGAAAATTAGAATCAATTTCTAAGCAAGAACAACAACAGCATCTGTCTTATCTTCTCTTAACAAGCCTCCTGACCTGTTATTTTAATATGCATTTGACTCCGTAATGACTGTTATGCCATGGTAACACCCAACTAAAAATCTCAGTGGCTTACAACAATCAAGGTTTTGTTTTCAGTCCATGAGATATATCCAAAGCAGTATCAGGTTTCTGTGCCATTTCTGCTGCTCAGTAACCCAGACTGATGAAGCAGCCACCAGCATGAGTAAAGTCACTGCTGTATGGAGGGTCAGAGAGCTCTGTTAGGCCTCAGATTGGAAACCAAGTGCTCAGCATGGAGGTGACACAAGTCACTTCTGATTCCCTGGCCAGAACAAGGCATATGGCCCATCCAAACACAGGGAAGCCAGAAAGAACTATTTTTTCCATGTGGAGAACAGCAGATAGCAAGACTGGTGATCAGTTGAGGATTGATGTATCAAACTGCTACTACAAATTGTGTTACTTAAAACAACAATAAAAAATTGTCTCACATTTCTTGATGCTACCAGTCTGAAATCAAGTCAGCAGGACTATGTTCACTGAGGCTATAGAGGAAAATCCTGTTTTGTATCACTCAGCTTCTAGAGATCCCTGCCAGTCCTTTGTGTTCCTTGGCTTAAATAGTTGCCTCACTCCAAAATCTTCCTCTGTTTTTACCTCTGTCCCTCCTCTTTTTATAAAAACATATTGGATTAGAATTCACTCTTTTCCAGTACAGCCTCATGTTAAGTCAATTGTTTTGATCAGAAAAGACTCTATTTCCAAATAGCATCATATTTGTAGATATCAAGGGCTTCAACATATCTTTAGTGGAAGTACAATTCAACCCATAACAACTATCACACTCTCCAAATCTGGCAAATTTTGGATATCTTCCCACTTCAGAGATGAAACGACATGCCTTGCCTGAGGTTATGTAGGGGTAAAAGCAAAATATGAACTTAGACCAGTGGGCGCCAAAGAGTATATGTGTTCTTTCTTACTTTCTTACCATTGTCCATTCTTTCATTCTTTTCTCTCTCTCACACACACCTTACACCTGTCTTTCTATGTCACACACAATTTCACATACATGCACACACTTCATATACAAACCTCCTTCATTTCCACCTCAATTTCCTGTTTTTGATTTTAACTTAAAAAAAAAAAAAAATCAGGATACTGGGCTAGACAACCTCTAAAGCCATAATGGAAAAGGAGTATACTCCCTTTTCTTTATTGCAACTAAAGATAGCCTGGGTTAATTTTATTAACTGAGGGGAATATATTCTGATATCTTCATTGACAGAATTACTTCTTTTCTTGAAGGAAATGTGCTAAACAAAGGCTTGTTAGTTGTTTAAGTACACAATAATTAAATCAATTTAACTACCTAGGTTTAGGAACACTTTTTATTTATACACACACACAAAGTGTTCAGGGAAAATAGGATTCCTGAGCATTCAATAACTCTCATTCCAGTAGAGGGTTGTGCTGTACTCAGATGTGCATCTTTACAAATTGAAGATAAACTCAAATACTTACAGTTAGAAGTACTGACAACATAAGAATAAATTAAAAGACTAATTTTGCCCTGCATTTGAAACTATCATTATTTTGTGGAACATCAAAAACTTGAGTTGAAAGTAGGACAATGCCTAACTCTTATAAACATTTACTCCATGTATGTTAAGACCTTTGTAAGAATTGAAGATGGTATTTGTATTGGGATATTCAAATTCACTCTTTTCTATACTGATGAGGATTGTATCAGAGGAGTGGTTGGTTGAAGTGGGAGAGAAGAGAAGGTAGATGAAGATGAAAAGATGATGGAAGAGAGATGTATGAGCCATCTCTATGATGGCCATATAATTTATTATCCAAACTGGAACACTGCTGAGAATGGTACTAATGCTCACTCCAGGATGACAGGACTAAGCTGTGACTATTCCAGACAAACCAGGGAGCCTGATAACCTTAGTTATCCAATGGGGACACAGATACCATTGTCAGTGATGATCATACTATGGTAAGACAAAGTTGTGACTTGAGGTAATAACTTCATATACTGAGGAGGACCAAATCAGAGGGGACTAGCAATAAGCAAGCAAATCTTCTGTAAAAGGCTTTTTTAAAAGTCTTAAAAAGCAGAAACATCATTTTGATGACTAAGGTGCGCCTGATCCAAGCTATGGTCTTCTCAATCACGTCATATGCATGCAAAAATTGGACAATGAGAAACAAAGAAAGAAGAAAAACTGATTCAAATTATGATGCTAACAAATAATAGTATATATATTGTGGACTACAAGAAGAAAAAACAAACATGTCTTAGAAAAAATACAATATTCTTAGAAGAATATTCCTTAAAATCAAGGATGGTAAGACTTCAGCTTGCTTAATTTGGACATGTCATCAGGAAAGATCAATATTTAGAAAAGAACATGTGTGATAAAGTAGAGGGTCAGCAAAAATGAAGAAAACTTTTAATGAGATGGATTAATACAATAACAACAACAATGGGCACAAACACCAATGATCATGAAGATAGTACACACCCAGGCAACATTTCATCCATTATACACAAGGTTGCCATGAGTTGGAGTTGACTCATTGGTAACAAACAACAACAGCAGATGAGGGAGACAGATGGGCATATTCCTCAAGTATTAAGGCTTTTTTTTGTGTGTGTGTGAAGATAAAGAAAGAGAAAGGACTTGGAATGAGCAACAAGTAATAGTAGGAGTCAATTTCATTTCCCAGTTCTGAGTAGGGAAACAGTCTTGTTGGCTTTTCTTGAAAATGCTATTGTAAGATTAGTGTACCCTGAGGGCAGCTAGATGTCAAAAAGTGAGACTAATTATCAAAGGAGAATTTGAAGGTACAGGACCCCGAGAGTGGTGTTGTGGGAGAGGACGAATAGGAAATTGCATCAGATTACAAATTTACTCAAAGGTGTGGGTGCTAAAGTTCAAAGCAGAATTCTTGTACATCTATTTGCAACAGAAGTAAACAGGGATTAGGTGTGTTTGGTGAAAGACAGAGACAAACAGTTCTAATTCTGAGGTCAGTTATAAGGCTTCTTGTAGCAACTCATGACATCATGAAAGGACTAGGGATGAGGACAAAGCATGGAGTTGGTAGGGTTTCACTCCCAGAAAGGGAATCGTGGTGATGTGATAGCTTTGTGTTATGTGTCCTCAAATAATAACAGTAGGGTCTCTTGACCTGAGATTTCCTGTTACATTCTAAGGAACTATTTAAACTATGTTTAGGAAGCTAGAAGTACAAATTCAGAATTTGCCTCTTGGGGAAGTTTTCTCTTTGTTGGATCTGGGGAAAGGACCTTGACTGCTTTCAACATACGCAGCCCCAGCATTTCTTGGAGATTTCCATACACCTTGGCATCAATCTTCCTGAAAGCTTCACAAAGTAGGGACCCCAGGTCCAAAGGACACACTCTATTCCTGGCTCTTTTATCTTGGTGGTAGTGGGTCCCTCTTTTTTTTAGCTCAAGTCTCTTTCCTTTTATCTTTTGTAAGATAAAAAGTGTTGCACACTACACCCTTGGGTGTTTCCCATTACTCAGGTCAGGGTGATAGTAGGATTAAGGGTGGTGTCCTTGGAGTCCTGGTGTGGTGCTATAAGATAAGCCCTAGACCTCAAGGTTGGTTTGAACCACAAGGTCAGTGGTTCAAATTCACCAGCTGCTCCTCAGAAACCCTAAGCAGGGTCACTGTGAGTTGAAACCAACTCAACAGCACTTAACAACAACATCCTACCTTTATTCCTCTTAATGGTTTACCACATCAAATCACATCATGTGGGATAGCTACATCTCAATTGCCAAACCACTGAGAATCCTAGCCCAGTCAAGTTGATACAAAACCTAACTATCACAGCCAGTAGAATCTGAGGAGATTAAGCCAGATGTGTCTGAGGAGTCCTTACCTTTCGTGTTGCCTGAGGTGTTACCTGAGGCAGATACCTTGCAACACATTGATGAATATTTCCAGACCTACCACTCAAATTTTGCTTCTAGACCTATAACCAGTTCAAAATGGTTCAGTAATTGCTGTTGTAAACAAGGACCATGTATGTGCTGCATAGCAACAAGATCTGTTGCCCACAGTATTTTGACACAGGTAGAAATAAAACAGGGGTGCCCAATTCAAATATGGCAGTTGACTGAAATGTTTTGAATGTATGCTGTTCTCCAGAGTCCTGTCAATAGTTCTTTCTTCCACATTATGCTCCTGAAACTTTCAGGAGGAAGGACTGTGACAGGATTTTCAGAGAACAACAATATTTGCAGGACTCTGGAAAGTAACACATAGTCAAAGAAATACAGCTAGAATCCATCTGTGAGTGGGGCACAACTGTTTCCTACACAGATCAAAGTACCATGGGCAACAGATTGGGTTGCTATGCAATGCATGCATGGGCCTTATTTAAGACTACAATTACTGAACTGGCTTGAAGCTCTGCCTATAACTAGAATACAGTTCCAGTGAGCCCTAAGAGATGAAGTACACAGTGTGACCTACAAGGAAGTATGACATATTTCAAAATAATTGCTTGATTTTTCTTATGTACACAAACAGAAATCTGGATACTGTATGTGGGAATGGCTATTAAGGCAGTGGGATAATTATACAAGGAACATAAAGGTGGATTAGTCTGAATTTACTGATATGGGCTCACAAAGCAGAGATTCTTCATTCAGTGTTTGAGCTCAAAGGGTTGGAAAAGGCTCTAATTATTGGTTGACTGAAATGTGGACTAAGAGGTTGACTTCATTAAATGAAGCTGAAACTCCAGAACTGTCTTAGTATACTGTAGAAGGAGGTAACCAAAAGCTTTGTTGTTGTTGTTAAATGCCATTGAGTCAATTCTGACCAATAGCAACCCTGTATAGGGGTTCCAAGGAGCAGCTGGTGAGCTTGAACCACCGATTTTGGGGCTTAAACCAACTTTGCAATATAGCGCATTAGTCAACAATGCCATACTAGGATTCCTCCAAAGCCTTAGGGAAACTGAAATGCTTGAATGGGTTTATCATGTTGGACCCACTGACCCATCTAGGAAGTGCCCAGAAGGCACATCTTTAACTACAACTGTGAGGAATAAATTTGTGAAAGGAGCTTCACATCTGTGAAGATTGCTCTGAGTGCTTATTTGTGTAGGTCACATAGGAGGAATTGGAAAATCCAACTACAGTGGGGCTGTTTGAATCCTAAGGTGGTGGTGGTGATGTGCCCTGGAGTCAGTTCCAACTCATAGCGACCCTGTACAGGGTTTCTGAGGCTGTAAATCTTTACGAGAGCAGAAAGCCTCATCTTTCTCCCACTGAACAGCTGGTAGTTTTGAACTGCTGACCTTGAGATTCACAGCCTGTTTTGAAACCACTATCTTACAAGAGCTCCTCTGAATCCTGAGGTAATAGGGACCAAATGGTATCATTTAATTGCCAAAGACAGCCAAAGACAAAGTGGGGTGGATGGCAGATTTAAAGCAGTAATCAAATAGTTTCACTCACATGAATTTATGATAGTGCCTACTTAGTCATGGTGGTCCTAGAAGTAAAATAGATGGGAACCCTAGTAAATTCTTCTGCTTTTCAGAAAGAATCAAATAAATACTGGATCTGCACAAGCAGAAGAATTCAAGGTCAAATAAATGTCAGTCTAACATGAAAAATATGGCCCCTCATTCAATTTCCAGACTTAAAACAGTTTACAGACCCACAACATCTTAAATGAAGGGAGGCTATGTCCCTTTAATAAAGGACTTTACTACACTCTCAAAAATGTATACTGTTGATTTTTTGTCTCGCCTTCCCCAAAGGGATCTACAACCTTTTACAACAGTGACTATTCATTGTTCTTGTTATGTGCTGTGGAGTCGGTTCTGACTCATAGTGACCCTGCATAGGGTTTCCAAGGCTGTAAATCTTTACGGGAGCAGAAAGCCTCATCTTTCTCCTGCAGAACAGCTAGTAGTTTAGAACTGCTGAATGTGAGATTAGCAGCCCAATTCGTAACCACTACACTACCAGAGTGATTGTTCATTAGGGAAATTGAAATAATTAGATTTGGGGAAATTATTGGACACTGGCTCAGAATTGACCTTAATTCCAGGAGACATAGACATAATTGCGGTCCACCAGTCAGAGTAGGGACACATGGATATCAGGTTATTCATAGTGTCTTTTCACAGGTTCATCTCATAATGGGTCCAGTGCCTGAACCCATCCTAATGTGATTTCCCAACTTTCAAAATGTGTAATTGGAATAAACATACTCAGCATCTTGCAGAACAACCGCATTGGATCTGACATGTGTAGTAAGGGATACTTAGAAGGAAAACCAAGTGCAAGCAATATAACTTCTCCTAGTGTGGCATTGTAGGATAAACACTGGACCACAAGGTCTGTTTGAACTACAAAGTTGGCAGTTCAAACTCAACAGCCACACCTTGGAAATCCTATGAGTTGGTCACTATGAGTTGAAACCAACTCAACAGCACTTAGCAACAAATCTAGAAAAATCTGGTAAACCTAAAGTAATGCCAAACTCCTATAGAGAATAGTGTCACACCAATGACTTGAAAGATGCACGCATGATGTTCCCCATTATATCGACATTCAACTAACCTATCTAACCTGTGGGATTTCTGTGTGGTGTTGTGGCTCAGCATTGGACTATGAACCACAAGGTCAGCAGTTCAAACCCACCAGCTTCTCCTAAACCCTATACAGGGGCACTATGTGTTGGAACAGACTCGATGGCACTTAACAACAACATTTTAATCTGTGCAGAAAACAGATGGATTTTGGAAAATGACAGTGGGCTATTATAAAATTAACCAAGTGGTTACTTCAGTTGCATTTACTGTAACAGATGTGGTTTCACTCCTTCACCAAAGTAATATATTTCTTGGTAGATAGGGTTCACCTTGGAGTCCTGGTATGGCATAAAGTACTGGACTACAAGGTTGGTTTGAACACAAGGTTGGTGGTTCAAACTCACCAGCCACTCTTCAGAGACCCTGTACAGGGCTGCTATGAGTTGGAACCGACTGGCAGTCACTTAACAACAATAATAACAGTGTTCACCTACTTCTTTAAAAGCTTTTATTATAAATTGAATGAAAGTTCAGAGGGCAGATAATCAGTTTTACATTGAAAAAAATCATTGCAATGCTTACAATACCCTCCAAGCACCATCAGCTAAGAGTATTTACCTCTATTTCCACCACACCCTTTTTTTGGCGTACACATACTACATTGAAAAAATATACTTGTTTAAATGTCCAAAGGGCACATTTTGTAAGCCAGCCTCTTGCCCGCAAGCTCACTGCCTTTCTCAGTCTATGAGACTATAGGCCTCTGGTGCTGTCTCTATGCCATCACCTCTGCCACTATCTCTGTCACTGCTATTCTGATTAGGATCCCTTGCTCCTCTCATGTTCCTCTCTTTTGATGGTCCTAGGGGCCCCTGTTCTGAAATTATAAATTAACTTCTCCCCCCTTTAGTTACATCTCTTCTACATTTACAGTTGTGACAATTGCCATTAGTCCTAGTAACAATTACTCACAATTGAATCAGAAAATCCTATCCCCATCATCACCAGACCGTTCTGGACAAGAAGAAAACCATTCAGTGGAGAGTCTATCTTATCCCCCATGTTCTGACCCTAAATAACTTCATGAAAGCTTGTAAGGCACCCACTTCGTGCCTTTGTTTTTGTTGTTATTAAATGCCATTGAGTCGGTTCCAAGCCATAGCAACCCTGTATAGGGTTTCCAAGGAGTTGCTGGTGAGCTTGAACTACCGACCTTGTAGTTCAAACCAACTTTGCAGTCCAGCATATTAACCCACAGGACTTTGTGACTTTTAGTCCCTAGTTTTGATAGCTGAAATCTAAGTTGCCCATCCCTATCAGCCCAGTGTATTGAAGTGGCAAACTTGGTCCTTGATATGAAGAAACCTTCCCTTCAATTGGAATTTTGGGTAACTTCATCCAGAAGCAGAGGTCCAGTTCATCAAGTTGTAGCAATTTATGCTTACTAATGCTTTTGAGTTATGGTGTTGGAGGAGAATGTTGAAAGTGCCATGGGCCGCCAAAAGAACCAAGAGATCCGTTTTGGAAGAAGTTTAACCAGAGTGCTCCTTGGAGGCCAGGATGGTCAAACTTCATCTCTCATACTTCAGACATTTTGTCAAGAGGGACCAGTCGTTGGAGAAGGATATCATTGTTTGATAAGGTGGAGGGTCAGGGAAAAAGAGGAAGACCCCCCCAACAAGATGGATTGACCAAGTGGCAGCATCGATGGACTCAAGCATTGCAACAGTAGTGAGGTTGGCCCAGGATCAGACAGTGTTTTGTTTCTGCTGTGCATAAGTTCATTATGTGTTGGTACAGACTTGGTGGCACCTAACAACAACAAACAATAACCCTGTATCAAACTTCTTTATCGTCATTTGATTGAGTTCTGATCAGCAAGCCATCAAAGCTAGGCCAAATGTGTACTATCTGCAAGTTTGGGAGTTCTTGCATGCTTCCTCTCACTTCAGATCAGCTGGCCAATTCACTCTTAACTCTAAAGCCCAGCAGATAGGTCAGTGTCCTTGGGCTCGGGCATTCACATGTTTCCCTGAACTTTAAACTTCTCTCTCATCTTAAGGTCATCAGGTGTCTATGGACATGGCCAAACTCAGCCCATGTCTTCATTGCTGAATTTCCCCCACTTCCACTCATAAGGGTAGTCACCAGCAAGCCTGCAAGACTATTTGTGTGTTCCCTTTGGGTTTCAGTCTTAGAAAAGGGTTTACCCTGATGAGCTGACTTTTCTTGTCTTGATGGCTCCAAAGTAAACAGCTTGGTTGCTATTGTCACAGCCAAATAGTCTGCCCCTCCTACTACTTGCCACTAGTCTTTTTTTCAAGGAGTGTCTCTGTTCCTTTAGCTGTTCCAGGTTTGTCTGCATGTCTTTTCAATTTGGAATGTCCTACCTCTGAAGGTTCTGGGTGGGGCTCAGGATTCCACTGAAGGCACCATACTCCACAAAGGCTTAACAAGAAACCTATTTCCTGGGCACATTCTTGTACCCTTTAAGATAATCCAATCAGTTATAGACAGAAGATGGGCGTATAAGCTTTCAGAAATCATATTTCCCACTATTTCTTTCTAGACCATTCAACTGTCTATATTACACTAGGTAGTCCTGGTGTGGCACTGTGGGTTAATGTGCCAGACTGCAAAGCCATTTGGACTGCAAGGTCAGCAGCTCAAGCTCACCAGCCACTCCTCGGAAAGAAACCCTATACAGGGTTGCTACGGGTCAAAACTGACTCGACGGCACTTCACAAAAACAACAACAACAACATTACACTAGTAAATGCCTTTTTCTTGAAACTTGTTTCTGAAGACCATCAGAAGCATTTATCCGTCAGCTGGCAGGCCAGCAATACAACTACACTGTCATACTTCAGGTGTATATCACTCTCCTGTACTATGACAGAATTTAGTCTGCGGGTTCTTTGATCACCTTTCCCTTCTACAACATGCCACACTGGATCATTCCATTGATGATGTTATGCTGATTGGACCTAGTAGGTAAAAAGTATCAACACGTTTACACTTTTTGGTAAGACATTTTGTGCCATGTTGTTGTTGTTTTTTTCTGAAGTACCCAGGCTACTTCCAACTCATAGCAACTCTATATAGGTTTTCCAAGAAGTGGCTGGTAGGTACGAACCACCAGTCTTGGGATTTGTGCTGAAGGGTAAGAAATGAACCTGACTAAAATCTAGGTACTTTTCATCTCAGTGAAATTTCTAGGGCTCCAGTGCTGTGGGAATATCAAGATATTCCTTTTAAGTTAAAGGATAAGTTGTTGCATATGGTATCTCCTACAACTAAAAAGTAGGCACAGCTTTTGGTGGGTCTTTATGGATTTAGGAGGCAAAATCTCTCTCATTTGAGCATGATACTACAGCCTATTTACCAAGTAACATAAAGGCTGCTAGTTTTAGGTGGGGTTCAGAATAAGAGAAGTTCCAACCCATAGCGACCCTGTATAGGGTTTCCAAGAAGCAGCTGGTTAGCTTGAACTGCTGCATTAACCCTATACAGGGTCACTATGGATTGGAATCGACTCCATGACACTTAACAACAATAACAACAACACCAGAGTCTCTACTAAGGCCCTATAATAAGCCCAAATGTAGAGTAGTTATTTACAAAGGACGACAGACAGGGTTTTGCTCCATAATAAAAGAAGAAACTAATCAAGGCATTAAAAAACTCCCAACAACAAAAACATACAGACCTAGATAGCTTTACTAGTGAATTCTATCAAGCATTCAAAGAAGTGCTGACACCAATTTTACTCAAACTATTTCAGAATATACAAAAGTCTGGAAAAGTCCTGAATTAATTTTATGAGGCAAGAATAGCCCTGATACCCAAGCCATCAAATACATCACTAAAAAAGAAAACTATAGACCAATATTCTGCATGAACATAGATATAAAAATTCTCAACAAAGTCCTAGCCAATAGACTCTAGCAACATATAAGAAAAATAATACATCACGATCAAGTGGGATTCATACAAGCTATGCAAGGATTGTTCAACATTAGAAAAACAATCAATTTAGATAAAACAAAGGAAAAGAACCATATCATCATATCAATTGACATAGAAAAGGCATTTCACAAAATCCAACATACATCCTAATTAAAAAACAACAACACAACACTCAACAAAATAGGAATACAAGGCAAAATTCACAATATATTTAAGGGCATATATACGAAACCAACAAGAGTCCTGGTGCAGCACTGTGAGCTAATGTGCTGAACTGAAAAGTCGTTTTGAACCACAAGGTCTGTGGTTCAAGCATACCAGTGGCTCCTTGGAAACTATACAGGGTTGCTGTGGGTTGGAACCGACTCAATGGCACTTAATATCAACATACAAACCCAACAGCCAACATTCCTCTTAATGGAGAACAGAACCATACAAGCTTCAACTTTGTCACCACTCTTATTTAATATTGGGCTAGACCTGGTGAGGCACTGTAAGATAAGCATTTGACAGCAAGGACTGTTTGAACAGCAATGTTGATGGTTCAAACTCATCAAAAACAATATATAGGGTCGGTATAAGTTGGAACCGACTTGATGGCAATTAACAACAACAAGAACAGAAATCATACAGAGATATAAGGCAAAAATAGGAAATCGAAGAAATCCAAATTGGCAAAGAAGAAGTAAAACTCTCTATTTGTAGATGATGTGATCCTATACATAGAAAATCCCAAAGACTTAGCAAGAAAATTGAGAGATACAGCAAAGTGACATGGCACAACATCAACATACTAAAAATCAGTCAGCTTCTTTTACACTAACAAAGAGAGCACTGTAAAGGAAATCAGGAAAGCAATACCATTTATAATACCCAAAAGGTGAAACACTTAGGAACAAATATAACCAAACAAAAGATCTATATTGAAAAAACTACAAAACACTACTACAAGAAACCAAGAGACCTACATAAATGAAGGATTATGTGATTCTCATGGAGAGGAAGATTTGATATAAAAATGCCAATACTATCCAATGAGATCTACAGATATAATGCAATCCCAATCCAGAATCTATCAGTCTTTAAATAGATGGAAAAACTAATCACCAACTTTATATGGAAAGAAAAGAGACCCTACATAAGTAAAGCACTACAAAAGTAGAAGAAAAAAGGGAAGTCTCTCACTTTCATATCTTGGTAGTCAAAATAGCCTGGTACTAGTACAGCAGACACATAGACCAATAGAACAGAACTGTTAATCTATTTGTTATAGACCACTGATCTTTGACAAAGGGCTTAAATATATTAAGTGGGGAAGAGATCATCTCTTTAACAAATGGTACTGGCAAACTTGGATATTCATTTGCAGAAGAATGAAACAAGACCCATACCTGACACCATTCAAGATGGATCAAAGACCTAGCTTCAAAAACTATGTAGTATCAATTAAAAAACAGAGACAAACTTAGGACCCTTAATACACAGCATCAAAACACTATCAAACATAAAACACACACTAATAGAAGACAAAATTGGTTGTTTAGTTAGCAGTTCCTACTCCTAGCGACCCTATGCACAACAAAACAAAAACTGCTTAGTCTGGTATCATCCTCACAACTGTTGTAAGGCTTGTACCCATTGCTGCTGCCACTGTGCCAGTCCATCTTGGTTTTCATCAAAACAATACACCTCCTCATTCTTTAAGGGTAGCAAGCATTGTCCTACAAGAATTTTGTTGGGAAACTTTACTGCATCTACCCTACAGCCCTGATTTTACCCCTTCAGACTTCTTTTTACTCTCCAAACTCAAAGAACATTGAACAGGAACACTATTTGAGTCCCTCGAGGATGCTAAAACTGCCATTTTGACATGGTGCAAATCAAAGAGCACAGAATTCTTTTGGGAAAGGATTAGAGAGATGGAGACACAGCCTTCATAAAATATATAAGCCTAGATGGAAAGTTGGCAATTCAAATCCAATAACTACTTCTTGGAAATCCTATCCAGGGTCACTATGAATTGAAATTGACTTAATGGCACTTGATAATAACAAATTACTGTTTTCTTCCCTCACTTACCCTATTGTTTGTAGAATACAAGATGCAAAAGGGGTTAATGTGTTTTCAGTTGCATACATGTTAGTTGTATCAAGTTAGGCACAAGTATGACTGTATAATTAGCTTTATTTGAGATTATAATATGGCTTAAAGAGATGTGGAACTTGTTGGGGCTATGATTCTCAGTGAATTGGCAGATACCGGACTAGGAGCTCTTCCATAATGTAGTATAATGTGATCAACTTCCATTCTGCGATCTTATATAATCAATTAGTTAAAAAGGTAGTTTCCTTGGGGATGTGTACTGCTCCAGTACATAAATGGATGTTCTGGCAAAGATCACTCTCTCTCTCAACCCTGAATTCTTCGTGTCACCTGTCCTTCAGTTCTTAGTATACAAACCTGTAGAAATCTCCAGCCTGCTCTCTGACCTGAAAATCTTGAATGTGCAAGCTCTACAAACATAAGAGACAACAGAGGTCCCAGCCTGTTGTCAAACTCACTGATTTGTAAAAGGCATCTTCTTGAAGTAATTCTTGCTATGTATATTTATACATACATTTCATTGGTTTGTTGCTCTATAGAACCCAGACTAAGACAACTCCTGTGCCATCAACTATACAACACTGCTGTTGTTAGTATTCTTGAACTTATTTTGATTTGTAGTGATCCCATGTGACAGTATATAACTGCTCCATAGGTTTTCTTGGCTAAAATCTTAGCAGAAGCAAATCGTGAAAAGTCTTTCCTCCCAAGGAGCTGCTAGGTAGGTTTGAATATTAACATTTTTGTCAGTCAGTATTCAAATGCTTCACCATTTGCACCATCCTGTGGGGTGGAGGTTAAAGATATCCCAACTATCTGACTTTCCTAACATTTTATTTGTTGTTGTTAAGTGCCATCAAGTTGCTTTCAACTCATAGTGACTCTGAATGTAGATGTAAAGGCTTATCTTTTGCAGAAGAAGAATACCTCATCAGTTTCCCATGGAGCAGATGGTGGGCTTGAACCACCAACTTTGTGGTTTACAGTCCAGTGCTGATTCTATAAAGCCACCACACTCCCTAAAGTGCTGTGTTGTTAAGTGCCATCAAGTCAATTCCAACTCACATCGACCCTGTACAAGGTTTCCAGGGAGCAACTGGTGGGTTTGAATGTTAACCTTGTAGTTTGCAGCCTTGTGCTTATCCTATATCCCTGATATCAACTACTACTCCCCCTCATATGCCAGGGTTCTGCAATTCACTGCAGTATCTTATAGAACTCATGGATCATCAAGAAAATGGGTCTTAGGGTTGTGGAGGCTGGCAAGTCCCAAATCAGTTCAGATGTCAGTCTGGAAGATTCTCTTCCCTTATGCAGAATCAGTTGGCAATTCAGGTCAGACCACTGGCTCAAGTCCCAAGAACAGGAAGTCAGATGGGACGAGTTTGGTTAACCTAGCAAAGGAGTGAACAACCCATTTATACCCAGCAGGATGGCAAAATTGACCAAGTCATTTGTTAGAATTCCAGGTTTTTACAATCACAATTAACCCAGTTAACAATCACTCACAACTGAACTATATAATCCTATCAGTAGCGTCCCCACCTTCTCTTACCCAGACCTATATGGAAAAAGTTATTTGGTGGGAGTTACATAGACACAGTTAGAAGAGACATTAAATAGTTGGAAGAACTGGAACTTTTTTGTTTTTATAGGACTTTTCCAGTTGCTCTTAGAAAGAACATTGGGCTGCTGCAAACTATCCTTTTATATCCAGTAGCATAACTCCTAGATTTCAGTTTTGAAAAGGAAAGAAAAGAAAAGAAAAGAAAAGAGATACCTTATGTTGTTAAGTGCTGTCAAGTCAGTTGCAACTTATAGTGACCCTGTATATGGTTTACCAAGGAAGAGCTGGTGGGTTTGAACTGCTGGTTCGAAGTCCAGAGCTGATCCTACAGTGCCACACCAGGAGTCCATACATCTACTATGATGTTTCAATAAATAAGTTACCTGCATTTAAATACATTTAATTTTTAATTTGATTGATACTGTTGTTATTTTTGGCAGAGATTTGTTTTTCTTTCTTTCTTTTTTTTAATTTAAGGTTTTTATTGTGGGCATATCATCAGTTTTACATTCAACAAATCATACACCTTGTTTCATTATAATGATTGTAATCCCCTCCATGTACCATCAGTTAACAGTATTTCTCTCTATTCACTTTAGCTTTTTAAAAACAAACAAACAAACAAACAAAAAAACAAAAAAACCACACTCAGGCATATATAATAATTTACATCTCCAAAGGGCACATTCTGCAAGTCTGCCTCCTGGCCACCAGCTCTTAGTCCCTCTCTTCTTAGTCCATGAATCTAGAGTCCTCAGTCATTCCCCTTCTCCATGGCCCCATCTCTGCCTCCATATCTAGCTTCTCTGGATAAGGTCCCGTATTCTGCTTGTGCACGTTTCCCATGACGGTCCTAGGGTCATCTGTTTCTGGACTGTAAGATTAACCACTCCCCTGTTTTTGTTACAAAACTTCTACCTTTACAATTGCGACAGTCACAATTAGTCATAACAATTATTCACTACTGAACATACGAATCTTATCCCCATCTCTTTTCACCAGACCCATCTACATAGGGTGACAGCTATTCAGTGGGGACTCTTTCTTTACCCCCATACTCTTAAACTAAACTCCCTCTTGAAACCTTGTAAACCAGTCACTTTGTGCCTTTATTGTCCCCTCATTTTAGGTAGCCAATGTCTAAGTTGCCTGTCCCTATCTATCCTGTGTACAGTTGGGATAGCATTGATACTTGATGCGAAGACTCTTTCCCTCTCTGTTGATATTTAGAGTAACTACCTCCCTGAGTATAGGTCAGGTTCATCAAATTGTAGCAATTTACCTTGTTTCCTTTATCCTTTTTTTTTTTTTGCAATCTTCCTCTAGTCGAGTTCTGATTATAGAGCCATTGAGGCTAGGGCAAATGGGTACTGTCTGCAAGTTTGGGTGTTCGTGTGCATCTCCCCTCACTTCATATCATCTGGATGCTTCACTCTCAGCTCTAGGCCTCTGAGGCTATGTCTTTGCCCATGGGCTCAAGTGTCCTCAGGTCTCACCACACTTTGGACTAACCAGCCCTTCCTCTTCTCTCTCTCATCTCCAGGTTAACAGGAGTCAATGGACTGTGATTGAACTCAGCCCATTTCTTCAATGCTGCCTATCCCTCTCTTCCACTCACCAGTAGACCAATGTGGTCGCCACCAAGCTTACATGCTTGTTTGTGTAGTCCCTTTGAGTTTCAGTCTTAGAAGGGATTTGATTGCTTGACTTGATGCCTTCCTGGCAAACAGCATGCTTATTCTTGTAGTAGCCAGTTATGCTGACATTTTTGTTTTGGGGTTTTCCTCATCTTTCTTTGAAGATGTATTTCCTGTCACTGTAGCTGTTCCAGTCTGCTTGTCCTTTCTAGTGGGAATGTCCCACCTCATAAGGTTCTGGATGGTATTCAAGATTCCACCTAAGGTCCTATACTCTGTAAAGACTTTGTACGAGGCTTATTTCACTGAGCAAGTTCTAGAATCCCTTTTAGGTATTCCAATCAGTTATAGGCTGAAGATGGGCTTACAAGTTTTCTCTAATCATGTTTCCCAACATTCCTTTCTATCCCACTCAAGTGTCTACTTTAGAATAGTAGGCAAGGGAAACTAATATTCATAAGACAGTCAAGCATTTTAGTATCATTTCCCCTCTTCAAGCTATACCTAGATCCCTCTATCCCAGAGTCCTGTTGTTCCAACATTGAGCATACATCACTATTTACTTCTGTCCCACTTAGGACATGCAAACCTGTCTCAGTGTTCACCTATCTTTTTCATCTGCCTCCTCCCCCCTTCTTGTATTGCCCTACCCAACACCCAAACTAAACTCCCACCCCAACCCCATTAGTTCTTCCCTCCATTTAAGATAGTCTATTTTATCCTGTAATCTACCTGACCTTCCCACCACCTGGATCTCTGTTCCTCTTTGTTTACCTTCTTTCACACTGTAATTGTTTTGATCATAGACTGACCTCCCAGATCTGTTCTTATAATTTTATTCTGTTCTTGACTCTTCCATTTGTTGATTGAGTTCAGGGTGATGCTGCCACGTACATCATTTTTCCAGTTGTTGTCTGTTCTTGTTGGTTCTCAGTCCACAGAACTTTCTTCAGGATGTTTTTTATAGCAGGGTTGGCTTTGGCAAAATCCCTTAGCTCCTGTTTATCCTAGAATGTTTTGATTACACCATTGTATATGATTGACAGCTTTGCTGGGTAGAGGATTCTTGGGTGGCAGTTTTTTTCTTTCAGGGTTTTATATATGTCCCCATTGCCTTCTTGCTTGCATGGTTTCTGTTGAGAGATTTGAACTTAATCTGATTTGCTTGCCTTTGTGTGTTACACTTCTCTTTTCCCTAGCTGCTTTCAGGATTCTGTCCTTATCTTTGATTTTGGAGAGCTTGATTATTATATATCTTGGTGATTGTCTTTTGGGGTCTATCCTTCCTGGGGTTTGTTGAGCTTCTTGAATGCTTATCTTTTCACTTTTCAGGATGTTAGGAAAATTTTCTTCCAGAAGCTCTTCAACTATCTCCTCTGTGGACTTGTGTGATTCTTCCTGTTCTGGAATGCCGATAATTATAAAGTTATTCCTCTTCATGCTATCCAACATGAATCTTAGGCCTTCTTCAGATTTTTTAATCCTCTTTGTATTTGTTCTTCTATCTTAGTAGTGTTGAGAGATTTATCTTTTAGCTCACTAGTTCTGGCTTCTATCTCTTCAATTCTACTCCTTTGCCTTTTCAGTGTATTGTCCATTTCTACTGTTCTGTTATTAATCATCTGGACCTCTTTCTGTAGGTTTTGAATTGTTTTCAATGCTGTATCTATCTTATTTGGTTGTTCCTTTAGTGCTTTCCTGACTTCTTCCTTATTTTTCTCAACTCCATTGTATATTGTTTTGATACATTTTATAATCATTTTTCTGAATTCCTTCTCAGGCATTTCCAAAGCCTGCCCATCTTCCAGTATGGCATGTAGGCCTACTTCCAGCTCATTTGCCTCAGTCATTTTATCTCATTTCTGGACATGTGCAGATATGGTCATCTGCCTCTGTCTTTTGGGAATATTCAGGAATTATCTGTGGTCTTAATACTTAGATGGATGTATATTTTGGTATTTTTTTTATCCTGATTGCCTCTAGGTAGATGTGATCAGGAAATGGGCTTCCCTTTTCACTCTTCTTCCTGAGAAATTTCAAGATGCCACTATTGGTCATTTTGACATAACTTAGGATTTAATTTTCAGCCTATTTCCTTTTTAGTCTGCCTGTCCCACTCCACAATCCCCATTCAGGCCTTTTTTTCTACTTATAAACAGTTCAGGGCTGGCTGTGGCCATTCGGTTTTAAGTGGAAACTGTCTCTTTAAATTTCAAGGAGATATGTGTGCATGCATAGTAGAACCCTCCAAGGGTGGGGCTGGGGTGTCCACTCACTCAGGCACCCCTATAGCCACCCGAAAGGAGGTGCTCAGACAGCAAGGGACCAATGAACAAATATCAAAATAAAAGAATGTGCACACATTTATCTCTGCGGTTCTGTCAGGAGATGTCAGTGGCTGCTCTGATCCTTCTCCTGCTTGGTCTCGCCCAAATGGAGGCTCTGGGAGCAGCTGAGCATCTTGAATTAGAAAGCAATGGATTTCTTGCTTCTGCTACAAACTCCCCTAGCTGTAAGTCTTCCAACCTTCTAAACATTCCTTTATATGTGGTTCAGAGTTCTGGCACCATCCCCTAAGCCTGCTTGGTCCAGTACTCTGTGTTGTTGCTGACGGAGCTCTTCACTGCACTTCTACCCAATTCACCATCTTGTTTGTTCTCTCTGTTTTTCTTCTTTTGAAAAACTGATGCGGTCTCATTGTTCCTAAAAATAGATAATTACTATAAGAAATGGTAAATTGTAATGGGAGAACTGGAAGGTAATTTAGGAAAATTGAATAAAATGATCTCATTTTAAAGATAAAGAATTAATGATCTATAAAGAGAGAGAATTGAGGCTTTGTAAAGATTAGCATTCTTCTGCCACTCCTCTGTTTTTTGCCTTGTTTGTTATTTTCATGTCTTCTTTCTTGAAGGATTTAAAGAAAACAATAGCCTCACGATGAAAATTAGAAATAAATAAAACACCCCAACAAATAAACATCAAATAAAACTTTAGCAAAGTCAGACATTTGGGATGTCTTTAACCATCACCTCACAGGGTGATGCAAATGATGAAAACTTCTTGACTGTTTTGCTTATTGATGTTGTTGTTAAGTGCGGTTTTGTTTATTTTTATTAAGTGTTGTCAAGTCAGTTCCAACCCTTAGTGACCCTGTATAGGGTTTCTGAGGAATGACTGATGAGCTTGAACCACCAACCTTGCAGTTCAATACAACTTTGCAGTCCAATGCAAAAACCTGCAGTGTTATACCAGGACTCCTGACATTCAATCAGCTGTTTGATGGTCAAGCAGAGTTGCTACTGTGTCCACCAGTCCACTGACAGCTTCTTCAACAAAGGAGTGGTTTAGGGCAAACCAAAGACAATAAAGTCTGCTTATATTTCACAACTGTTGAAAGTAGCAGCAGAAGAAACTGTTTGATTCCCTTAAAAAATGGACTGCCAAGACCTGGGGACTCTTGGACCCAGAGTCAGTGACATAGCCATGGAGGACTGGAGGGGAGAGTGAAGTGTCCAGCTGATAAGAAGAGAGGGCATATCGACAAGAGCACCCACACTTGCAGATAATACCCACTGGACCTGGCCTCAATATCTAGATGATCAGAGCTCAACTAGAAGAAGAAAGAAGAGGGAAAAAGAGTAATCTGATACAATTTGATGAACTTAACCTGCACCTATGGATGCAGCAACTCAAAAGAGAGAAGAAATCTTTACAGCAAGGCTCATTCCCACCCCCCTCCATACACAGAGTGGACAGGGATGGGCAACTTAGACATTGGCTATCCAAAATGGGGGGGGTACAAAGTCAAGAAGTGACTAGCTTCCAAGCTTTCAAGAGGGAACCTAGATCCATAGGGTGTGGAGGAAGGTAGATTCTCTCCACCGAGTAGTACCCAATCTGTTTAGATGAGACTGATGAAAGGAAATGCAGCTAGGTCTCTTGTAATACAAGGGTGAATAATTGTTACCAGGACTGATTGTGAAGGTTGTAAATGTAAAAGTAGACATTTTGTAGCAAGGAGGGGAGTGATTAATTTTGCAGGCTAGGAGCAGACGTCCCTGGAAGCAGGAAGGGAGAAGAGAAGAGAGCAGGACCCTATCCAGAGAAGCAGCAATCCCCAAGATGGAGGCAGAAATGATGACTTGGAGAGATGGAGCAGCTGGGGACTCGGGACCCAGGGAGGGACAGGGCCTGTGTGCTGACGACCGGGGGCTGGGGTGGGAGGAGAGTAGGCTTGTGGAATGTACCCTTTCGTTGACTGGTAATGCGTGGAGGGGATTGTAACAATGGCAATGAAACAATATACGATAGGATGAATGTAAAACTAATGTTCTTCTATATACCCATGTAAACTGTCACATAATTCACAGTAAAACTTTATATTAAAAAAAAATGTACTGCCAAATACATTATGTGTGCTGGATCAATAGATCTGGGATAACTAACTAAAGATCAAAAAAGACCAAAAAATGGGGTATCATTTTAATTTCCTTTTTCTAGTTCACCTCCTGCATTCAATCCACCAGTTTTGAATCAAAACTATATCACAAACTCATCCACTTTCCCCCAGTTCCACTCTTACTAGCCCAGGTTAAGCCTCTACTGCCTCATTCCTGTACTTATGTAGTAGCCATACTTATGACATTTCTAATTTCATTCTTTTCCTCTTTCAAATTATAATTGTTACAGCAGCCAGATTAAGATGATAATTTTAATATAATTACAGTTATGCAACATGCTTACTTAAAGATCCACAGAAGTTTCCCTTTATATGTAGAGTAAAATCCAAATTCATACTTCAGCAAAAGTGTACACGGTTTAGGTCTCCTGTCTTTCTCCATTTTCATCTCATGCCATTCTCCTTTCTGTTCATTATTCACTGGCCCTACAAGCCTCTTCTCAATTCCTTCTGCTCAACAAACTCTTCTACTAATAAGTAGACGGCAAACCCTCATAACAACTCCTGCATCCCCCTCCACCACCACCAAGCATACAGATTGTGCATAGCTAGGTCTATATGTTTGCAATATCAACTTAAATGCCACCTTCTCAGACAAAACAAGCTACCCTTGAGGATCTTGGTTGGCCCTTCCATTTGCTTACATCATTGACCTGATTTATTTATTTCATAACGTCTTGCAAACTATATTTGTTTTCTTCTATTTTTTGTCTAGGAGCCCTGGTATGGCACTGTATGTTAATGCGCTGGACTGCAAAGTCAGTTTGACTTGCAAGGTCGGTGGTTCAAGCTCACCAGCTGCTCCTAGAAAACTCTATACAGGGTCGCTGTGGGTTGGAATCAACTAGACAACATTTAACACCAACAATTTTCTGTTTAAGCCATTCAAGTGTATGTTGTCGGATGGCAAGCACATGTATGTTTGGATGTAGTCAGCATCTAGAAGATTTTCTGGCATACACCAAGCACTCAAAAATAGAATAACTATTGCTTAGCAGAAGTGAAGAAAAAGGAAAATAATTAAACAATGATGATTCTAGACCCTTATGTCACAAATGAAATACAAACTTAGTGATCGCTCAATTAGTTTGAAAATGAAAAAAGAACCGCTTGTAAAATTTGTTGTTGTTGTTAAGTGCCATTGAGTCAGTTCCAATTCAATTTGACCTTGTGGAGGGTTTCCAAGGCTGTAAGTCTTTGTGGGAGTAGAAAGTCTCATCTTTCTCCCACAGAGTGGCTGGTACGCTTGAACCTTAGACCTTGTGGTTTGCACAAATGAACATCCTTTCGTAGTCTTAAACTTTCTGTTTCAGTCATTGTTTATTCTAGTTAGGTCAACGAGAAATTATTATGTGTAATAATATTTTCCCTAGATTTTCATTCTTTTCAGGTATCTGTTTATTCAGATTTTAAACAATTTTGAGAATTTTTCTAGACAAATTCTAGAATTTGTCTAGTAATTTTTCTAGACAACGTGTTCCGTATTGTCTATTTAAAATTTTTATTTTATTTTTAAAAATTCTGTCTGTACATTTGTTTTCTATTGCTGCTGTTTTTTGTTTTTTGTGTGTGTGTGATCCTCATCTTTTTAAACTATATCTGATAGAGATTGGTTTATGTATACATTTTTCCTAAGAAGTAGCTTCAGGTTTGCTGATGCTTTTATCTACTGCTGTCAGTATTTTCTTCCTTTGTTTCTAGGTTTGCTATGATCTTTTGTTGATTTCTGAGTTGAATCCTTGGCTCATTAATTTTCACCTTCCATTTTTCCTATACATCTATTTTAAATACATGATTAGCTGCACCCCACATGCTTTGACAGTGCCATTCAGCTGTTAAAGTTCTACTCTCTTTTGTTAGTGCCTCCCACTTTGCATTTTACTGCAATGTGGTCTGAGAGTGTGGACTTTATGATGTCACATTCTGGTATCTGTGGAGTCGTGGTTTGTGGGTAAATGGATGGCACATGCTTAGACATGCTTTCTCTGTGCTTGAATGAAGGCTCATTTTCTAATTGTTCAGTCTGTTAGTTGTGGTGGAGTCAGCTTCAGTTCATGGAGATCTTATATATAACAGAATGAAACATTGTCTTGTCCTGTGCTAGGATCATTAGTATATTTACATCCATTACTGCTGCTATTTTGTCAGTACTCTTGAGGTTTCTTTTGATTTCACTGATGCTTTATTTTAACAAACCTACTGTCCAAATTCTAGCCTTCTTTTTGAGGCTTGTTTTATTTTCCCACAAAGATGCCCAGACAGAAGCAAGTGCTGTTGCTGTATCCTGCCCCACTTGGTAGACTGTTTTAGTTCCTATCACTAAGGTGTCAGCCTGTCCCCACTGTTGTCTTTACTGAGATGTAGCACCAGCACTCTCTTTCCTATACTCAAGGTCGTCAGGTACTTCTAGAAGTCTGCTCAGCTTCAACCCACTGCCAAGCTTGCCCTGAACCATACACACTACCACATGTCCTAGATCCACAGCATCAGCTCAAGTTCACTACCCCAGCCCTAAAGCTCAGTTGTGTATTTTCTAATGCAGTACATTTTATCCACATTTCTATGAAAATGTAATAGAAAAAGGAATGTTCATGCTAGTCCCATATGCATTGCTACTAGATACCTGTTACTGTGTCTCTCCCCCTTCTTTTAAAAAACACTTGTAGGGGAGATGACAGACTAGGTAGTATAGTAAGGCTGCACAGACCCTCTACAACAAAAATAAGGAAAACCAAAGGAAATAAACACAGATGATAGTCCTGGAGGACTGTGTTTCAGATGAAGGGCTAGAGATGTGGATTGAATACTTACTAAGAGAGAAATCTGAAAAGACATGGCCAAAAAGGAAGACAGACTGGTGACTTGTACTGGTTAGCCAGATGCAGCACAGTCACCTTGAACTTTTGCAGACAACTTTAAAGGCAAGAAGGTGGTGGCGCAGAAACATACAGCTTATTGACAGAGAAATAAGAGTGAATTTTTGCTCTGATGACAAGAGGCATGGCCATTCTCTACCAGAGTACACTCCAGCAAAGTCCCTGCTCTCTGAGTGGTTGGAGGTGCATCAAAGTGAGTGGGGAGCTAGCAGCACCAACCTCGGCTCCTGGAATCAGGTGTGGTCTAATCTATACCTACAGAGCTGGTTTGGGCCAACCCTGGACTAGTGGGCTACCCTGAGGGATGGAAATACTCTGATCCCTCAACTGTTTTGGGGTCTGCACGAACTACTTCTGGATTGACTGCCCAGGACAGACAACACGTAAGCCTATGGGAACTCCATCTAGGGTTGGGAGTGTTACAGTCTCATTCCTTGACCATTTACAATATAAGGTCCTTGGCTGGTAGAAGACCCCAGAATTTTCTCTTCTCTGGGTCTGACACCTACCCTGTTTTTTTCTTTGTGTTGTTTTTGGTTGTTTATTCTTCCCCTTATTCCTCTTTTTGAATTCTATGCTTTCTATCACCACTTTTATTAAAAAAAAAAAAAAAAAAAAACTTATTATGGTGCTTCTCTTTCTCTCTTCTTCTTTTCTCTTTGTTTTTCTTTACTACTCTTGGGTCACTTTCCCTTTTACTCATTCCTCTCCCTAATTGTTTTATTAGTTCTTGTTTCAATTAATGCTTTTTCTTTCTATTTTCCTTTGCTTGTCTTTTATTTTCCTCTCCCTCTTTTCTCTTTTTAGTTTTGTATTCTTTTTCTATTGCCTGGTTTTCTTTTATTCCTTCACTATTTTCCTTTTTCACTGTTGTTTGTTTGTTTGTTTGTTTTTCTTTTCCTTGTGTGCGTGTTTCCCTTCTTGTCTCACCCAACAGGGGACAGCAACCATATCCATATAGTCTAGCCACAACCATGCCTTAAGAAAAGCACTGTAAAGATAATCAAACAGATTTTGGAAGAAAACTTCTGTTACATCATGAAACAGGAAAATAACCATACAAGAAGTTGAACAAACCCCAAGAAGGATAGATCCCCAAAGAATATCATCAAAATATATAATCAAACTCTCCAAAGTCAAAGACAACAGAAGAATCCTGAGAACAGCTTGGGAAACATGAAACGTTTCCTACAAAGGAGAGCCAATAAGATTAAGTTCCAATTTTTCAATAGAAGTATATAGGAAAGAAAACAATGGGAAGATATTTACAAAACTGAATGAAAAAAAAATGTGCTAAGCAAGAGTTATATATCCAGCAAAACTGTCTCTCAAACATGATGGTAGAATTAGAACATTCCCCGATAAAAAAATAATAACCAGACCAACTTTACAAAAAAATATTAAAGAGAGTCCTTTGGACTGAGAATCACCATCAGAAAACAATCTGAGATTGACACACACAACAACAACCCAGAATTCAATCCAGATATAAATATTTCCAAAGTAAAACAAATCTACATACTGCAAATCAGGAGCCAGAAATATCAATTTGTAATGAAGACAACTACAAAACAAAAAGAGGGAAAATAATATTTACAGAAATTCCAAATGGCAAGGAAGTCAAGTAGATTTCAAGATAAAACATACTGTTTTAAACTGTGGATGAAATTAATAAATTACAGGATAAACTCAAAGAAAATTAATACATCTCCAAATCAAAACAAGAAAAAGGAAAATCAATGAAGAAATTGATAAGAAAATATGCAGTAACAGAAAACAAAAAAATAGTGTCTGCTTATGTATTCCCATTGATTCGTAGTCTTGGAAGGGTGTTTGCCCTGAGGGGACCCTATGGCTTGCCTTAATTTCTCCAGGGTGAGCAACTTGCTTGTTTTTGTAGTAATCAGTTGGACTACCATTATTGTTTTGTATTTTTCCTGTTGGTCTTTCTTTCAAGAAGCATCTTCTGTTTTTCTAGCCACTCCAGACTGGTTTGCTTGTCCTTTCAAGTACTTCTATTCAATATTGTGCTGGAAGTCTTTCCAAGAGCTATACAACAAGACAGGAAATTAAAGGCATCCAAATTGGCAAAGCAGAAGTAAAATTCTCTCTATTTGCAGATGATATGATCCTATGCATAGGAAACCCTAAAGACTCAGTAAAAAAGCTACTAGACCTCATAGGAAGATTCAGCAAAGTGGCAGGGTATACGGTGAACATACAAAAATCCATTGGATTCCTCTATACCAATAATGACAGCACTGAAAAGAACATTAGGAATGCAATACCATTTACAATAGTCACCCTAAGGATGAAATATCTAGGAATAAATGTAACCAGAGAAACAAAGGACCTATACAAAGAAAACTACAAAGCACTACTACAAGAGACCTACAAAAATGGAAGAATGTACCATGCTACTGGATAGGAAGACTTAACATTGTGAAAATGTCAACATTTTCCAAAGCAATTTACATATATAATGCAATCCCAATCCAGATTCCAATGACATTCTTCAAAGAGATGGAAAAAAACTATTACAAACCTTATATGAAAAAGAAAGAGACCCAGGATAAGCAAAGCACTGCTTAAAAAGAATAAGGTTGGAAACCTCTCACTCCCTGATTTCAAAATTTATTACACGGATATAGTGGTCAAAACTGTTTGGTACTGGTATAATGAAAGATGCATTGATCAATGGAACACAATCAAGAATCCAGAAATTGACCCATCTACATACAGCCAACTAATTTTCAATAAAGTACCTAAATATATTGCCTAGGGAGGTGATAATCTTTTCAACAGATGGTGCTGGCAGAACTGGAAAGTGATATGGAAAAGATTGAAACAAGACCTTTATCTCATGCCTTATACAAAAAACAACTCAGCATGGATTAAAGACCTAAAAGTGAATCCCAGAATTATGAAGGCCATCAATGAAAAAATAGTGATAAATGTGAGGGCTCTAATTCAGGGAATACACAGACCACCAAACATTTTTCAAAATACACACAAAAAAGTAGACAAAATAGATGTTTGGGACATACTAAAAATTAAAACTTTTGTGAATCAAAAAACTTCACCAGAAGAGTAAAACGGGAACCCACAGAATGGAAAAAAATCTTTTGCAACGACACATCTGACAAGGGATGAATTTCTAAAATATATAGGATATTGCAACATCTCTACAAGAAAAAGACAAATAACCCAATTAAAAAATGGACACATGACACAGACACTTCACTAAGGAGGAAATCCTGGCAGCCAATAAACATGTAGAAATGCTCGTGATCACTAAGCCATGGTTGTTGTTAAGTGCCATCAAGTTGTCTGACCCATAGCGACACTGTATAGACATTACAGAGATGCAAAATCAAGACAACAATGAGATATCATCTCACACCAGCAATAATAGCAAAGATCAAAATAGTAGAGCACAATAAATATTGATGAGGATGTGGAGAGACTGGGACACTCCTGTGTTGCTGGTGGTATTGTGAAATGATCCAACCACTCTGGAAAGCAATATGGCGCATTCTCAGAAGGTTGGAAATAGAAATACCTTACGATCCAGCAATTCCTTTACTTGGTACTTGAGAAAGTGGTGGAATGGAAATAGGAACACATGAAGGAAGATGGAGAGGATTGCTACCATTGAAATGAAACAAAGTGTATGATGTGTTACTTGTAAAACTGATGATCTTCTCTGCAAATTTTCACTAAATTGACAATAAAAAGTTTAAAAGAAAACACTTGAATTGATATATAATTCACATACCAAAGTTTCACTCATTTAACGGACAGTTCAAAGATTTGTTATATAGGTACAGAATTGTACAACCATCATCACATTCTCGTTTTAGAACATTTATCATTACAAAAAAAATGAAACTTTGTCCCTCCATGTAATCCTCTGTCTGTGCCCTCAGAAATCCTAGACAACGATCAATCTACTTTATTTCTCTACAAATTTGTCTATCTTAGACATTTTATATAAATGGAATCATACATGTTGTAGCATGTATCAACATTACTTTCCTTTTTATTGCCAAATAATATTCCATTATTTGTAGTATATAATGCATTTTAGTTATCCATATATCAGTTGATGGACTTTGGATTGCTTCCTTTTGTTGTTGTTGTTAGGCATCACTGAGTTGGTTTCGACTCATAGCTATCCAAAGTACAACAAAATGATAAGCTACAATCCTGGTAGCGTAGTGGTTACAAATCAGGCTGCGAACCTTAAGGTCAGCGGTTCGAAACTACCAGCTGCTCCACGGGAGAAAGATGAGGCTTTCTACTCCCGTAAGGATTTACACCCTCGGAAACCCTGTACAGGGTCGCTATGGGTCGGAACCGACTCGACGGCACTTAACAACAACAACAACAACAATCCTTATAGGTGTTACACTTGAGCCTATTGCTGTTGCCACTATGCTAATACATCTTGTTGGGCTATTCCTCTTTTGTGCTTACCCTCCACTTTACCTAGTATAATGCCCTTCTCCAGATACTGGTACCTACTGATTGTATGGTCTGAAGTATGAGACATGACATCTCATTATCCTTGCTTCTAAGGAGCATTCTGGCTATACTTCTTCCATCACAGATTTGTTTATTCTTCTTGAAGTCCCTAGTACTTTCAATATTCTTCTCCAAAACCATAACTCAAATGCATAAATTATTCTATGGTCTTCTTTATTCACTGTCCAACTTTCACATGCATACAAGGCAACTGGAAATATCATGCCTTGGGTCAGGTATTCCTTAGTCTTTGAAATCTTTGCTGTTTAACACTTAAAAGAAGTTTTTTGCAGCCGATTTTCCTAAGGAAATCCTTTGTTTGATTTTTTGACTGCTGCTTCCATGAATGTTTATTGTGGATCCAAGCAAAATGAAGTTTTTGCAAATGTCAATCTTTTTCCATTTATCACGATGTTGTTATTGGTCCAGTCATGAGGATTTTCATATGTTTTACATTGGGGTAGAATTCATACTGAAGGCTGTGGCATTTGAACTCCATCAGTAAGTATTTTAAGTTCTTTTCACTTTCAGCTAGTTTCACAGATTACTTGCTCAACATAAAGATTGAGTAAGTATGGTGAAAGGATACAAGAAGTGATACATATTTTTTTCTGATTTTAAACCATTCAGTATTGCCTTGTTCTGTTCTATGTACAGGTTGCTCATGAGCACAATTAAGAGTTCTAGAATACCCATTTTTCAAAACGTTGTTCATAGTTTGTCATGAGCAACACAATCCAAAGCCTTGCAGGGTCAATAAAACACAAATAAAAATCCTTCTGGCATAATCTGCTTTCAGCAAAAATCCATCTGACATCAGCAATCTTATTCCATTTCCTCTTCTGATTCCATCTTGAATTTCTGATAGCTCCTTGTTGATGTACTCCTGCAACCATTTTTGAATTATCTTCAGCAAAATTTTACATGCATATGATATTAATGATATTATTGAAAGATTTCCACATTTCATTGGCATACTTTTCCTTGGAATGGGCACAAATATTAACCTCTTCCAAACAGTTGGACAGGTAGTTTTCTTCCAAATTTCTTGGCATAGATGAACAAGTGCCTCCAGTACTGCATCAGTTTATTGAAAGATTTCAATTTGTATTCTGACAGTTAATGGAGCTTTGTTTTACACTAATGCCTTCAGTCTAGCTTGTTGTTGTTGTTGTTGTTGTTAGGTGCCATCGAGTCATTATAGACTCATAGTGACCCTATGTACAACAGAATGAAACACTGCCCAGTCCTGGGCCACCCTCATAATTGTTGCCATGCTTGAGCTTACTGATACTGCCATATTGCCAATCCATCTCGGTGGGGATCTTCCTCTTTTTCTCTACCCTCCATTTTACCAAACATGATCTCATTCTCCAGTGACTGGTCCCTCTTGACAATATGTCTGAAGTATGAGAGATGAAGTTTGGCCATCTTGGCCTCCAAGGAGCACTCTGGCTGCACTTTTTCCAGAACAGATCTGTTGGTTCTTTTGGCAGCCTATGACACTTTCAATATTCTCCTCCAACACCATAACTCAAAAGCATCAATTCTTCTATGGTCTTTCTTATTCATTGTCCAGCTTTCACATGCATATGAGGTTATTGAAAATACCATAGATTGGGTCAGGCACAACTTACTCCTCAAGCTGATATCTTTGCTCTTCAACACTTTAAAAAGGTCTTGTGCAGCAGATTTGCTGAATGCAATACATCATTTGATTTCTTAACTGCTGCTTCCAGGAGTGTTGATAGTTGATCCAAGAAGAATGAAGTCCTTGACAACTTTCAATCTTTTCTCCATTGATAAGAATGTTGCTTATTGGTCCAGTGGTGAGGATTTTTGTTTTCTTTACATTGAAGTGCAATCCATACCGAAGGCTGTGATCTTTGATCTTCATCAGTAAGTACTTTAAGTCCTCTTCACTTTCAGCAAGCAAGGTTATATCACAGGTTGTTAATGAGTCTTCCTCCAATCCTGATGCCACATTTTTCTTCATATTATTCTCAGATTATTTGCTCAGCATACAGATTGAATAAGTATGGTGAAAGAATACAACCCTGTTGCACACCTTTCTTAATTTTAAAGCATTCAGTGTTCCCATGTTTTGTTCAAACAACTGTCTCTTGGTCCAGGTATAGATTCCTCATAAGCACAATTAAGTGTTCAAGAATACACATACTTCACAATGTTGTCTATAGCTTGTCATGATCCACACAATCAAAAGCCTTTGCATAGTCAATAAAGCACAGGTAAACATCTTTCTGGTATTCTCTGATTTCATCCAAGAACCATTGGACATTAACAATGATATCCCTCATTCCATGTCCCCTTCTGAATCTGGCTTGAACCTCTGGAAGTTCTTTGTCAATGTATGTTTGCAGCTATTTCTGTATTGTCTTTAGTAAAACTTTACTTGCATGGAATATCAAAGAGGTTATTGGATGATTTCCGCATTCCGTTGGGTCACCTCTCTTTGAAATGGGCACAAACACAGATCTTTTCCAATCAGTTGGCCAGATAGCTGTCTTCCAAATTTCTTGGCAGAGATGAGTGAGTACCTCCAGTGCCGCCTCACTTTCTTGAAAAATTTCAGTTTTTATTCCAATTCTTATAGGGTAGACCTTGCTACCCCCAGTGAATATGCAGGAATGTTGTTATGACTGGAGAGTGTGTGGGGGTGGGGTGGGGTGGGGAAGGGCCTTTTCTTCACCAATGTAATTTTCAATTTTCTTAAAGCTTCTTTCTCATTAGGCCTCATTGTAGTCCTGTCTCATTTGAGAACAAATATAAAATTATTGTTGTCTTTAGGTTTTGCAGGACAATTGTATGTCCAAATCATAGCATCCTTATGCACAGCAGCACTAAACATTGCCAGGTCCTGCAGCATCTTTACAATTGTTGTTACTCTAGAACTCATTGATACTGCTACTGTGCCAATCCATCTCATTCGGGATCTTCCTCTTTTTCATCAACCCTCCACTTTCTAGGGAATGGTCCCTCCTGATAACATATCCAAAGTATGAGAGATGAAGTCTCACTATCCTGGCTTCTAAGATGCAGTCTGGTTGTACTTCCTCCAACACAGATTTGTTTATTCTTCTAACAGTTTTTGGTACTTTCAATATTCTTCTCCAATACCATAATTCAAATGCATCAATTTTTCTAAGGTCTTCCTTATTCATTGTCCAACATGCATATTAAACGATTGAAAATATCATGGCTTAGGTCAGTTACACCTTAGTCCTCAAACTGGTATCTTTGCTCTTGAACACTTTAAAAGATGCTTTGTAGCAAATTTGCCTAATGCAATACAACATTTGATTTCTTGACTGCTGCATCCACAAGTGTTGATTGGGGATCCAGGCAAAATGAGATCTTGGATAACTTCAATCTTTTCTCCACTTATCATGATGTTATTTACTTGTCCAGAGGGGAGAGTTTTTGTTTTCTTTATTTTGAGGTTAATTCCATACAGAAGGCTATAGTCTTTGATCTTCTATAAAACATTGTTGTTGTTGTTAAGTGCCATCAACTTGGTTCTAACTCATAATGACCCTGTATAGTAGGGGTGGGTAAACGTTTTTCTGCCAAAATCTATAACATCATTTGTGGGCCATACAGAATTATCAACTTAAAAATTAATCTACAGTGATTGTTCCAACTGTAAAGGTAGAAGTTTTATGACATAAAGGGGGGAATAGTTAATCTTATAGTACAGAAACAGAGGACCCTAGGACTACCAAGGGAGAAGAGCACAAGCAGAATATGGGACCCTAACCAGAGAAGCAGTGACACCAGACATAGAGGCAGAGATGATGGCATGGAGATATGGAGCATCTGAGGACTTTAGACTCATGGAAAGAGAAAGGTTGTGTGCTGGTGGCCAGGAGGTAGGCCTGCATAATGTGCCCTTTGGTTGCTTAAATGATTATATATTTCTGAGTGCTTTTGTGTACATCATAAACCAAAAAACAACAAACAAACAAACAAACAAACAAAACAGAGGGAATAGAGGCAAACACTGTTAAATGATGATGCATGGAGGGGATTGTAAACATTGCAATGAAACAAAATATGATAGGATGAGTGAAAACCAATGCATTTCCATATAAACTATCACTCAATTCACAATAAAAGCTTTAAAAAAAAA
>NW_006408723.1:3454666-3455128 GCF_000296735.1 Chrysochloris asiatica | reverse complement strand
AAAGCAGAGAGTATCAGAAAGATGTTTACCTGTGCTTTGTTGACTATGCAAAGGTTTTTGATTGTGTGGATCATGACAAGCTACAGACAACATTGTGAAGTATGAGTATTACAGAACACTTAATTGTGCTTATGAGGAATCTGTAACTGGACCAAGAGAGAGTTGTTCCAACAGAACATGGGAACACTGAATGATTTAAAATAAAGAAAGGTGTACGGCATGGTTGTATTCTTTCACTATACTTATTCAACCTGTATGCTGAGAAAATAATATGAGAAGCTGGGTTCTATGAAGAAAAATGTGGCATCAGGATTGGAGGAAGACTCTTTAACAACCTGTGATATGCAGATGATGCAACCTTGCTTGTCGAAAGTGAAGAGGACTTGAAACATTTATTGATGAAGATCAAAGACACAGCCTTGGGTATGGATTGCATCTCAATGTCAAGAAAACAAAAATCCT
>NW_006408723.1:3448588-3454566 GCF_000296735.1 Chrysochloris asiatica | reverse complement strand
GCTCAACATTTCTTAAGCTGAAAGAACTGAGGACAAAATTCAAGCCTTGAATTGAAATGTTGAAGAATTCTTTGGACAAAAGATTGAATGATGCAGAAAGCATCAAGAGAAAATGGAAGTTGACTGAAGAATGGATGAATAAACTGTGGTACATACACACATGGAATATTATACTATATTGAAGAATACTGCATAAACATGGATAAACCTTGAGATCATTATGTTGAGTGAATTAGTCAGTCACAAAAGGAGAAATACTGCATAGGACCACTAGTGTAAAAAACTAAGAAAAAGAACCCATACTAAAAGAGGGGGTGGGAATTCATTGCTGGTTACTGGTATGTGGAGGGTATGGTGAGGTGAGGGGAGGGAGGGGTAGGTGGAGCACAGGTTAGGGAATAGACACAGGATAGTTTAAGTGCTAGGGAGGGTGGCAATACACAATAAGGGAGAGAGGAATGGAAGAACAAGGCAGATGGGAAAACAATTAGGCAGGTTTGAATGGGCTAAGTGGGACAGAGGTAAATAATGATGTATGCACAACCTTGGAACAACAAGACTCTGAGATACAGGGATTGAAACATGGTTGGAATGGGCAAAAGGGGGGAAATAATGTTGAGATGCTTGGGTGTGTTTTGAATCTTGGTTTCCCTGGCATACCATTATAAAATAGATACTTGAGGGGGAAAGAAAGCAATAGCCAGAAATATCACCATAGAAAGCTTGTAAGTCCATCTTCTGCCTATAACTGATTGGAATACCTAAAATGGGGCTAAAACTTGTCCAGTGAAGGAGGTTTCTTGCAGAGCCTCTGTGTTACATAAGATTATAGGTGGAATCCTGAACAGCATCTAGAATTTCCTGAGGTGGGAAATTTCCACTGGAAAGTACAAGCAGCCCAGCCTGGAACAGCTAGAAGAACAGAGATACTTCTTGAAAGAAAGACAGATAGAAAAAATACAAAACAATAACGGCAGTCCGACTACTACAAGAACAAGCAAGTTGCTTGCCCAGGAGACATCAAGGCAAGTGGTTGTGTCCCCTCAAGGCAAATCCGCTTCCAAGACTAAAACTCAATGGGAATACATGAACAGACATGTGCTCTGATTGGTGACCACTTTCGTCACCAGTAAGGGGAAGTGAGGGAAAAACAGCAATGAAGCGGTGAGCTAAGCCCTACAACATTCAATAGACTCCTGTGAACCCTGGTGGAGACCTGGTTGGCCAGCAGTGTGGCAAGACCTGGGGACTCTTGGGCCCAGAGTCAGTGACATAGCCACAGAGGACTAGAGTGGAGAGTGAAGTATCCAGCTGATAAGAATAGAGGGCATATGCATAAGAACACCCACACTTGAAGATAATACCCACTTGACCTGGCTTCAATGACTGGATGATCAGAGCTCAAGTAGAAGAAGAAAGAAGAGGAAAAAAAGAGTAATCTGATACAATTTGATGAATTTGACCTACACCTATGGATGCAGTAGCTCAAAAGAGGGAACACAAGGATCATTCCAACTTCCATACACAGAGTAGACAGGGATGGACAACTTGGACATTGGCTACCCAAAATGAGGAGGGGGGCTTCAAAATCAAGAAGTGACGGACTTACAAGCTTTCAAGAGAGAGCCTAGATCCAGAGGGTGTGGAGGAAGGTAGAATCTCCACTGAGTAGTAGCCAATCTGTCTGGGCAGGGCTGATGAAAGGAGATGGGGATAGGTCTCTTATGGTACAATAGTGAATAATTGTTATCAGGACTGACTGTGAAGGTTGAAAATATAAAGGTAGACATTTTATAGCAAAAGGATGGGAATGATTGACTTTGCAGTCCAGGAGTGGAGGTCCCTGGAACCATCAAGGGCGAAAAGCGGAAAGCAGGAAACAGTGACACCAGAGATGGAGGTAGAGATGATGACGTGGAGAGATGGAGTGGCTGGGGACTCTGGACTCAGGGAGGGAGCGGACCGGGGGGCAGGCTTGCGGGGTGTACCCTTTGATTGTTTGATGATGCATATTGGGATTGTGATCATTGCGATGAAACAAAATATGATAGGATGAATATAAAGCTGATGCTCTCCCATGTAAACTATCACATAATTCATAATAAAAACTTAAAAAACAACAACAAAAAAGAAGATAGAAGGAATACACAGAGACACTATACCAAAAAGAAACAGTTGATGTTCAACTGTTACAAGAGCCAGTTGTACTGAAGAAAGAAGTCCAAGGTGCACTGAAGGCATTGGCAAAAAACAAGACTCCAAGAATTGATAGAATACAAACTGAAATCTTTCAACAAAGTGATGCAGCACTGGACGTACTCACTCATCTATCCACAAAATTTGGAAGACAGCTACCTGGCCAACTAATTGGAAGAGATTCATATTTGTGTCCATTCCAAAGACAGGTGACCCAAGAGAATGCAGAAGTCATCAGACAAAATCATGAAAATCACATGTAAGTAAAATTTTCCTGAAGATAATTAAAATATGGCTACAACAGTACATTGACAGGAAACTGCCAGAAGTTCAAGCCAGATTTGGACCAGGATGTGGAACGAGGGATTTAATTACTGATATTGGTTGGATCTTGGCTAAAAGCAGAGATTTAATGTGCTTTAACGTGATTTAATGACTATACAAAGGTTTTAACTGTGTGGATCATAACAAACCATGGACAACATTGTGGAGAATGAGTATTCAGGAACACTTAATTATGCTCATGTGGAACCTGTACATAGACCAAGAGGCAGTCATTTGAACAGAAGAAGGATACACTCAATTGTTTGAAATCAGGAAAAGTTTGCACCAGGGTTGTATTCTTTCACCATACTTATTCAATCTGTATGCTAAGAAAGTAATCTGAGAAGCTGGAGTATATGTAGAAGAATGTGGCATCAGGATAGGAGGAAGACTCATTAACAACCTGCAATATGCAAATGATACTACTTTGCTTACTGAAAATGAGGAGGACTTAAAATACTTATGAAGATCAAAGATTACAGCCTTCTGAATGTGTTACTCCTCTACATAAAGAAAACAAAAATCTTCACCACTGGAACAATAAATAACATCATGGTAAATGGAGAAAAGATCGAAGTCATCAAAAACTTCATTTTTTTGGATCCACCAACACTCTGGAAGCAGCAGTCAAGACAACAAATACTGTATTATGTTAGGCAAATCTGTTGCACAAGCCTTCTTTAAAGTGCTCAATAGCAAAGATGTCAGTTTCAGGACTAAAGTGCACCTGACTCAAACCATGGGTCTCATATGCATGTGAATGTTGGACAATGGATAAGGAAGGCAATGGAAGAATGGATGCATTTGAGGTATAGTACTGGAGAAGAATACTAAACCCACAAAGGACTGCCCGAAGAACCAACAAATCTGTGTTGGAAAAATACTCCTTAGTAGCCAGGATGGCCAGACTTCATCTCTCATACTTTGGACATGTTGTCAGAAGGGGCCAATCCCTGGAGAAGGACAGCATGCTTGGTAAAGTAGAGGGACAGTGAAAAAGAGGGAGCACTCCAAAGTGATGGATTGACATCGTTGTAGCAACAATTGGTTCAAGCGCAGCAGCAATTGTGAGGATGGTGCAAGACTGTGTGGTGTTTCACTCTGTTGGACATAGGGTCTCTATGGGTTTGTGCTGGCTTGAAGGTACCTAACAACAATAACAACATGAGTCGGAACTGATTTGATGACACTTAGCAACAACAACCAGTCCATATTAAAAATTTCAAAATCAGATAGAAAAATGGGCAAAAGGAATTTGCTGAAGATTATTCAATGACCAACAAAAGATATTTTTTTGTTTTTGTTTTTGCTTTTGTTTTTAATTTGTAAAAATATGCATGGCAGACTGACCCATGCCCTGCCACATCCCTGGAGGGAATGATTCTACCTCTCTGGGTAGTGCTAATCTTCGGTAGTTTCAAGCTCTCCTGTTAACTCTAGCGGCAGACAGTGTGAGGTCCACTTACTTTATAAAGATTGATAAGTGCTCACAATGAGGAATGTGGAAACATTTTAAATATCATCAATAGAGAAGTTAATGTTTTATCACTGTGGGATAAAATATTTGTACCAGTGAAAATAATCACATGACAACATCTTTAGTGGGAAGTGCAAATTGAATAATGATGCAGAAAGTTTGATGCCATTTTTGTATCACTTATGAAATATGATAATATATGATGTGATGAAATGACATGACATATAGGGAATGTTATAAAACTTTGGGAGATGCTCACAATAAATACCCAGGGAGGAGAAATAAGGGACATGCAATTAGGAGCATACAGATATACCATTTCTTCTAAAGAAAACTTCTGAAAACAAAGATGGCAGACTATGAATCTGTGTGATACTGGGTGGCAGGCAGATAAGTGTTGACTATATCCTCTAGTCATTTCTGTATAGCACATTTTTCATCATAAACTTTGAAAGGGTTGGTGGCATTTGATAACTTAGGCATTACTCATATAAACCTGAAATCCACATTTGAGAATGATGCAAGCTCCCAGATTTGGTGGAAAGGGACTTCCTCTGACCACAGTTCATCATAGATATCTAAGCATAGTGCTTCTGGATGGTGCCCATCCCAGGAATCCAGCCATCATACCACTAATGAGCACTGTGTACACTATTTCTTAGTTGAGAATTGGCATAAAGTCAGAAAAGAGAGATCTCCTCAGGCACATTCATCCTCACTTCATGCTCCACCTCATGCAACCCATATATTTCCTTTGATTTAGGACCCTTCCCTTCCTGGTACCCTCTTCTGTTTTCATTTGAGCCCCTTACTATAGCTAATTCCTATAAATGTAATAGTCAAATCAAATATTACTATAGCTAATTCCTATAAGTGTAATAGTCAAATTATCTAGGAAGCCTGTCTGACTACTAAAGTGGAGGACATTGCTAATGTTTACCCTATTGTTGATAATGACTTCTTAAGGAGTCCTGGTGTGGTGCTGTGGGTTAATGCGCTGGACTGCAAGGTTGACCTGAACCACAAGGTGGGTGGTTCAAGCTCACTAGCCACTCCTCAGAGTCACTATGAGTTTGAATCGACTTGATGGCACTTAACAACAACAAAAACAACAACAATGGTTGTTGTTGGACATTGTGGTTCACAGTCCAATGATTATCATATGGAGCCACTGTACTCCCTCTGACATTAAGATAAAGGCATGTATTTTCAACATGAATCCATTAGAAGATACTGGATTTTAAACCAATTATCTTCTGACCCCATTTGAGGTTAAGGGAACTCTTGTCACTTTAATCTCTTTTTCATGTTGGACATGTAAAGAATCATACCTTATAGTGGTTTCCAAGACAACTAACACTCAGACTCCCACAGGATGGGACAACTCAGGATAAAAATTGTATACAGGTCCAGAAGAGCAGTGACACCAGAGATGGGGGCAAGATGAGGACATGGAAAGAGGGCACAACTGACGACTATAGACTCATGGAAAGAGAGGGACTGAGTGCTGGTGGCCAGGAGGCAGGCCTGCAGAATGTGCCCTTTGCTTGTTTAAATTATTATGTATTTCTGAGTGTTTTTGTGTACACCTCCCCAACAAAAAAAACACAAAGGGAATGGAAGCAAATACCGTTGAATGATGATGCATGGAGGAGATTATAATCACTGCAGTGAAATGATGGTGTAAAACCAATGTTCTCCCATGTAAACTACCATTCAATTCACAATAAAATCTTTTTTAAAAAGTGTATGCAGGGCTCACCTTCATTAGTTAAGCCACCTCTACTCAAATTTGCAGTAGAGAAAGCTGCTGCAAAAGATTACTTTACGACTTACACCAATGGATGCAGTAGTTCAGAAGAGGGAACAAATCTTTACAGTAAGGATCATTCCCACCCCCTCCATACACAGAGTAGACAGGGATGGGCAACTTGGACATTGGCTACCCAAAATGGGGGGCTACAAAGGCAAGAAGTGACTA
>NW_006408723.1:3442211-3448488 GCF_000296735.1 Chrysochloris asiatica | reverse complement strand
AGGACATAAAACATTTACTGATGAAGATCAAAGAGTGCAGTCTTTGGTATGGATTCCATCTCAATGTAAAGAAACAAAAATCCTCACCACTGGACCAATAAACAGCTTTCTTATCAATGGAGAAAAGATTGAAGTTGTCAAGGACTTACTTGCGATGTGCAAATACCTTTCTTGTTGAATGTGAAGAGGACTTAAAATACTTACTTATGAAGATCAAAGAGCACAACCTTTGGTATGGATTGCACCTCAATAATAATAATAAAAAAAAATCTCACAACTGGACAAATAAATTACATCATAATAAATGGAGAGAAGTTTAAATTTGCCAAAGACTTTATTTTGCTTGAATCTACCATGAACATTCATGGAAGCAGTAGTTAAGAAATCTAAGAACATAATTGCATTAGGCAAATCTGCTGCACAAGACCTCTTTAAAGTGTTTAAGAGCAAAGATATCAGTTTGAGAACTAAGATGATCCTGAACCATGCCATGATATTTTCAATTGCCTAATATGCATGTGAAAGTTGGACAATGAATAAGGAAGACTGTAGCAGAATTGATGCATTTTAGTTTTGATGGAGGGGGAGAATACTAAAAGTACCATGGACTGAAAGAATACTGAAAGTACCAATACTGATAGTACCAAGTACCAAACAAATCTGTGTTGGAAGAAGTACAGTTGTCAGAATGTTCCTTAGAAGACATTCTGACTGTACTTAGAAGACTTCGTCTTTCATACTTTGGACATATTATCAGGAGGAACCAGTTCCTGGAGAAAGACATTATTCTTGATAAAGTGTAGGGTCAGCGAAAAGACTCCCAACAAGATGGATTGGCACAGTGGCAGGAGCAGTGGGCTAAAGTGTAGCAACAGTTGTGAAGATGTCTTAGGACAGGCAATGTTTGGTGCTGTTGTGCATAGGGTCACTATGAGTCAGAACCTACTCAGCTACACTTAACAACAGCAATAACAAAGGTTTGCCAAAACTTACTGCATACAATTGTCTTTTCTTCACTGTTTGTAAAAGCAAGTCAAAGAAGCAAAAGAATACAAATAACCAGTCAACCAGGAAAAGTTCAGTGTTATCTATATTCACTGGAGGTAATACGGTGTACACGTCAATATACTATTGACTCAGTTGATAATCAGTGGACAGAATCAGTGCTTTGGTAGCTCTGTATGTGTGAATGTAGATGCAGCTCATGGCATGATATGACTCTATATTTGATGTTTGATGACTTTGAAAGTATGTATGCACACAGACACATATACTTGTTTGGGGAAATTTATGTAAGAGTCTGCTAAGTAGTGACTCCCCTTTAAATGGGTAGAGGAGAATTGCCAAATGAATACAACTGTGAGTTAATAAGCTTGATTCTTAACATGCAAAATTCCTGGGATTGTATTTAAGTTTAAGCGTGAAATACTTTAATTAAGGAGTCTGGTGGTACAGTAGTTAAACCCTTGGATGCTAACCAAAAGGTTGGATAACTGGAGTCCACCCATCAGGTCTGTGGAAGTAAGACCTCGCAATCTGCTCTTATAAAGATTACAGTCTAGAAAAACTTATAGAGGCAGTTCTATTCCGTAATATCATGTTGCTATGAATTTAAATAAACTAGGAGGCACTTAACAGCAGCCACATTGCAAGTATTAAGCCACACACACACCCAAGCTTCTTGCCAGAGGTGAAACCTCACCTCTACCCTCCCAAAAAGCAATAAAAAAGTCACTGCCATCAAGTCAATTCTGACTCACGTCATGCCTGTATAAGGTTTCTGGGGTGACAAACAGTTACTGGAGCAGAAAACCTCATCTTTCTCCTGTGGGAGTTTTGAACTGCTGACCTTGAGTTTAGCAGTCTACCGTTTATTCTACAGCATCATCAGGGCTACTTTATATCAAACCTAATCAGGGATTAATAAACGAGGCAAGGGGATAATAAAGGTGTGTGTGTGTATGTGGTATGTGTGATGCATATGGGACATGTGTGATATGTATGCATGGTGTGTGGTGTATGTGTGTGTGTATAATGAGTGTGTGTGTGTATAGTGGATATATGGGGTGTGTGTGGCTGTGGCTATGTTTACATAAGGAGTGACCATGAGTTAAGTTAGACAGGACTAGAGAACACCAGGCAAATCCTTCATCAACACACCCTGCAAAGGGGTTCCCGACAGAACAATTTCTGTCTAGTGAGTAAGGGTGGCTAGGAACACAAAGCCATCATGCAGTTTTGTGGTGAGTCCCTAATAGAGCCATCACCCTACTTACCAATAAGAATGTAATTCTAGCTCCTCTGCCAGATTTATAGGGAGATTAGCTTCCTAAGAGGAGCATCCCATGATGGGAGCTGGCTGAGCACAAGAACAAGTAACTGATCTTGTGGTAAAACTGGTGCCTTTGTGTGACCTTTTGCTTTGGTGCTTGGGAAAAACATCTTGAGAGATTTTCTGCCTAAATCCTGAGGAGACACATTTGACCTCATTCTGTGAAGAAACAATATGGAGAGGGGTGGTGCTCCCAGGTTGCTTTCTATATCAAAGGATTTGATAGTTTTTGTCCAGGTTGATTGACATTTCCTGGGTAAGCTGTCAACAACTTTGCAGCTTGATAATTTTTCTAGTCTTGGGTTTCAGTCAGATGTGTGACTGGACTATTTTATGTTCACTGCAGAGAAACTGGGCAATTTATTTTGCAAACTCAGTGACTTGTCATTTACTAAGGGAACTGGTTAGTTTGTGGTCCTGCTGGGACAGTCATACCATGCAACTGACAAGGCATTTCTTGTATAAGTAGCCAACCCCACAGGGGTTTTTCAGAGCAAGAAGAGAGAATAGAGCACAAGCAGAAAGGAGACAAGGAACCTCCTACAAAAGCTTTAGTATGGATCAATGTGGTATAATACTGAAGACAGTAAAAGGGCTGGAACAGGCCCTATGACAGAGCCAGAGGCAACAGGCCCAAAAGGGAGCCAGTGTCAAAGTTCTGGAAGGGGCCTTATAGTACAGTTGACAGAGACAGCAGGAAGCTGGTGTTATGAAAGTAGCTAAGATTGCTGAGCAAGCAACTACACGAGCTATGTGCTAGGCTAGTTAACACTGCAGAGGTCAACAATAGTGAGGACAAAGGCAGACACGCCTGCATGGCTGAGACAGGGTGTGCACAGCCAAGAGAAGGCCTACACAATGGAGAGGAGGCTGGTCCTGAGGGGCCTGAGAGGGAGCATGCATGGCCAAGAAGGTGTGTACAGGATCAAGAGGGGGCTTGCACACCCAAAAGGGACTTCTGCTTACACAGCTAAGTGAATGGCCTGCTTGCTTTCACAGCCAAGAGGAGCTGAGAAAGCCGTCCTGCACTGACTGAGGGAGGGGTGTGCTCTCCACCTTGGGACAGGTGTCCAAACCTCCCCGAGTGCTTTCTGATCTGAGGTCTTCCTGTTAATTCCAAGTTGATCCTGATCCTGAGTTTTAGCCTGTTACTTCCTCATAGACCATAGATTGGAAATAGGGTCTGTGAGATTTATGTGACCATTGCAATGAAGTATAGAATCCAGCAGAGAAGAATGCCATGGAGGTTGAGGGGCAACTGGTGTCAGAAATGGTGAGAAGTTGAGAGTGGAGGTATGTCTGACTTCTACCTCACAAGAATCAGCTTTGTGCTGATCATGGTTCATATCCCTAAGTAATCTAAACAAGTTCTGACACTACAAACACTTGTGTTTACCTCTACCAATATGAACAATTGTGAAAAATATAAGACTTTAAAAGGACACCTTACCCAGATTCGGTCTCACAAAATATTGCATGGGATATTGAACTAGATGGTTTTGGAAGTCTTTTCAATTTAAGTTTAGATAATAACAACAACATCAAATAAAATGTCTAAGTAGCACAATGACCATTTTGTAGTCAGTGAAACCTTGGGGAGAAAGAGAATGCCACGGAGCACCTGTGTTTGTTTGACAACCATGGGTTGAGAAACCTGACTTCAGGGTCCAAATGGAACACCAACAGTGGCTGCAACAACTTGTCAGACTCTTCAGATGCTGAGTTCAGCATTCCCACTCTGATCATCACTTGTTCCAGAGCTCATGTGGAACAGAAATAGACCCACCTGTAGTGGGGTTATATCTAGAAAGCAAGTTAAAATTATGAAATGAGTGGCACGATGACAAAGGAAAATAGATTTCTTGCATATCAGAATACACTGCTTACACAATCCCTGGGATGGAGCCAGGTGCTCTCTGGTGTGAGTTGTTCAGTCATTGCAGCTGTGTCATCCTAACCACAAGTCATAAAAGATCATAATAAACATGGACTTCACTAGATGGGATACACAGATATCAAATTGATTACATGTGTGGAAAAAGATGGTATAAAACTCCATATCACCAGCCAAAACAAGACTAGGGGCAGACTATGGAACAGACCATCAATTTCTCAGATGCAAGTTCAGGCTGAAACTGAAGAAAATTAAAACAAGTCCATGAGAGCCAAAATATGACCTTGAACACATTCCACCTGAATTTAGAGAGCATCTCAAGAACAGATTTGATGCATTAGACATTCATGACCTAAGACCAGGAGAGTTGTGCGATGACATCAAGGAAATCATACAGGAAGAAAACATAAGGTCATTAAGAAGACAAGGAAATTGTTGGTTACCAAGGGTGGGAGGGAGGGGACAGTAAGGCACAGGCTGGGGATAATAACATCAGATCTTGGGTGAGAAAGGGGAGAGCAATGCACAAGAAGGGGGAGGGGATGGAAGAACAAGGAAGATAAGTGAACACATAGGAAGGTTTGCATGGGCTAAATGGGACAGAGGTGTATAGGGCTGTATGCTAAACCTCAGAACATCAGGGCTCTGTAACACAGGGATCAAAGCATAATCTGAATGAGGAAAAGAGGGGAAATAATGTTAAGGTGATAGATTGTATTATGGATATTAGTTTTCCCTGCCTACTAATGTAAAATAGACACTTGAGTGGGATAGAAAGGAATATCAGGAAACATGATTACAGAAAGTCTGTAAATCCATCTTCAGCTTATAATGGATTGGAATGCCTAAAAGGGGTTCTAGAACTTGTCCAGTGAAATAGGCTTCTGGTGGAGCCTTTGTAGAATATGGGGTCTTGGATGGTATTTGAATCCCATATAGAACCTTCTGAAGTGGGATATTCAGACCAACCCAGAGCAGCTAGAGAAACAGGATATTTCTTGAAAAAAATGACCAGCAGGTAAAGGGGAAAGAAAACAACAACAGAAAAACCCAAACAAAATCAGACTGTCTGGCTATTACAAGAACAAGCAAGCTGTTCGCCAGGGAGCCATCAAGACAAGCCATCAAATCCCTTCAGAACAAACCCCCGTCTAGGACTGAAACTCAAGGGGAACATATGAGCAGGCTTGTAAGCTCTCTGGTGACCATGTTGGTCTACTTGTGAGAGGAAGTGGGGGAATGGCAGTAACAAGGCATGGGTTGAGCCTGTCCATGTTCCATGGACTCTTGTCAACCTTGAGATGAAAGAGAAAAGAGGAAGGGCTGATTGGTCTGAAGTTTGGGACACTTGGGAACCACTGAGCCTAGCCACTGGGGGCTAGAGCTGAGAGTAAACTGTCCAGCTGATAAGAAGTGGGGGAAGGTACGCAAGAATGCCCAAACTTGCAGATAGTACCTATCTGACCTAGCTTGGATAGCCTGATGATCAAAACTCAACTAGAGAAAGACAAAGAAATTTGATACAAGAAGCAACTGTAAATTGCTACAATTTGATGAACTTGACCTTATCTCGTTGATGTAGTAACACAAAGTACCAACCAAGAGGGAATGAGTCTTCAAATCAAGAATCAAGCATGTCCCCTCAGTACATAGGATTGATAAGGATGGGCAACTCAGACATTGGCTACTTAAAATGGGGGATCTATAAAGGTACTTAGTGGATGGCTTATAAGTTTTCATGAGGGAGTGTAGTTTCAGAGTGAATAGGGAAAGGTAGAATCCCCACTGAATAGTTTCCATTTTGTCTAGATGGGTTAGGTGAAAGATCTGGGGATAGGATTATTTTGATTCAAAAGTGAGTAATTGTTATCATGACTAATTGCAATTGTCATAATTGTAAAGGTAGAAGATATGTAACAAAAAGAGATGAGTAATTAATCTTACATTCCAGGAGCAGAGGACCCTAGGACTAGCAAGAGGGAAGAGATTGAGCATAATGTGGGATCGGTAGCGTAGTGGTTACGAATCGGGCTGCGAACCTTAAGGTCAGC
>NW_006408723.1:3426867-3429632 GCF_000296735.1 Chrysochloris asiatica | reverse complement strand
TAAAAAAAAAAAAAAAGATTGCTTTAAAATTTTAAGAAGTAGAGATGTCACATTGATGACTTTTTCTTCAACGTTTGCTGAAGGTGTCAATTGCTTCCTATGCATGCAATAACTGAAGAAAAAAGGAAGCCAGAAGAAGAACTCCATTTGAATTATGGTGCTGGCAAAAAGTATTGAATATACCATAGACTAGCGGAAGAATGAAGAAATCAGTCTTAGAGGAGTACACATACAACCAGAGGAAAGGGAGAGTGGTGAGATTTTGGTTTGCTTACTTTGGACAAGTTATCAGTCAAAAACAAACAAAAAAAAATCACTAGAAAAGGAAATCACAGTTGGTAAAGGAGAGGGTCAGCAAAACCCTCAGTGAAATGGATTCACACAACAGTCTTAACAACGGGTTCAAACATAACAAGATCATGAGGATGGTGCAGGACCAGACACCAATTTCATTCTGTTCGACATGAGGTCACTATGAGTTGGAGCCAACTTGACATCAACTAGGCACAAAAACAACACACAAATTTAACAACTGTTCCCCAGTACACAGGTAGATGCTGAGAAGATGCTGACTCAGCTGGCATCTTCCCCACCCTCAGCACCTCTCTACCCCACTTCCTAATGGAGTCCTGATGTGGTGCTGTAGGATAAGCACTGGACCAAAATGTCGGTTTGAACCACAAGGTTGGCAGTTCAAACTCACCAACTGCTCCACAGAAACCCTATACAGGGTCACTATCAGTCAGAACTAATTTGATAGTACTTAACCACAACAACCCAACTTCCTTACTAAGCAGTTTTCCATCTGCCTGATGAATTTTAATATTTATTGCAGGATATGTCACCTGGCAATTCTGAATGACAGGTTGTTGTTGTTTTTTATGGTTGTTATTTTATTTTGTTCATGTCTTTTTCTTTCAATTCTTTCAAGATGCCACTCCATTGTCTTTTTGCTCATATGGCTTCTACTCTAATTCTTATTCTTGTTCGTCTGTAGGTAGGGTTGGCTGTTCCTCAACTATTAATCTTCAAGATGTTCTCTTTGGCTTTGGTTTATCTGCAGTTTGAGTATGATTTGATCAGGTGTGACTTTTGGTATTTATCCTTCTTGATATTCTCTGGGCTTCTCAGATTTATGATTTAATATCTATTAAATATCTATTTAATGTCTATGATTTAATTTTGGACAACTTTCAGCCATAATTTTTCAAATATTTATTCTTACCCATTCTCCATTTCTTCTCCTTTGAGATTCCAATTATATGCCATATGATAATGTCTCACAGCCCTTGGATCGTCTGGTCTGGTGTTTTTTGTTTTTGTTTTTAAACTTAAAAAAAAAAACAAAAAAACTTTGTATTTTGCTTTGTATAGTTTATATTGCCCTACCTTCAAGTTCATTTCTTTAATCAGCTGTGTCAAGTCTAATAATGTACCTGTCAAGGTTCATTCCTGTTAATATATTAGTAATTTCGAGACTCTCCATTTGTTTCTTTGTTGTATTTCTCTGTAAACTAAAATTATATTTTTTCATGTTGTCCATTTTCCTTAAAGCAATGAACAGATTAATCGTATATAGTTTAAATGCCCTGACAGTTAAGGAGCCCTGGTGGTGTAGTGGGTTATGTGTAGATTGCTAAGAACAAAGTGAGAAGTTCACCCACTAGCCTATCTGTGGGAGAAAGGTAAATCCTAAGGACTAGTTCTATTCTGTCCCGTAAGGTTCCCATAACAGTCAGAATTGAGTCAATGACTGTGGGCGGTGGTGGTATCTAATAATTCCATATCATGTGCCATATTTGATTTAAGAGGAATAAACAGAGTCTTGATAGCATAGTGGTTATGAGTTGAGGTGGTAATCTCATGGTCAGCAGTTCAAAACTACTGCCTTTCTGTAGGAAAACAATGAATTTTTTGCTCCCATAGAGATTTACACCCTTAGAAGCCCTACACCTTGGGCAAGTTATTGAACCACTCTGTGTATCCGTTTTCTTGTTTATAAAATGGAGCTAATAGTCATACCTACTATTCAATTGTGGGAGTGCTGTGGCTTTATAGGCTAAGCACTGGGATGCTAACCACAAGGATAGTGGTTCAAGCCCACCAGCTGCTCCTCAGGAGAAAGATGAGGCTTTCTGTTCCTGCAAAGATTTATAGCCTTGGAAACGCTATACAAGCAAGGTATGCAACAACAACAATAACCACCATTTGATGGCGTCATTATGATAATAAAACCCAGTGCTATTAAGTAGATTCTGAGTCATGTCTATCCTGTGTTACTGAGCAGAACTTCTCCATGAGTTTTCTTTACTAAAATCTTTTTGGAAGCAGATCAATCACACCTTTCTTCTGTAATTTCACTGTGGTCTGTGGAGTTCCTACTGTGGGCAAGGCCAGCTCCTAGTGTCTTATATATCCTAATTAATTTAGTATTCATAAAAATATGAATTCCATTATGCAGTAGAGAAGTATGAGGCAAAGGGACATTAAGTAAATTTCTAAGCACCACATCATGTATAATGGCAGAATGGGATTCTGGTCTAGGTAACTCAGTCTCAGAATTTTAAGACCTATTTACTGCTGCTGCTCTTTTGGAGTGAACCCAGTCAGCAGCTTACTTTTTTTTCCCCCCACCCCATGTTTTATTGTGAATTATATGATATTTTACATGGGAGAACTTTAGTTTTACATTCATTCCACCGTACATCGTTTCATTGCCATGTTTCCAATCCCCTCCATGCATCATCAATCGACCAAAGGGTATA
>NW_006408723.1:3414635-3426127 GCF_000296735.1 Chrysochloris asiatica | reverse complement strand
TCCTCTGTGGCCACACCACTGACTCTGGGCCCAAGAGTCCCCAGGTCTCCCCACTGCTGGCCAACTAGGTCCCCATCCGGGTCCACAGAAGCCCACCGAACATTGTAGGGCTTAGCTTGCCGCGTCATTGCTGCTTTTACCCCACTTCCCCCTATCAGTGATGTGTGTGTCAGGTTGCTTTTTAAAAAATGATTCTACATTATATGTGAGGAGCTTTGGTAGTGTAGTGGTTATGAGTTGGGTTGCTAACCACAAGGTCAGCAGTTCGAAACTACCAGCCATTCCATGGGAAAAAGATGAGGATTTCTGCTCCTGTAAAGATTTAAAGCCTTGGAAACCCTCTGCAGGGTCACTATGAGTCAGAACCAACATCAAGGCACACCACCACCACCACTACTCCATGAGCAGAAGCACCATCATTCTCTCAAAGAAGGCTTTCTCCAGGACATGTCTCAACTAATTTGGGCATTATCTGGGTGAGCTATACCTTTAGAAACCATGGCTTCTACCCAGGGAGTCATGACCAGTGCTTACTGAAGAAATGAGGCTTGACTCCTAATAGGTCTTTAGGGGGTTCCAAGGTTTTCAGAGGCAATTCGTCAGGGCTCTGGTAGCCAGAATTATCTAGGGCATCCTTTTTTCTATTATTAAGGCACATGATAAGGGGAGAGACATATGCCTTAATAACAGAAGACATCTCAAATGAGCAGATGTCTAATCCAGTACTTCTTAATCAGGCCTTCTTGGATCAATGCCTAGTTCTACAGAATAACTTTGATGACATGTTGTGGTCCTCCCAAGCAAAAGGGCTCAGTGCCCTTTATTATTAAATAGTTTTTACATGGTGATGGACACCATTCCTGAGAGACAGTGTTGAGCCCTTAGCTAGGCTGACCATTGGTTTGGGATTATGAGTCATAACAGGTTCTGTCTGGAATAGATTCGCTTGGAAATCACTCTGAAAACCATGTTTTCTTTCTGCCAAGGTTTTAGCGTTGGTCTACTTGTTTTCATATTTGTTTTTGTTTTCTTCTCTGTTGATAGACATGTTAGAATCATGGATATACTTTCTAGATTTGAGAGGTTAAGTTGGTATGGCAGAAATGGTAAATTCTCACCAATACCTAGGTTCTCTATCCTTCCTGGCACACTAAGATACAGTCTTCTATCTTCTCTTCGAGTCAGGTAAGGCCATATGAGTGGGTTCTGGCTAATGAAGAATGAGTAAAGAAGATATTACCCTATCCTTGACCTGCCTGTAATTTCTTCCATACACAATCACTGTTTCCTTTTCTCATCTGCCAGTATGTAAAACTCCAAGTCGTAGGAGGAAAGTGCCGTTAAAAGATGGAAATTGCCTAGATTTCTGAATAGCCATGTAGAGCAGTTAGCCAACTCTATCTAGATAGAGGGGCTAGTCCCTGGAGAAGGATAACATATTTGGTAACATGGAGGGTCAGAGAAAATTAGGAAGACCCCCCAATGAGATGGCATAGTGGTAGCAGCAATGGGCTCAGGTAGTGCAACAATTGTGAGGTTGGCCTAGTACTAGGCAGTGTTTCATTCTGTTGTGTATAGGGTTGCTATGAGTCAGTACTGACTCCATGGAACCTAACAACAACAAAACCTAGGTAGATAGCTGCCATCATGTCAATTCCAACTCATGGCAACCTATATACAACAGAATGGAATATTGCCCAGTCCTAAGTCATCCTCATTATCACCAGGATCTTTGTGTATTGTAGCTATTTTTTCAATCCATTGCAACAAGGGTGTCCATCACCTCAATGGCCCACTATATCACCAAATATGGTAATCTCCTCCAGTGATTGAGCCCTTCTGATTATGTACCTTCAAGCAAGTGTATCAAACAGTGGTCAATTATAGTTTATAATGTTTTCATGGGCACATTTTTGGAAGTAGATTGCCAGTCATATTTCCTTAGGCTGTCTTCATCTGGAAGTTCTACTGAAATGCATTTACATTGGGTGACACTACTGGTATTTGAAATACTAGTGGCTTAGCTTCCAACCTTACAGCAACACTTAGGTGACCATGGTACAAACTGAAAGATGAGTGCTGGCCACTATGCAATATGCTGTCAGAAGAAACCAAGTCAATAATAAAATCAATCTATTAGATAAGGTTTATTAGGCAGAAGAATTGCACCAAACAGGCAGCAACAAAGACTATGTGGAAAGGTACTCTGCCAAGTATCACCAATGATTGGCTTTTTATTGACAAAAATACTGAGGCAAAAATGTTCATTTCTGATTGACTTATATAATTTAATAATGAAGAGCTTCCAGGATTTCATTGATTTAGAGGGTGACTCTGTCAGAATCTCATTGGTCAATGAGGATAGCCTGATTTATAGAAAAGGTAGGAGGAAGTTTCAATAAAGAAACTCTTTGGAGGGGTGGTGTCCACTGGACAACTAATACCATTTTGTCAACCACATGACTAAATTTTTATTTCATTTAACAATATCCCTTTTGATCGTATTAATGGCTTCTCATTTGCCTTCCTATGGACGTTTTGCATGGATTTTCTCTGACCATGTCTTACAATGATCTCTTTCCAGGTCTTCACCATGCCATATCTAAGGCTCTAGTTAGTGTTAATTATAGTCAGCAGGGGTGATTGATTGACTGATGGAGTAAGTGTGTTTGAGAAATGTCAGCAGTTGTATTGAGTGGGTCAGGGCTCCATATCCTGATTATTTTTTACAGTCAGAGGAAAGTCTTTCTAGAAGCATTATTCTGTAGAGGGAGTGAATGTTGGTAGATTGAAAACAATATGTAATACATTTGATCATTCCACAGAAAACAACAATCATAATTAAAATTATAATTCCTGTTTGGATTTAAGAATATATCCAAGATCCTACATTAGATACCCAGTTATAATGACATTCTACTTGGTATAACCAGTCTTCTAATTGCTGGATTTTAGTGACAGCATGTTCAATGTGTTCAGTGGAACGTATTCATGTGAAACAAGAAAAGTTAGCTATCCCACAGTCACTTCCTTATAGAGCTAGAAGAAAATCTCAAACAATTCTATCTTTGATCACTACCCTAGTTAAAGAATTAAGAAACTTCTTTTGAGCTTATATGGTCTTAGCTGTGGAGTCAGTTATCATTGTCATATTTTGAGACAAGTTGTAAAACATGGCATCATCTGCACTGCCTTTCAGCTAGGGAAGTAAGGACCTGACAAAGGAAGCAAAGGCTGTGGGGTTAACACCTGATGACACAATATCTCACTTGTTTCCAATTCTTCAAAAGTGTTTACAGTATCAGTCCAATGCATAATTTCACTGTATGAGGACAGGTCTAGTAAGACCCCAAAGTTTTCAAGACTGCAGCCTCCTAACATTCCCCAGCCATAAAGGCATTGGAGGGCCCAGGTCTCAGCTGAATCCTTAAGAGTTTCCTGATTTTTATATCAACTAGATCCTCCACAAATAAAACCATAGACTCTGGATGCAAAGAGGACACGTGATTTAACATTACTAACAAATTCATTATACTACTGTTGCTGTTAAGTGCCATCGTGTTGGTTCTGACTCACAGCAACCCTGTGTAGGGTTTCTGAGAAGTAGCCAGTGGGTTTGAACTTCTAACCTTGTGGTTAGCAGTCAAGTGATTATCCTACAGTGCCACACCAGGACTACAAATTCGTCATGTTGTTAAATGCTGTTGAGTTAGTTCTGAATCATAGCGACCCTGTATAGGGTTTCCATGGAGCAGTTGGTAGGTTTGAACTGCCAGCCTTGTGGTTAGCAGTCCAGATTTGTGTAATTCACTATGCCATTTGATTTCCTGACTGCTCTTTTTAAAGGTTCATCAACTTGCTTTGGAAATACAAGTCTTTTCTCCACCCAACCATCTTGCTCAAAGATAGGTTTAAGACTTTTGGTCTCTTACTACAGTACAGATGAATCTGCCTCTTGTTAATACATATGTCAGACAAATATTCATCTTTCCAGGCAATTTTAGGTGTGCTCTCACTGTGATTTTTATATTTTGACATTTAAAAATTCTTCCATAATAGAGAAAACTTATTTATTATTCTTTCATATTGGGAATCCACCTAATTTCTAATAAAGACAAGATTTGTCATGCTTAACATCCGTGTTTACCATATTGATCTGATTTTTATCTTTAAAGATCTCCACTATTTTGTGTTATAGAAAGGATCTTGTTGTTGCTGTTGTTAAGTGCTATTGAATCCATTTCCAACTAATAGCAATCTATATAGGGTTTCCAAGGAGCAGATGGTGGGTTTGAACAGCTGGCATTGTTATTAGCAGTCCAGTGTTTATCTCATAGCACAAGACCAGGGCTCAAGAAAAAGATCTGGTGCTTGGTTAAAGCACAAGTGGCAAGGTTTACTGAAGAATAGATCCAGTACAAACTGGGGAGACAGAGTCCACCAAGAGAAGCTAAGTGTGCCAACATTCTGAAGGAGAGAGAAACTTTAATAAAGAAGTGGGAAAGGGGTTACATGGCCACAATAATTGAGGCTAGGAATTGCATATAGTTATAAGACTATAGTGTTAAAATTTTGTAAGTTTAGCTAATCTATTTTCTAGCATTGACTTCCTGGAACCAAACTAACAATCTATATACACATTCTTCCTGTGGCATGCTGTGCAAGCATTCTCCTAAGACTATCCTGGTAAATATTTCCTGACAAACATTTCTTCATAAACCACACAATTAGCTGTCAACTGAGGGTGATTTAAAGTTTTACAGGCAATTCTTAAGGCTCTATTTTACAGGCTGTATTCATAAGAAGGTGGAAAGAGGATTAACCTAAAATGTAATTTAAAACAGAAGCCTTGATTCACACCAAGATCAGTCTTTTTTTTTTTTTTTTTTATGGTTTCAAGCATCTCAATTTTAATGTGCCCTCACAAATCCTCCCTATTGATCATGATTTTCTGTAGAGATTCTTTTGATCACCATTACAAAAGTGATTTCTTCTGTATAGACTTTGAGTAGAAACTACTAATGCCTGCTGATTGAGTTTATCCCTGTCCCCCACTGGGTTTTTAAGACATCATACACTACCTTGAAATAGAAATAATGATAGAAATCACATGATAGAATTTACAAGACTCCTGGTGAGATGCTGTAGAATCAGCATTGGACTGTGAACCACAAGTTCAAATCCACTAGCTGCTCCTTGGAAACTCTATACAGGGTCACTATGAGTTGGAACTGACTTGATGGCACTTACAACAATAATGACTTTTTCATTGCAAATACTTTTTAAATACCTGTATCTGTGGGAAGAGATGGTAGAAAAGCTCAATATTATCAACCAAAACAAGACCAGGGTTGACACTGTAACAGATCATCAATTTCTCATATGTGAGTTCAGGCTGAAGCTGGAGAAAATGAGAACAAATCTGCAAAAACCAAAATGTGCCCTTGAACATATTCCATCTGAATTTAGAGACCATCTCAAGAACAGATTTGATGAGTGAGACACTAATGATTGAAGACCAGAAGAGCTGTGGGATGACATCAAGAACATTATACAGGAAGAAAGTTATTAAAAAGACAGAAAAGAAAGAAAAAATCCAAGTGGATGTCAAACAAGACTCTGAGATTTGACCTCTAGTATAGTAATGCTAAAACAATTGGAAGAAATGAGGAGGTAAATGGGCTGAATATAAAATTGCAAAGGGCAGCTCCAGAAGACAAAGTCAAGTATTATAATTAAATGTGCAAGGACCTGGAGTTAGAAAATCAAAAGAGAAGAAAACACTGAGTATTTCTCAAACTGACAGAATTGAAGGAAAAAATAAAGTCTACATTTGCAATATTGAAGAATTACATGGACAAAATATTGAACGCAGAAAGCATCAAAAGAAAATGGAAGGATTACACAGAATCACTGTACTAAAAAGAAATGGTTGATATTCAACCATTTCAAGAGGTAGAGTATGATCAAGAACATATGGTACTGAAGAAAGAAATGCAAGCTGTGCTAAAGGTATTGGCAAAAAAAACAAGCCTCCAGAAACTGACAGAATACAAACTGAAACCTTTCAAAAACTGATGCATCACTGGAGGCACTCACTCATCTCTGCCACAAGATTTTGAAGAGAGTGACCAGGCCAACTGATTAAAAGATCCATAGTTGTGTCCATTCCAAAGAATGTGGAAATCATTGAACAGCATCATTAATATCACATGAAAGTAAAATTTTTCTGAAGATGATTCAAATATAGTTGAAACAGTACATTGACAGGGAACTGCCAGAAATTCAAGACAGAGTCAGACGAGATCATGGAATGAAGGATACCATTGCTGACATCAGATGGATCTTGGCAAACAGCAGAGAATACCATGATGATGTTTACTTGTGCTTTATTGACTAGTCAAATACTTTCAAATGTGTGAATCATGACAAGGTATGGATAACATTGCCAAGAACAGGTATTCTAGAACACTTAATTGTGTTCACAAGGAACCTGTATATTGACCAAGATGCAGTCATTTAGAACAGAGCAAGGAGATATTAAATGGTTTAAAACCAGGAAGGTGTCTGCCAGGGCTATATTCTTTCACCTTACTTACTCAATCTGTATGGTAAATAAATAATATGAGAAACTGGATTATATGAAGAGCCTGGAATCAGGATTGGAGGAAGACCCATTAACAAGTTGTGATCTGCAGATTGCTTGCTGAAAGCAAAGAGGACTTGAAATAATTACTGATGAGGATCAAGGACCACAGCCTTCAGTATGAATTGCACCTCAATGTAAACAAAAATCCTTACAACTGAACCAGTAAATAACATAATGATAAATGGAGAGAAGATTGAAGTTGTCAAAGACTTCATTCTGCTTAGATCTACAATTAATTCTCATGGAAGCAGCAGTCAAGAAATCAAATGATGTATCACATTAAACAAATATGCACAAGACCTCTTCAAAGTGTTAAAAGAGCAAAGATGTCATTTTGAGGACTAAGATGTGCCCGACTAAGACTATGGTATTTTCAATAGCCTCGTATGCATATGAAGGTTAAACAATGAATCAGGAAGACCTTAGAAGAATTGATGCATTTGAATTATGGTGTTGGAGAAGGATGTTGAAAGTACAATGGACTGCCAGAAGAGCAAACAAATCTGTCTTGGAGGAAGTATAGCCAGAATACTTCTCAAAAGCAAGGATGATGAGACTTTATCTCTCATACTGCATAAATAATAATAGGAGTGACAAGTCCTTGGAGAAGGACATTGTGCTTGGTAAAGTTGAGGGATGGTGATAAAAAGGAAGGCTTCCCAGTGAGATGGATTGGCACAGTGGCAGCAACAATGAGCTCAAATGTAAAAACCACTGTAAGGATGGTGCAGGACTGAGTCATATATCATTGTTATGCACAGGGCTACTAGGAGTCAAAGACAACTTGATAACTCCTAGCAACAACAGCACTACAAATCATTCCATTCTACTTAAAGGAATGGTTATTAGTGGCAGCTGAGTTTCATCCAATTCAGTGGCTCTTCACTATGCCAAAGCTTAGATACACCACTTCTGTAATCTTTCATAGGGGTATGTGTGGAACAAAACTTCATACAGAGGAATAACTTAGTGTGAAGAAAAGACCAACTCCAGGCATGAAAACAGTGTTCTTTCAGATTATAGTTTTTGAAACTGTTTCATTAGGTAAATTTTGCCTATAAAAATCTCTTTATTATAAGTACAAACAATAGTTTTTGAGGCAGTTCGTTTGGCTTTCCTATCATGGTGATTATTCTTTCTAATTTTCTTACTCCAGGTACTACTTTCTTCTCCTGCTCCAGATGAACAGAGACAAATTGTTGCCACCTTACTGATGGTCACTTACAAGCCTTTTAAGTCTTCAGATGCTACATTATGAACTGAAATGTAGAACACTATTAGGGCAATTGACTGAAATGTTCCATAAAAGCTTTGAACCAGGGTAACAAGTACCATGAGGTGTTGCATTTGTTTACATGTAATCAGAATCAATAAACTGCTTTGCATGTGCATCAGCAACAAATACATTTCACAAAACCTCAGACTGAATGATACTAAAATGAAGACAGCTTTAGTAATCAATTAAGGCACTAAACCCTCCTTGGGAAATTCAATAGGAAACCTAATCTTATTCTATGTGAAAAATCATAGTTCAAACCTCAAGTATTTCTCCAAATATGGTCTTTAAAACTTTGCTCTTTATTAACAGAAGCTTATAATTCAAGAGTTACAATACCTTGTTTTGTTAGGTGCCATTAAGTCATTCTGACATATAGTGACCCGATACACAACAGAAGGACACACTGCACCATCCAGCACATTCTGATAGTTGTTCAGTTTGAGTCCATTGCTGCTGCAATTGTGTCAATCCATCTCCATGAGAGTCTTCCTCTTTTTCACTGACCTTCCACTTCTCCAAGAATGATGTCCTCCAGGGACTGGTCCCTCCTGATAATGTATGCTCTGTATGAGATACAAAGTCTCAACATCCATGCTTCTATAGAACATTTTGGCTGTACTTTTTCCAAGACAGATTTATGTGTTCTTTTGCCAGTCCATGTCACTTTCAATATTCTTCACCAACACCATAATTCAAATGCATTGATTCTTCTCTAGTCTTCTTCAAGTTTGAAGGAGTGCAAAATATGACCTTGGGACATGTTGTTGTTGTTGTGAAGTGCTGTTGAATTGGTTCCAACCCATAGCGAACTTGCATAAGGTTTCTGAGGAGCAGCTGGTGAGCTTCAACCACCAATCTTGCAGTTCAAACAGCTTTGCAGTCTGGCACATTAACCCACAGCACCACACCAGGACTCAAGGTCATATTTTGGCTTTGGTGAACTTGTTTTTTCTTCAACTTCAGTCTGAATTTGCATATTAGCAATCAATGGTCTTTTACACAGTCTGCCACTGGCCTTGTTTTGGTTGATGATATGAAGCTTTCCCACCATCTCTTTCCAGGCATTTGCAATGAATAAGTTACTGGTCTTGCAAAATCCTACCATGTGATCTCTAGCATTACTTCTATCACCAAGACGATTTTCCAACTATAAATCCTTCCTTTTTGTTTCCACCTCTCAACTTTCAGTTTGTCATATAGGGGTGGCTTGCATTTTGCTGTGATGCTAGGTTAATGTCACCAGTATTTTAAATACAGCAGGGTCATCCATGGTGGACAGGTTTCAGAGGAATTTCCAGACTAAAACAGAATAATAAGAAGGCGAAACAAATTACTTCTGAATGTTTAGTCACTGAACAACTTATGAACAGCAGTAGAATATTGTCAGAGGTATTGGTAGATGATGAGAATATGAATAATAGCAGTAACATAGTCAGATATTATGCTGGAAGATGAATCCCTCAGGTTGGAAGGAACTCAAAATAAGACTATGGAAGAGCTGCCTCCCCAAAGGACAGTTGACCATGATGAAGTAAATGGGGTAGAGCTTTCATGACCTTCATTTGCTGGTGGGGTACAACTAAAAATGACAGAAAGAGATTCAAACATCCAGTAAAAACAGAAACATGGAATGTATGATGGATGAATGTTGGAAAATTGTAAGTTGTCAAAAATAAGCTGAAACAGACAGGTATTGGCCATTTTGAATAAGATTATCATATGGTTTACTATGCCAGGAATGACAAATTGAAGAGGAATTATGTCACATTCACTGCCAACAGGCACATTTCAAGATCTATCTGGAAGTACAATGCTGTCTGTGATAGGATAATAGCCATACACCTAAAAGGAAGACCAGATAATACCATTATTATTCAAATGTATGCACCAATCATTTAGGCAAGTGATGGTAAAATTGAAGAATTCTACCAAATTATTCAGTTTGAAATTGATCAAACATGCAATCGAGATATATTGATAGTTATTGGTGATTGGAATGCGAAGGTTAGAAAAAACGAAGAAGGATTAATAGTTGGAAAATATGGCATTGGTTATTCATGTAATATAATTTGCAAGATTAATTTGTTATTCACTGATAATACATTTTGAAAAGTCACCTCACCTGATGGAATAAACAGAAATCAAACTGACTACATCTGTGGGAAGAGATGGTGTAAAAGCTCTATATCATCAACCAAAACCACACCAGGGACAGACTGGAACAGATCATCAATTGCTTATATGTAATTACAGATGAAAGCTGATGAAAAGTCAAACAAGTACATGGGAGCCAAAATGTGACCTTGAACATATCCTAACCTGAATTTAGAAATCATCTGAAGAGCAAATTTGATGCATTAGACACTAATGATGGAAGGCAGGAAGAGTTGAGGGATAACAGCAAGAACATCAAACAGAGAGAAAATCAGAGGTCATTGAGAAGACAAGAAAGAAGGAAAATCAAAGAGATGGAAAAAACAATGATAAAATTTATATGGAAAGGAAAGAGACCCAGGATAAGCAAAGCACCGCTTAAGAAGAAGAAGGTTGGAAACCTCTCACTCTCCGACTTCAAAATTTATTACACGGCTACAGTGGTCAAAACAGCCTGGTACTGGTACAATGAAAGATACATAGATCAATGGAACAGAATCGAGAATCCAGAAATTAACCCGTCTAAATACAGCCAACTGATTTTTGACAAAGTACCTAAATATATTGCATAGGGAGGGGATAGTCTCTTCAACAAATGGTGATGGTAGAACTGGGAAGCGATATGCAAAAGATTGAAACAAGACACTTACCTCACACCTTATACAAAAACCAACTCAATATGGAATAAAGACCTAAATGTGAATCTCCAAATTATGAAGACCATCAATGAAAAAATAAGGACAAATATGCGAGCACTAATTCAGGGAATACACAGACTACCAAACATTTTGAAAACTGCACAAACTAAAGTAGACAAAATAGATGATTGGGACATAATAAAAATTAAAAACCTATGTGAATCAAAAGACTTCACCAGAAGAGTTAAAAGGGAACCCACAGAATGGGAAAAAAACCTTTTGCAATGACACATCAGACAAGGGACTCATTTCTAAAATATATAGGAAACTACAACACCTTTACAAAACAAATAAAAAGACAACCCAATTAAAAAATGGACACAGGACATGAACAGACACTTCATGAAGGAGGAGATACGGGTAGCCAACAAACATATAAAGAAATGTTCACAATCACTAGCCATTGTTGTTGTTGCTGTTAAGTGCATTCGAATCAGTACTGACTCATAGAGACCCTATGCACAGCAGAAGGAAGCACTGCCTGATCCTGGGCCAACCTCACTACTGTTGCCACGCTTGAGTCCACCGATGCTGCCACTTGGCCAATTCATTTCGTTGGGGGTCTTCCTCTTTTTGCTCTGACCCTCCACCTTACCAAACATGATATCCTTCTCCAGCAACTGGTCCCTCATGACAATATGTCTGAAGTATGAGAGATGAAGTTTGGCCATCTTGGCCTCCAAGGTGCACTCTGGCTGCACTTCTTCCAAAA
>NW_006408723.1:3412457-3413081 GCF_000296735.1 Chrysochloris asiatica | reverse complement strand
ACCATAGAAAGCTTGCCAGTCTGTCTTCTGTCTAGAATTGACTTAAAATGGGACTACAACGTGCCCAATAAAGGAGGCTTCCTGTGGAGCCTCTACATTACATAAGACCATAGGTGGAATCCTGAACCCCATGCAGAATCTTCTGAGGGGGAAATTTCCACTGAAAAGGACAAGAAGACCAGTCTGGAGTGGCTTGAAGAACAGAAGCTATATCTTGAAAGAATGATCGACTGGAAAAATACAAAATAATAACAGCAGTCCAAATGATTACTACAAGAACAAGCAAGTTGCTTGTCCAGGAGATATCAAGGCAAGTGTGGGTCCCCTCATGACAAACCCCCTTCCAAGACTAAAACTCAGTGGGAATGCACAAGCAGACATGTGTTCTGATTGGTGACCACTTTCGTCACCGATAAGGGAAGTGATGGAAAAACAGCAATGACACTGCAAGGTAAGCCCTACAACTCTCAGTAGACTCCTGTGAACTCTGATGGAGACCTGGTTGGCCAGCAGTGTGGCAAGACCTGGGGACATAGCCACAGAGGACTAGAGTGGAGAGTGAAGTATCCAGCTGATAAGAATAGAGGGCATATGCATAAGAACACCCACACTTGAAGATAATAC
>NW_006408723.1:3398249-3399492 GCF_000296735.1 Chrysochloris asiatica | reverse complement strand
GTCTAGTAGCTTTTTTACTGAGTCTTTGGGGTTTTCTATGTATAGGATCATATTGTCTGCAAAGAGGGAGAGTTTTATTTCCTCTTTGCCAATTTTAATGTCTTTATTTTCCCCATCTTGCTGTATAGCTCTGGCTAATACTTCCAAAACAATTTTGAAAAGGAATGGTGACAAAGGGCATCCTTGTCTGGTTCCCATTCGCAGAGGGAAGGCTTTCAGTTTCTTTTCATGTAGAGTGATGTACTCTGTTGGTTTTGTATATATGTTCTTGATTATGTTGAGGTATTTCCCTTCAATTCCTACTTTGCTGAGTGTTTTCATCTGAATGGACATTGGATTTTGCCAAATGCCTCTTCTGTGTCAATTGATATGATCATGTGGCTCTTTTTCTTTTTCTTATTTATGTGGTGGGTTATATTGATTTTATACCCCTTTTATGAAATCCACTTGGTCATGATGTATTATTTTTTTCATGTGCTGCTGGATTCTGTTGGCTAGGATTTTGTTGAGGACTTTTGTATCTATGTTCATGAGGGATATTGGTCTGTAGTTTCCTTTCTTAGTGATGTCCTTCCCTGGTTTTGGTATGAGGGTTATGCTTGCTTCATAAAAAGTATTAGGAAGCTTTCTGTCCTCTTCTATATTCTGGAATAATTTGAGTAGAATTGGTGACAGTTCTTCCCTGAATGTTTGGTGGAACTCACCAATGAAGTCTTCTGGGCCTGGACTTCTTTTAGTTGGGATTTTTTGATGACCTGATCAATTTCTTCTTTTGTTATGGGTCTGTTTAAGTTTTCTCCTTCAGTTTGTGTAAGTTTTGGTGGTCATCTTTTCTAAAAATGCATCCTTCTCTTCTACGTTTTTGAATTTGTTGGAGTACAACCCTTCATAGTATTCCATTATTATCCTTTTGATTTCATTTGGTTCCATTGTGACATTGCCTGTGTGGTTTCTAATGCGAGTTATTTGTGTCTTCTCCCTCTTTTCTTTGCTTTGGTTTGTGAATGGTCTGTCAATTTTGTTAATCCTTTCAAATAATCAGCTTCTTGTCCTGTTGATTCTTTCTATAGTTTTTCTGTTTTCCAACTCATTTATTTCTGTTCTTATTTTTATTGTTTCTTTTCTTTTGGTGACTATAAGTTCCCTCTGTCAGTTTAAAATTTTTGGTGCTAATGTGTTAATTTTGGTTCTTTTTTCTTTTTTGGATATACACATTTATCACAATGAATTGTCCTCTCAGCAC
>NW_006408723.1:3382842-3396899 GCF_000296735.1 Chrysochloris asiatica | reverse complement strand
TTGGTTTTCAGTCCAAATAACTCTCTTTAGGATGTTTTGAAGTGCTGGATTGGTTTTGATAAAATCTCTTAGATTCTGTTTATCCTGGAATATTTTGAATGCACCATCATATTTGATTGATAGTTTTGCTGGATAGATGATTCTTGGTTGGCAGTGTTTTTCTTTTTGGGTATTGTGTATGTTTTCCTATTTGCTTCTTGCCTGCATGGTTTCTGCTAAGAAGTCAGAACTTAATCTGATTTGCTTGCCTTTGTAAGTGACACTTCTCTTCTCCCTGGCCACTTTTAGAATTCTCTCCTTGTCTTTGATTTTGGACAGCTTGATTACTATATGTCTTGATGACTTTCTTTTGAGGTCTATCCTTCCTGGTGTAAGTTTGGCTTCTTGAATGTCTATCTTACTTTCAAGATGTTAGGGACTTTTCTTCCAGAAGCTCTTCAACTATCTCCTATGTGGACTTCTCTGATTCTTCCTGTTCCGGAATGCCAATAATTCTTAAGTTGTTTCTCTTCATGTTATCCAGAATGAATATTAGACCCTCTTCAGATTTTTTTTATCCTTTTTTTCTGCTTGCTCTTCTATCTAAGCACTATTGAGAAATTTGTCTTCTGGTTCATTATTCTGGTTTCCATCTCTTCTATTCTGCTCCTTTCCCCTTTTAATGTATTGTCCATTTCTGATGTTTTATTATTATTCATCTGGACCTCTTTTTGCAGGTTGTAAATTGTTTCCAATGCTGTATCTATTGTGTTTTATTGCTCTTGTAGTACTTTCCTGAGTTCTTCCTTTTTTTCCTCCACCCCTATTCAGAGCATTTTAATTTGTTTCCATATCATTCTTCTGAATGCCTCCTCAGGCAAATCTAAAACCTGTTCTTCCTCTTCTGGGGAGCCTTTGTCTGTCTCCAGTACATTTGCCTCAGTTACTCTTTTCTGTTTTGGGACATGTTTTGAGATCGTTTGTTGTGTTTGAGATCTTTTGTTTGTCATTTCAAGTAGTTATGTGGGTTTTTTAATGATTAAATTGTTGTTTTGTTATTAAGCTTACTGGGTGTCTCCTGGTGGATATGATCAGGAGATAGGCTTCCACTTTTGCATGTAATGCTTTGCAGCTGGTATTGGCTCTTGTCTCAGTGGTGAAATATTATGTGGTATGCTTGTAGCTTGACTATATGGCCATGATTGCTGTCTCTTTTTGGGTAACATAGGGAGAAAAAGCTCCCACCTCCAGAATAAATGTGTGATCAAAAAGACCAAAAGCAGAGACAAAAATCAGCACTTTTAAACAAAAATAAAACTGTGGCCAACTGGCCAGTCACCTTGCTACACAGGCAGTGTGTGTGCACCATAGACGCTTCCAGCAGTGGGTGGGGCGTCTGCTTGCTCAGGTCCCTCCTCTAGTCCACTATGGAGATGCACAAATAGATATTGACAAGTTAATGGTAGAATGATTATCCACTACTTTTGTCTCTGAAGGTCAGTTAGGTATCAGCGTGTGCACAGCATAATTCTCAAGATAGTTGTGTCCTTTTATGTTAGCATTTTACAGATTGTTCTATGGTTTGTCTGTCATGCCTGATGGGCCTACTTTTTTCTCGCTAGATAGGCCAGATTAAAGGGTCCTTAACAAGTTAATTTTAGGGCTGTGACCCCGAGGCTAAGGTCAAAAGTAGCCACCAAGCTCTTTCTCTCTGTACCATGGGAAAACTGTGGGGTCAGTGTTGGACTTTTTTTTTTTTTTTGGTGGTGTACACCCAACGACCTGAAGACATCTGGGCTGGGCAAAGAAGGTGCAACAGGGAATAGGAAGAAAAACTGTAGAATCCCCACACCTCCTTTTGCAAATGTCACTGCCCTGCTTTTAGCATTGGTTCCCTGTGCTGGTCTGGCTGTAGCCCCGCCCTCTGATCTCCACCTGGGTGGGGTGGCCACAGAGGGAGTCCCATCCACAGCAATTCCTAAATCCCAGTATTTTTCTTTATATCATGATTTTTTCACTTGCGAGTGTGGGAAACTGATGTCCTGGACCTTATGGTAGATCCAGAGCTCTGGTATTATTCAGTGAGTGCAGCTTCTCTGGGTTTTCAATCCCTCCCCCACGGAGCCTTTTTACCTGGCTGTCTCTGCTGCCACCCAAACCAGAACTCCCTAATCTATCTTAATCTAGAAGCTCTGCTGAAGCCTGTTCAACATTATAGCAACACACAAACCTCCACTGTCAGATAAGTAGCAATTATCCATATGGTATATTGCTAAGAATCAAGTCCCTGCCTTCTGCACGTTGTTGTTTGATGCTTTCAAGTCAGTTCTGACTCATAGTGACCCTATATACAACAGAACAAGACACTGCAATGCTACCCAGTGCCACAGCACCCCATGCTTGTGAGAACCCCCTTTTCAGTCACTGTGTCAGTCCATCTTGTTGCGGAGCAGACTAGGATTTCCTCATTTTTGTTGACTGTCTGTGGCACCATAGGGTAAGCACTCAACCTCAAGGTTGTTTTGAACCTCAAGGTCAACAGTTCAAACTCACCAGCCACTCCTTGGAAACTCTATAATGGTCACTATGAGTTAGAACTGATTTGACAGTGCTTAACAGCATCAATAACTTTACCAAGGATGATATCCTTCTCCAGGTATGGTCCCTCATGATAACATGATAACAAAGTATGTTAGGAGCATTCCAGCTGTATCGCTTCCAAGGCAGAGGTAAGAATTCTACCATGAAACTACCCACCAATACCATAAGCACATGAGACTCCACTGGTCCTCCCTCATGAGTTTCTTTTTCTCCTAAGAGCTAAGACTGATTCTGATACCTGTTCCTATTGTTGGCTTCTTTCAAGCAAAGACCCCAGATGGGCAGCATCTCCCACCCCCACCCCTGACCCCAGCTTATCAACTCCTAAGAATGTGACATACAGTTTAATGGGAGGAAGTGATTTAGAGAAAGAGAGAAATAGTCTGCAGAAATGAACCTGAGAGGAAAATATTCTCTTCTGGTCCCTACAAGAGTGGAAAAATATGTGTTATATATTACTGTTCTTGTTAAGTGCCGTTGAGTCTATTCTGACCCATAGCAACCCTGTATAGGGTTTCCAAGGGGCAGCTGGTGAGCTTGAACCACCAACTTTGCAGTTCAAACAGCTTTGAAGTCTGACGCATTATCCCACAATGCCACACCAGGATTTCTACTACTAGGTACAAGTAATCCTTATCTTTTTCTCTGGAATTACTTTCTCAAAGAATGTCCTGGTTAGTTTGGCAGTTGAGTGTCATTGGTTGAGCTGGCAGGTGGCCTTCAAGGAAATACTTGAGCCTAGGTCTTGTCATCCAAAACTGTGATCTCCCAAACTCCCAGGTTAATTGGAAAAGGAGCAGTCATGCGTTCTTCTGTGTGGATTCCAACCAAGTACACTGGAGTGCAGTGAGGCAGAGCAAAGGTCAATTATCAAATGGTATTTCCAGGGCTTTTGCTGCATAAGTTAAGTATCAAGAACTCAGGAAGGCCTTATTCAAATACATGAAAGCCCATTCCTAGTCTTTTGCCTCTGAGATTACTAATCTTTCCTGGTGTCCTCTTGTGGTTATTGCTCAATAGTGCAGTTATTCTGGGCAATAGGAGACTGATCATTGCAGGCACCGGCCTTTCCAGATGCTTGATTCTCCTACAAGCTTCAATCAAACCATTACTTGCAGTACTGTACCAGCTGCCTAAGAGGGGAGTTACATTGGGTTGACTACCCATCTGAGTTTATGAAGTATGGAAAAATTGGCTATCATCTAGGCAGCTATGCCACTTTTAGAAGAGGGTTTCAAGAACTCCAAGTTTTGTTCAAGCTGTGTTGTGCTCATGTATTCCATTGGCCCTGAGGTTCACTCTGTCTGTCAGACTCACTGGTAGCCCAGGTGTCTATAGATCTGAAAGTTCCAGGAATGATGTAACATTGGATGCAGAGCACATCTATGTGAAAGAGATAGCATCCATGTTCAAGGTAGTAGTCCCACTCAGAGGCAGTGGTGGTGAAGTAGTAGAATTTTCTCCTTCCATGCAAGAGATTTAGGTTTGATTCCCAGCCATGTGCAGCTACCACCTGTCTCTGTCAGTGGAAAGTCATCTGTTGCTATGATACTGAACAGTTTTATCAAGGTTTCTAGGCTAAGATAGACTTGGAAGAAAGCTCTAGATTGCTACTTCTGGAAATCAGCCAGTGAAAGCCTTATGCATCACAATGGTTCACTCCTTAATTGATCATGGAAATGGTCCAGGACAGGCAGTGTATTTTATTGTTCCATTACACAGAGATTAGCAAGAGTTGGAGGTTAATTTTATGACAGCAACAACAGTCCCATTTAAGGCATGACTTACAAAATGGAGTATATTGTTGGTGGTTATAAGAATCTTTCAACCATGCTATCATGTATTATCTGAACAACTCATTCTGAATTGAAATGTCAACTTTCTATTTAAAATTTAGTATTTTACATAAAAATAATTAGCATGATTTGATACAAATTTTGTTTACATTACTCACCTTTTTACTGTGAATTTTTCAACTCTGGCTAACTCATCAAACTGTGTCCAGCCAAAAGACACCATAGACCTGATGCTGATGGTCACAGAGAAAGGTCTGTAGGGATAAGAGAAGGAGGAGAAGAGAAGACTGGGAACAGGACCAGAGTGCAAGCAATGCTTCCTTGAGTGTTCTTATAGGCAGGTTAATGGAAAGAAGGAGGCACTACCTACCCTGCAACACCCTGTGATTGCTCCTGGGAGGCTGGAGGCTTGATGGAGGTGACAGAGTATTTGGGTTGGTGTGTATGGGTGGGGGTAGAGGTGTGTGTGAGGGAATGATCCAGGTGGGGTAAAGAGGACCCTGGACCCATTCTATCTATTGCCATGACTCTGCTCTTGGGAACAGTCAATCATGGGCAAGAGGATTACCAAGACTTTAGCTAAAGGAGACATCCTGGGATGGTGTTAACTGTTAACATGTTTGGCTAACTCAAAGGCTGATAATTCAAGGCTACCCAGAAGTCCCTTAAAAGAAAAACTTAGTGATCTACTTCAGAAAAATCAGCCATTGAAAACCTATGGACCGTAATTCTATTCTGATACATATGGAGTTGCCAGTTGGTTGGGGCCATGGAAGGTCTAAGGACTTAGGGCCATGAAAGCGGCCAGCATCTATGTGCAGAGTCTGCTTTCTCCTTCACACTTACTGGGTTCTTACTCTAAGTGTGCCTTATTGTACTTGACTTAGAAAAGCACATGGAGATCCTACAGCCAATACACTTTTTTGCGTGTGCAGCCTTTCCCCTCAAAGTTTAGTAGGAATTTTTTTTTTTTTTTAACAGACAGGCATCAACTGGGAACAGAGGCATGTTTTGTGTAGAAAGAATGGGTGCATTTTCCCCAGGAAACAACATCAAGTTACCAGACAGATTTGCTTTGGCAAAGATTTCCATTCTAGGGCTGCTAGGCTTTCTGCAGATGCTGGTGTCTCCTTCACCTCGCCACAGCAGCAACATCTGTGGCAAGAGAAAATGCCAAAACCATGAGGTAGCTTGCCCACTCTGAACTGGTTCTGTAAACTCTCCTCTCCCTCAAGCTCTAACTCCAACCAACCCCAGACCTGGCTTCTGCTTCTAGTGAGAACTCATTTTCTGAGCCTCCTCAACATAGGCTGCATCAGGGAAAAGGAAGAGAACAGTGTTATAAATTATATTGAAGAAGGAAACTCGATGGCTTTTCAGAAGTATAGGCTTTCTATACCTGATGGGTGCAGAAACCAAACTGAGTGTAACCCAAAGAAGGGAATAGGAAGGAGAAGAAATGTTGATGCCCTAGTTTCTTGCCCTATGAGAACAGAAATGAGGGTCCAAGCAGAAGTTGGCTGATAACCACTGTTATTAAAAGCCAGCTTCCAACTGGTTTGTTTGCATTCACTGAAGAGTCTTTGTTCCTTCTCTGTTTTCCTATTTTAAACAAAGTAACATATGCTCATAGTTACAAAATAAATGAACTAAATTAAGGTGACTTAAAATACAAGTAATACCTTTCTGTCAAACCCTCCCCTGCCTAGTTCCCCTCCCAGAGGCAACCACTTATAAAAGCTTCTGTTGTTGTTTTTTTTCCCTACCTTAACTTAATATAATATTCTTGCATACTTTTTTGAGGAGCTCTGGTAGCGTAGTGGTTACGAATCGGGCTGTGAACTCTAAGGTCAGCAGTTCGAAACTACCAGCTGTTCCACTGGAGAAAGATGAGGCGTTCTGCTCCCGTAAAGATTTACAGCCTCGGAAACCCTGTGCAGGGTCACTATGAGTCGGAACCGACTCCACGGCACTTAACAACAACAAGACATTTTAGTTATTTTCACCAATGAAAAGTCTTCTACTCATTTTATTATTTGCCCCAGTCATCTCTAATCTCTACTACTATTCTAATTCCAAAAGGTTGATTGATTGAACACCCTCAGAGGTTTCTTGACAAATAGTTTAGCAATCTGCTTCTTGAAGGGACACAGCCTTGAAAGCCTATGGAGAAGTTTCACTCTGAACAAAGGGGACACCATGAGTTGGAATTGAATTGACAGTGATTAGCAAAAACAGCAATACTCCAATCCCATCCCAAGGAGCATAGATTCTAATGATATGCTCTATGATCCGAATACATATGCATCCTTGTAAAATAATGTGATTTGCTCTACATTAACCTAACAAAATGTATGCTGTATATCTTGTTCTGCTTCTTACCATTTTAATCATCACTGTTTTCTAACCTAAAGGCTTGTGGTTCACACCCACCTACTGGTACCCTGGAAGAAAATGCCTAATGATCTTTGCTGTTAAGATCACAAACAAGAAAACCTGATGGCGTAAGTAGTCTTACTCAGTACCCATGGTGCTGCCATGAGTCAGAATCAACTCTACAGCAACTAACAACAGCTGTAAGGTCTATTCATTTTGTTTCCTATGCATCTAATTTGTTGTTTATAAATGGTGCTGTAGGATAAGCATGAGACTGCTAACCACAAACTGCTGGCAGTTCAAACTCACCAGTAGGTTGCTGTGAGTCAGAATCTACTCAACAGCAACTGGTGAAACAATGGGTCAAGCATTGAGCTGCTAACTGAAAGTTGGGCCTTTCAAGGTTGTTAGCCACCAAACTCTTGACTGCTGCTTCCATGAATGTTGATGGTTGATCCTAGCAAAATGAAGTCATTGACAACTTCAATCTTTTCTCCATTTATATGAGTGTTATTTATTGGTCCAGTGGTGAGGTTTTTTGGGTTTTTTTTTTCTTTACATAGAGGTGTAATCCATACAGACGGCTGTGGTCTTTGATCTTCATCAATAAGTATTTTAAGCCCTATTGACTTTCAACAAGCAAGATTGTATTATAGCATATCACAAGTTATTAATGAGCCTTCCTCCAATCCTGATGCCACATTTTTCTTCATATAATCCAGTTTCTCTGATAATTTGTTCAGCATACAGATTGAAACTATGGTGAAAGAATACAATCCTGGCACACACCTTTCCTAATTTTAAACCATTTGGTGTTCCCTTGTTCTGTTTGAACAACTGCCTCTTAGTCTATGTACAGGTTCCTCATGAACACAATTAAGACCTCTTTAAAATGCTGAAGAGCAAAGATGACAGTTTGAGGACTAAGGTGCTCATGATGCATAACCTCATATGCATGTGAAAGTTGGATAGTGAATAAAGGAAACTTTCGAAGAATTGATGCATCTGAGTTATGGTGTTGGAGGAGAATATTGAAAGCACCATGGGCTGCCAAAAGAACAAACAGATCTGTGTTGGATAAATTACAGCCAGAGTGCTCCTTGGAGCCAGATGGCCAGACTTTGTCTTTCATATTTTGGACATATTGTCAGGAGGGACCAGTCACTGGAGAAGGATATCATGTTTGGTAAAGTGGAGGGTCAGAAAAAGAGGAAGACCCCAAATGAGATGGGTTGGCACAGTGACAGCATCAATGGGCTCATACATAGGAACGATTGTGAGGTTGGCCCAGGGTCAGGCAGTGTTTCATTCTGTTGTGCATAGCGTTGCTATGAGTCGGTGTCAACTCTATGGTACCTCGCAATAACAATAACAAGCCACTAGATGCTCCTTGGAAACCCTACACTGGGTTGCTATAGTTTGGAACTGGCTCAGTGGCATTTAACAACAACACCAACAGCCACTCTGTAGGAGAAAAATGACACTGTCTATTCCCATAAAGATTTTTAGTCTTGGAAAATAAGGAGCAGTTCTACTCAGTCCTATGAGGTGTTTGAGTTATACAGTGAAGTTGTGAGGTTGTTAGTGGGTTAATTGCTACAGGAGTCTGCATGCACCATATTTAACTAATCCATTTCTCTCCTCTGTTACAAACTGAATGAAAATTCTCAAACATGTCTTCATATGGATTTGTCTGTGAAATAGAACTTATTTATGTTACAGAGTAATGAAGGCTGGCTTTCCAAAAATGTGTCTGCAAGTTCACCGGTGGAGTGCTGAAGTGGTATAAACAGTTAATATGCTCAGCTACTAACCCCAACTTTGAAAGTCTGAGTCCATCCAGAGACACCTTGGAAGACAGGCCTGGTAATCTGCTTCTGAAAAATCAGACTATGAAACACAATTATACTCTGATACAAATGAGGTCCCCATCAGTTGAAACACACTTGGTGCCAACTGGCTTAATGATATAGTTATAATTGGATTTTGAATGTGTGCATAGCAGACTCTGCTTTTCCTTATCTTTTATTAGCCTTAATTTGCATGTTTCTGATTAATAGTGATTCTGATCATCTCTTCATATACTGTGACTCTTTTGGGTTTCTTCTTTAAGTATTTGGTAGTATTCATCCATGAAACCACCTGAGTCTGCAAATTATTTTTTTGAGAGCTGTAAAATAATACATTTAATGTCTTTATAATTATTTGGTTATTCAGGTTGTCCATTTAATTTCAGTTACATTTTGGTGTTTACTCATTTCCAAGGCATAGGCTCATTTCTTCCATGTCGTCAAATGTCTGAGTGTCAAGTTGTTTATAGTATTCCCTTCTTATTCAATGGCAGGGTCTATAGTGATGCCCTGTTTCATTGTCTTCTCCCTTTTATCTTTGACAATCCTGCTAGAAGCACATTCATTTTATTACTACTTTCAAAGAACTGCTTTTTGTTTAATTGATACTGGTTTCCTGTTTTCCTTTCAATTACTTTCTGCTTTTTATTATTTCCTTCTGTTTACTTTTCATTTATTTTGCTCTTATTCTTAGGCTTTTGACTTAAGTTATTGATTTGAAACTTATCCTCTTTCCAATATAAGCACTTATTGCTCTAAATGTCCTTCTCAGCACTGCATTAGCATTATTATTCCACATATTTTGATAGGTGGGATTTTTCTTTTCATTCAATTTTATGTGGCTTTCTTTCTTTCTTTTTTTTTTTTTTTTTCCACTGAGGCATTCTCTTTGACTAATACTTTATTTAGGGAGCTCAGTAGCTCTGTACAATAAGCACTGGAATGTGAAATACATGGTCAGTGGTTTGAGCCCACCAGCCACTCCACAGAAGAAAGATGAGGTTTTCTGCTGCTGTAGCTTGTGCAGCCTGGAAACCCTAAACAGGGTTGCTGTGCCTCAGAACTGACTCATCGGCATTTAACAACAATAGATTATGTAGACATGTGTTGCTTAATCTCAAAGTGTGTGGTAAGTTTCTTTTGATCTTTCTGCTATTGATTCTAGTTTGATTTCACTGTGGTTGGAGAACATGCTGTATGATTTCAATTTCTTTCACATTTCAGAGGTTTGTTTATCTTGCTATATATCCTACAGTCACTTGAAAAAACTGTGAGTTCTGTTGTGAGGTGTAGTGTATTATATGTATCTGATCATGTAGGTTGAAGGTTCTTATTATGATTGGTGATTTTATGTCTGGTAGGTCTATTAATTGGAGTCCTGGTGTGGCTCTATGAATTAATGTGCTGGACTGCAAAGTTGGTTTGAACTGCAAGGTTGGCAGTTCATACTCACTAACCATTGCTTGGAAACCCTATACAGGGTTGTTATGGGTCAGAACCGACTTGACAACACTCAATAACAACAGTAACAAGGCCTGTTAAAGGAATCCTGGTGTGGTGGTGTAGGATAAGCACTCAACCACAAGGTCAGTTTGAACTGCAAGGTTAATGGTTCAACTCACCAGTTGCTCCTTAGAAACCCTATACAGGGTCGCTATGTGTCAGAACTGACTCGATGGAACTGAACAACAACAACAGGCCTAGTAATTGCTGAGGGTGGGGTTTGAAATCCCCAGATATAATTGTTAACTTGCCTGTTTCTCCTTTTAAATCCGTTAGTTTTGCTGGGTGTATTTTGAGGCTCTGTTGTTTGGTGCATACCTATTTAGAATCATTATGTCTTCCTGGTGGATTGGCGTTTTTATTATTATGTGATGCCTTTTTTTGCCATGCTCCTGTTGCCTTTCAACTTCCAGTGTTTCTCATAGTTTTTCAGGAATATACCTCATAGTCTCGCCATGAACACTTGTGTATTTCAAACCACCCTTTAAGAAATTGTACAAAAACAGTGATGAAATAATGGTTGTCCTTCTGGGCTGTTTGTATCATAATTGGCTTTGTTGCCTCAAGCTGCTGTACTTTGACAGTGGTCATTGTTTTATGGATATCCCTCCATGGGCTGCTCTATAAGCATGCATTGGGCATGGGAAGTCAGCGTTCCTGCTTTCTGCTTACACACAACTTGTCAAGTCCAAGTTTGAGAGTGCCGAGACCATCTGGTGGGCACACAGTACCAAAAATGATGGGTTGGAGTATAAAGGTGGAACAAATAGAAAAGAAATAACATAGTTCTGTCCTAGTGTGGGATTCTGCACTAGACTGCAAGATCAGTTTGAACCACAAGGTTGTTGGTTCAAAAACACCAGCTGCTCTTTAGAAAATCTACACAGGGTGGTTATGAGTCAGAACTGACTTGATGGCACTTAACATGAGTCAGGCTGCTAATCTCACGGTCAGCAGTTCAAAACTACCAGCAGTTCTGTGGGAGAAAGATGAAGCTTTCTGCTCCTGTAAAGATTTATAGCCTCAGAAACCCTATGCAGTGTTGCAAGGAGTCAGAATCGACTCCATGGCACACAACCAACAACAACAATCCTGACCTACGTCTACTTACACTTTTTCCTAGACTTTTGGAAAGTCTTTGAGTATTTCTTTTCTGAAGGACAAAGTGTCTTTCCAAGTCTTGCTGTTGTTAGGTGCCATCAAGTCAGTTCTGACTCACAGCGACATTATGCACAGCAGAACGAAACACTGCCCAATCCTGGGCCAACCTCACTATTGTTGCCATGTTTGAGCCCATTGATGCTGCCACTTGGCCAATCCATCTTGCTGGGGGGTCTTCCTGTTTTTCTCTGATCCTCCACTTTACCAAACATGATATCCTTCTTCAGTGACTGCTCCCTCCTGACAATATGTCCGAAGTATGAAAGACGAAGTTTGGCCATCTTGGCCTCCAAGGAGCACTCTGGCTGCACTACTTCCAACACAGATCTGTTGGTTCTTTTGGCAGCCCATGGCACTTTCAATATTCTCCTCCAACACCGTAACTCAAAAGCACCAATTCTTCTACAGTTTTCCTTATTTACTGTCCAACTTTCACATGCATATGAGGTTATTGAAAATACCATGGCTTGTGTCAGGCATACCTTAGTCCTCAAACTGACATCTTTGCTCTTCAACACTTTAAAAAGGTCTTGTGCAGTAGATTTACCTAATGCAATACATCATTTGATTTCTTGACTGCTGCTTCCAGGAGTGTTGATAGTTGATCCAAGAAGAAGGAAGTCCTTGACAACTTCAATCTTTTCTCCATTGATAAGAATGTTGTTTATTGGTCCAGCGGTGGGGATTTTTGTTTTCTTTACATTGAGATGTAATCCATACCAAAGGCTATGTTCTTTGATATTCATCAGTCAATGTTTTAAGTCCTCTTCACTTTCAGCAAGCAAGGTTGTATCATTTGCACACTGCAGGTTGTTAATGAGTCTTCCTCCAATCCTGATGCCATGTTTTTCTTCATAGAACCCAGCTTCTCGTATTATTTGCTCAGCATACAGGTTGAATAAGTATGGTGAAAGAATACAACCCTGTCGTGCATCTTTCTTAATTTTAAATCATCCAGTGTTCCCATGTTCTGTTCGAACAATTGCCTCTTGGTCCATGTACAGATTCCTCATGAGCAGAGTTAAGTGTTCCGGAATACTCATAGTTTGCAATATTGCCCATAGCTTGTCATGATGCACACAATCAAAAGCCTTTGCATAGACAATAAAGCACAGGGAAACATCTTTCTGCTATTCTCTGCTTTCAGCCAAGATCCATCGGACATCAGCAATGATATCTATGGCCTCTTCTGAATTCCAAGTCTAGGTCAGGGTGAACTGGCTGGGAAGTGGATTCTGTCCTTTTTCTCCTGATTTATATTACAGCAGCTGCTTGCTTTCTCTGGCACATAACATAGATGCCAGAGAGTTGTAAAAGGTGTCCTCAGACCTCTGGGAGTAATGGATTCCCCAGTTCTTGTGTTCTCATAAGGCCTAGACAAGTTTTCATGTACTTTTAAGATCTTTATCAACTCTCCCAGCAATGAAACAGTCCAGGAAACTTGCTAAGGTTATCAGGTTGTTTACAGTTAATGTAAGTTTTAACTATGGAATCTTGCATGCATTGGGGGCAAGAAAACTAATTTATCATTTATTCATTCAATAAAAATGTGGTAAGCAAACACTTTTTCCCAGTCACTGTTATATCATGGGAAATAGTAGTGAAAAGTAAGCAACAAAAACTCATAATGAGGCATGAGGTATATGCTTTGAACCTTGTAAGATATGAAGGGACATACTATACAAAAAGCAGAGGGGACCGTTCCTGAGAGGAAGGAGCAAGTGATAATTTTCAAACTGTGACTAATGGTGTGTTTGAGAAACATAAAGGAATCATTGTGGTTAGAACTTGGAGAACAAAGAGGAAATCTCTAAGAGGTAAGATTCAAGGAATGGGCAATAGCTAATTGTGCAAGAAAAGAGTTCCTTTTTTCTAACTGCAATGCAATCTACAGGGGTTATTCATCCAGTTTTGTTTTATTTTTAAGATCTATTGGGATATCTTACAGATAACATATTGTAGGGTCAAGAATGAACACAGAGAGATTAATTAAGAGGTTATTGCAGTGTTCCAGACAGTAGATGATATTTGCTGAAACACAAGGTATAGCAAGGTAGATTGAATGAAATGGATGGAGTCAAGATTGGAGCTGTGGCTGTTAAAACTTCCAATAGGTGTATGAACTATATGCATCCAGGTTTAGGGATGAGTTAAGTTAGTGGTATTATCATTTGTTGAGATCATAAAGACAAGAGAAATAATAATTTGGTAGATATAACCAACAGTATTAGAAATCTGGTTAGAGATGGCAGTCCACTAGAGAATTGCTATTGTCACTGACATAAATATGGGATGTGGAATAACTTTTGGATAAAGTTGACCAGAGAACAGTGAAGAAAGCAGACATTAAACTCCTTCAGCGTGATCCAGGCGAGGACCTGGTGTGGGATTGAACTACAGAGGTAGGGGAGGGGTGACTAGACATGGGAAGAGAAGGCAGTTGAGTTGAGAAAAATTTTAGGATGTCAACTTTCAGAATTTGGATTGGGTTGGATAAAGAGTAGTAAAGAGAAATAAGTATTTCAACTTATACAACTCAGTGGGTAGAAGGACTATCCCTGAAGTAGAAGAGAATTGGAACAGACCAAGTTTGATTTGGAACAATTTGAGTTAAAACCTTAATGCTCTTGGCTCTTTCTGGAGTGACACATTATTGTTGTTGTTGTTGTTGTTAGGTGTCATCAAGTCGGCACCAACCCATAGTGACCTTATGCACAGCAGAACGAAACACTGCCCGATCCTGGGCCAACCTCACTACTGTTGCCACACTTGAGTCCATCAATGCTGCCAC
>NW_006408723.1:3380841-3382072 GCF_000296735.1 Chrysochloris asiatica | reverse complement strand
CTGTTTGAACAACTGCCTTTTGGTTCAGGTACAGATTCCTCATGGGCACAATTAAGAGTTCCGGAATACTCATACTTTGCAATGTTGTTCATAGCTTGTCATGATCCACACAATAGAAAGACTTTGTGTAGTCACTAAAGCACAGGTAAACATCTTTCTGATATTCTCTGCTTTCAGCAAGATCCATTGGACACCAGCAATTATATCCCTTGTTACACGGTCTCTTCTGAATCCAGCTTGAACCTCTGGAAGTTCTTGGTCAATATATGCTTGCAGCTGTTTCTGTATTACCTTTAGTAAAACTTTACTTGCATGGATATCAAAGATATTGCCTGATGATTTCCACATTCCGTTGGGTCACCTCTCTTTGGAATGGTACTCAACCTTATTGTGGTACTCAACCTAAAAGTAGAGATGAGCGGTCTTATTTGTACTAAATACTCTGTCTTGTACAAAACAGTATTTATTTTTTCTAATACTAGAATCATGTAAGTTTATTATAAAACATATGGATAACACACACACACACACACACACACACACACAAAAGAATCTGTAACTACCTAGAATGCTTTATATACACACATATCTGTGTCCATTCCAAAGAGAGGTGACCCAACAGAATGCAGAAATTATTGAGCAATATCATTAATATGACATTCAAGTAAAATTATTTCAAAACAATTAAAAAATGGCTGCAACAGTACATTGACAGAGAACTGCCACAGGTTCAAGCCAGATTCAGAAGAGGATTTGGGATGATGTCATTGCTGACATCAGATGAATCTTGGCTGAAAGCAGAGAATACCAGAAAGATGTTTACTTGTTCTTTATTGACTACACAATGACTTTCAATTGAGTCAATCATAACAAACTATGGTCAAACTCTAGAGAGTAAGTATTCCAGAACACTTAATTATGCTCATGAGGAACCTGTACATAGACTAAGAAGCAGTTGTTCAGACATAACAAGGGAACGCTAAATGGTTTAAAATTAGGAAAGGTATGTGTCAGGATTGCATTCTTTCACCATATTTATTTACTCTGTATGCTGAGCAAATAATCCAAGAAACTGGATTAAATGAAGCAAAATGTGGCACCAGGATTGGAGGAAAACTCATTACCAACCTGTGTTATGCAGATGATACTACCTTACTTGCTAAAATTAAAGAGAACTTAAAATACATACTGAAGAAAATCAAAGACAGATTACATCTCAATATAAAGAAAA
>NW_006408723.1:3366280-3379493 GCF_000296735.1 Chrysochloris asiatica | reverse complement strand
CAAAGATTGTGAGGTTGGCACAGGACTGGGTAGTGTTTTGTTCTGTTGTGCATAGGGTCATTGTGATTCACTACTGACTTGATGGTACCTAACAACAACAACAACATACATTTTATTCATAATACACCATCATATTTTTAAAATTAAGCATATGGTATTTGTTTCCTAATATTGTTAAATATTCCTCTATAAAACATTATATGATGGTTTCATCATTCTTAAAGCTTGAAAGCAGAACTCATTTTTGGTACTGCTCTGTGATGTTCTGATTCTATATTTATTTTATAAAAGATTGTGACATTCCCTACCTGAGAAGCATATGGTCCGACATAAAATCATGTTCATATGGCCTAAGTTACAATTCAAGGAAATCAAGAGCTTAAAATAATTTTCTTGAAAATGGGCTAAGGTCTATAAGAGAATGGCATATGATTAATGCTCCCTGACCAACAATGATCTCATTCTGATATAGAGGTGTCTCCCAACTCATTTTCTTTTAACTTTTATTTCCTCACTAAAAAGAAACAGCTGATGTTCAACCATTTCAAGAGAGTGTTGTTGTTAAGTGCTGTCAAGTCAGTTCCAACCCATAGTGAACCTGTATTGGGTTTCTGAGAAGTGGCTGGTGAGCTTGGGCCACTGACCTTGTGGTTTAAACTGACTTTACAGCCCAGTGCATTAACCCACAGCACCACACTCAAAAGACTGTAGCATTTGATAAAGAACCGATGATATGAAACAAAGAGGTCCAAGCACTGACACATTCACAAAAACAAGGTTCCAGGAATTGATGGGGAAAAAATTGAAATCTTCCAACAAACTGATGAAACACTGGAGGAGCTCACTCATTTATGCCAAGAAATTTGAACCTGTTGTACTGATTAGATGAGTTCCGTTATTTGTGCCCTTTCCAAAGAGAGGTGGCCCAATGGAATGAAACATTATCTAACAATATTATATGCAAACAAAATTTTACTGAAAATAGTTTTAAAATGGCTTCAACAGTACATTGACAGGGTTGTTGTTGAGTGCCATCAAATTGGTTCTGCCATCTCTGCAGTTCAAACCAACCTTGTGGTCCAGTGCTTTATCACACAGCACCACACCAGGATTCCACATTGACAGGGAACTGCTAGGAATTCAAACTGGTTTCAGAAGAGTATGTGGAACAAGGAATATCATTGCTGATGTCAGATATACTTGGCTGAAAGCAGAGAATACCAGAAAGATGTTTACTTGTGCTTTATCAACTTTGAAAAGTCTTTTCATTGTGTGGCTCATGACAAGCTATGGCTCACATTGCAAATAATGAGTATTCCAGAGCACTTAGCTGTGCTCATGAGAAACATGTACATAGACCTAGAGACAGTCATTGGAACAGAACAAGGGAACACTCACTGAATGGTTTAAAATCAGGAAAGGTGTGTGCCAGGGTTGTATTATTTCACCATATTTATTCAATCTGTATGCTAAGCAAATAATCCAAGAAGATGGATTATATGAAGAAGAATGTTGCATCTGGATTGAAGAAAGACTGTTTAACAACCTGCGATGTGTAGATGATACAACTCTATTTGCTGGAAGTGAAGAGGACTTAAAAACACTTACTGATGAATATCAAAGAGCACAGCCTTAGGTATGGATTGCACCTCAATGTGGGGGAAAAAAAAAGGAATCCTCACAACTGGATCAATAAATAGTAACATGTCAAATGGAGAAAAGATTAAAAAGTTGTCAAATACTTAATTTTGCTCAGGTCAACCACTAACACTCATGCAAGCAGCAGTCAAGAAATTAAATGAGGTATTTATTACAATAGGCATGAATGACAACTCTTTAAAATGTTCAAGAGTAGATATACCAGCTTGAAGACTAAGATGTGCTTGACCCAAGTCTTAGTATTTTCAGTAGACTCATATGCATGTGGGAGTCCTGGTGTGGTATTATAAGATTAGCACTTGACTGCTAACCACAAGGTTGGAGGTTCAAAGCCACCAGCCACTCCTTGGAAACCCTATAGAGGGTCACTATGAGTCAGAACTGATTGGATGGCAATTAAAAAAATAATAATAACATATGAATGTGAAAGCTGGAGAATGAATAAGGAAGACTGTAGAAGAGTCAATGCATTTGAATTGTGGTGTTAGAGAAGAATATTGAAAGTACCATGAACTGCCAAAGAGCAAACAAATCTATACTGGAAGAAGTACAGCCAGAAAACTCTTTAGATGGCAGGATGGTGAAATTTTGTGTCTCATACTTTGGACATGTTATCAGGAGGAAGCAGTTCCTAGAGAAGGACACCATACTTGATGAAGTTGTAAGGTCAACAAAAAAGAGGAAGATCACCAATGAAATTGATTGAAACAGTGGCAGTGGCAATGTGCTCAAACATAACAACTGTTGTGAGAATGACACAGGATCATGCAGTGTGTCAGTCTGTTGTGCATAGCTTCATTATGAATCAGAACTAACTTGACAGCACCTAACAACAAAAATAAAAGGTTAATGCTTGTGTTTCTCCTTATGATATCCTGTATTACAACAGCAAAACTTCCCACAACAATATAACACCAAACAACACACACATACAAAAGTAGCTACATTATGCCAAGTTATTTCAGTTAGGTTAACCTGTCTTAAAACTAACAAAAATTTCTCTCTTGTCAATCAACAACATGCACTTCATAAAAGGCCTGGAACTGCTACTTGTTCCCCCTGTGGAATTTCTTGCAAGATCTTGTGGTTTCACTCAAAACGCTAGCACAGAAAGTTGACAACACTTAGCAAGGTGAATCAGAGCACTGGGTTTCTTTGAATTTTGGTCAAAAGAGTGAGATTCCCTTGTAGCTCTCTCACCAATGTGTGTATAAAGTCATAACGACCCAGCTCTTTGAAAATAGAATTACTCCTATTAAATGCCTAAACAGAGCATTATTTTATAGACTTTCTCTTGGTTACAAAAGCCTACACATAGAGAACTGGAGACTTGGCTGCAAGAGAGTAGATCAACTACTTAACAAATGAAACAAACACATACCAACCATATCATTATAAAAGTCTTTCAGGGAATAAAGACAAAAATGGAACTCATTTTCTCAAACTCATCACTGAAATTCCAAATTAGTTCTAGTACATTCAGTTTAAGACATAACCCCAAACCAGCATCCTGATAAAGGAAAAAGAAAGTCCAAGTTCGTTTATCAAGGATGTTAACAATCAGATTCAAACTTTGTTTATCAAGGATCTAGAATTTAAAAAAAAAAAAAAAAAAATCTTAGCAGGCAGTCAATCTTCTAAGATCCTAATTTACTGTGTAGAGAATTTTTAAATGGCAACATTCATTTCTTTAAACTGTTCCTAATAAGACAATGTGAGTATATAGGTGGAATCCTAGTGTGGTGTTGTAGCATAAACACTCAACCTCAAAGTTGGTTTGAACCTCAAGGTCTGCAGCTCAAATTCACCAGCCACTCCTTTGAAATCCTATACAGGGTTGCTATGAGTTGGAACAGGCTTGACAGCACTTAACAACAACAACAAGTATATATGTAAAAACACATGGCAGAGCCTGAGCTTTTTTGTATATAGGTCAGGAGTTCCATAAGAGAACTCCGTATTGTCCCCAGATAAAGCATTTCCCAATTTCTTAATGCCAGCAATCAGAGCTCCTTGACTGCCCTCTGAACCAGCTTATCCTGACCACATTGTCTTTAAATGTTTTTCACAGCTGACAACCACCATACTAGCATAATAATTTACGTTTTAAAAAATCTCCCCCTGCTCTCACCAGTGGAGACAACAACAATGAAATATCCTTGACAGATTAATATTACAGCCAGAGTCCCGGTATGGCGCTGTGGATTAATGCACTAGACTGCAAAATCTGTTTGAACTGTGAGGTTGGTGGTTCAAGCTCACCAATCGCTCCTTGGAAACCCTATACAGGATTGCTATATGTCAGAACCTACTCAACAGCACTTAACAACAGCAGTATTACAGCCAGAGTTAAGCACATACAACTCCTCTTGGAATTTACAAATATATAGGCGTTCTGGTGTGGTGCTGTGAGTTAATGCATTGGACTGCAAAGTCATTTGAACTGCAAGGTCAGTGGTTCAAGCTCACCAGTCACTCCTTGGAAACCCTATATAGGGTTGCTATGGGTCGGAATCAACTCGATGGCACTAAACACAACACAGATATAATCCAACTCGATGGCACTAAACACAACACAGATATAATTCTATTAGCGCTAAAACAACACAATCTTGAACATGTATGAGAACATTATCCTAGAATTTAATTTTATTTTCTTACAAGGTTACCTGCTATTTTTCTCAGATCTTGCAAGAGTTCATCAAAGGCACTTATACTTTTGTGAAGATGATGTTTAAGGAAAAACAGACAGTAAGTTTTAACAGTTTTCAAGTAAAGCAACAACAGAACAACAACAACAACAAAAAAAAAAATACAGGAAGATTTAATAAGAGTCTTGGGAAGCCCCAAAATATGGCTTCATAAATCCAAGAGAGCTTTCCTCACAGGATCCCCAGGGTTCATGGAATATGGTGGAGTTAAACACCTTTTTCTCTGGTGCCAACCTTTGACCCTGTCAGAGATACCACCAAGAAAGACACTAGATTTTTGCCAACCACACCATTCTTTTATAAGGGAAAAGAACCCCAAATTAACAAAATTTCAGATACCCCTTTATTAAATCTGAAACATTACAGCTGTTCCCACTGTCTGGGATTGTTCTTCCCCCAGGGATCTTACATTTGTTTGTTTCAGTTGTTACCTCTCAATGATGTATTCTTTGGCACTTTGTCTAAAATGACCACACACACAAACACACGTCTACACATTTTCTATCCTCTTTCCTGCTTTATTTTCCTCCATAGCATTTCTCATCATTAAAACACCGCCACACAGTTTATGTATTTATCTTATTGATGATCTTTCTCTCCTACTATGAAGATAACCTCTCAAATCTGTTTTCTTCCCTGCACTATTCCCAGAACTTAGAAATGTGACTGACACAGAGGAGGTCCTCAGGAAATATTTTTTTGTGTGAATGAAAGAGTGAAGGAATTCACTTTGAGATGAACTTCTATTTATTTATTTGCTAATATTTCTGAGAAGGAAATGAATATGAGAATATTTAGGTGACTCACACATTCACTTCAGAGACTTAAATGGCAGAATGAAGATCTAAATCCAGGCTCTCTTGATGAAATGGCCAGTGTTTCCCACCACCCACTAGTTACTTAAGATGTTCTTTCCAGAGTCCTTCTTGGCTAAGCTTCTTCTTCTTGCTCAGAGGTCTCTTAATAAGCACCAGCAGATCCCTTCCCTCTTTCCTTGTTGTTACGTGCTGTCAAGTTGGTTCCAAATCATAGGGTTTCTGACAAGCTGCTGGTAAGTTTGAACTGCCTACCTTGTTGTTCACAGTTCAGTGGTGATCCTACAGCACCACACCAGGAGTCCATACCCTCCCATAATGTGTTTCTCTACATTATTCATCACTGCATTTTGATCTCCTCTGCCTTCTCCAGTAGGATTTCAAGGTCCAACCATTTAACAACTGTTCTTAAGTCCTTTTCTGCAACGCTATAGTCTGGTGATAGCTTATTCCTCCAAAAAATTCATCTAAGTTGTACTGCCACATGTTAGAAAATTAATACAACACTCCTCCTACAAATTTGAAAATATCAGAAACATGTTTGAAGAAAAATATATGACTGTACCAAGTAGGATAAGCACTGACCTTATGGTCAGCAGTCCATACCTACCAGTTACTCTTTGGTAAACCTATACAGGGCAACTTTGAGTCAGAAATGACTTGATGGCACTTAAAAACAGTAACAGAAACCTGGGAAGACTAGTAGGGAATGCACCTTTGAATGGACAGATTTTGAAAATTTGGCACATTGTATCATATTGTATAGTTGGTTCCTCCTTTTACTGCAAAATGACTTAGATTTTTTGAGACTATATGGATTCTCAGTGTAATAAGTGGATGTCACAGATAGCTAGTGAACATAAGAAAAAGTTGCTCAACTTCCTTATTGTTATTGTTAGGTGCCATCTAGTTGGCTCAGACTCACAACGACCCTATGCACAACAGAACAAAATATTTCCCCATCCTGCACCATCCTCACAATTATTATGTTTGAGCCTATTTTGCTGCCATTCCACCAATTCATCTCATTGGGGGTTGTTCTTTTTATTGCTGACCCTCCACTTTTCTAAGCATGATATCCATCTCCAGGGTACCTCCCAATAAGAGAGAATGCCACTTCTAAGTAGCCTTCTGGCTGCAGTTTTTTTCAAGGCTGATTTGTTTGTTCTTCTGGCAGTCCATGATACTTTCAATATTCCTTGACTACAACACACTTCAAATGCATTGATTCTTCTACAATTTTCTTTATTCCTTGTCTAACTTCCTTATTCATGCATGTTGTTGTTGTTAGGTGCCATCGAGTTGGTACCAACTCATGGTGACCCTATGTACAACAGAACGAAACACTGCCCGATCCTGGGCCAACCTCACAATTGTTGCCACACTTCAGCCCATTGATGCTGCCACTTTGCCAATCAATTTTGCTGGGGGTCTTCTTCTAATTCTCTGATCCTCCACTTTACCAAACATAATATCCTTCTCCAGCGACTGGTCCTTCCTGACAATATGTTCGAAGTATGAGAGACGAAGTTTGGCCATCCTGGCCTCTAAGGAGCACTCTGGCTGCACTTCTTCCAACACAATTCTGTTGGTTCTTTTGGTGGCCCATGGCACTTTCAATATCCTCCTCCAACACCATAACTCAAAAGCATCAATGCTTCTACAGTCTTCTTTATTCACTGTCCAGCTTTCACATGCATATGAGGTTATTGAAAATACCATAGCTTAGGTCAGGCACATCTTAGTCCTCAAACTGACATCTTTGCTCTTCAACACTTTAAAAAGGTCTTGTGCAGCAGGTTTTACAAATGCAGTATGATATTTGATTTCTTGGCTGCTGCTTCAGTGAGTGTTGATAGTTGATCCAAGAAGAATGAAGTCCTTGACAACTTTTCAATCTTTTCTCTGTTGATAAGAATGTTGTTTATTGGTCCAGTGTTGAGGATTTTTGTTCTCTTGACATTGAGATGTAATCCATACTAAAGGCTGTGGTCTTTGATCTTCATCAGTAAATGTTTTAAGTCCTCTTCACTTTCAGCAAGCAAGGTTGTATCATCTACATATCTCAGGTTGTTAATGAGTCTTCCTCCAATCCTGATGCCACATTTTTCTTCATATAAATCATTCCAAACCAAAAAGAATGAACACGCTCAGTATTTCTCAAGCTGGGGACAAATTATTGAATGATGCAGAAAGCATCAAAAGAAGATGGAAGAATTACACAGAGTCACTGTTCAAAAGGAAATTGTTGATGTTCAACCATTTCAAGAGGTAGCATATAATAAAGACCCAATGATAGTGAAGGAAGAAGTCCAAGGTGCCAGCAAAGGACAAGTCTCCAGTAATTGATGGAATAAAAATTTAAGTCTTTCAAGAAAGTGAGGCAGCACTAGAGGCACTCACACATCTATGCCAAGAAATTTGGAAGACAACTATCTGGATGACTGATTTGAAAATATCTGTATTTGTGCCCATTCCAAAGAGAGGTGACCTAACGGAATGGGGAAATCATCAAACAATATATTTGATATCTCATGTGAATAAAGTTTTACTAAAGGTAATACAGAAATGGCTGCAAGTGTACATTGACAGAGAACTTCCAGAGGTTCAAGACGGATTCAGAAGAGGATGTGGAATGAGGGATACCATTGCTGATGTCTGATGGATCTTGGCTGAAAGCAGAGAATACCAGAAAGATGTTTACCTGTGCTTTATTGACTATGCAAAGGCTTTCAATTGTGTGGATCATGACAAACTATGGACAACATTGAGAAGTATGAATATTCCTGAATACTTAATTGTGCACATAAGTAACCTGTACATGGGCCAAGAGGCAGTTGTTCGAACAGAATATGGAAACACTGAATGGTTTAAATTAAGAAAGGTGTGCAACAGGATTGTATTATTTCACACATTCATGTAGCATACAGCAATGTTGCTGCTGTTGTTAAGTGCTATCAAGTTGGTTTTGACTCATAGCAACCCTGTATAGGGGTTCTAAAGAGCAGTTGGTGAGTTTGAACCACTGACCTTGGGGTTCAAACTGACCTTCCAGTCTAGCACATTAACCCGCAGTGCCACACCACAGCAATGAAGTGGATGTACCTTAATCATAAGGAGAATGAAAAAAGGCTGACATAAAAGAACACATCCTGTATGATTCAAATGCAAACAAGACCAAGCTCTGCTATATGAAGTCCATGGAGTAGTCACTGGAGGGGTCGGTGACTGGAGGAAGCACATTGGGCTTTCTAGGTCCTAGTAACATTCTATTTCTTAATCTCTATTCTGGATTCAGAGGTGAGTTCACTTTGTGAAAATTAATTGAGCTATATTTTGTGGGTCAATGAAAGGTTAGCTTGGGAAACCATAGTTGGTATAACTAATACTCTTCCGTGATGTGAGGAGTAGATTACCTTACCCATGGGATATGTCAGGAGCACCAGGCTTGCTTGGTCAACTGGGAGTTTATAATTTGAAAACAAATCAACATTGTGTCCCATTGCTTTGATTTGTTTTTAGAAGCATTATTCATTTTTAAAAATTCAAATAGCTTTTATGGGACTTTTATGACTATTGATGGGAGACGTTGGTATTTTAAAAAAGGTTGAATAACAGGGTCAGGAATGTTTGGAATTCATTATTCAGATATTTTCATTGAAAAGGCTCTTGGATAATGTAAAGTGACCCCAAACCAGGGAATGACAAAGACTTTGCCCAGGAAACAAGAAATATTAGTGACTGGCAGCCTGGAGCTTATGTTAAGAGGCTTTGGGGTTGCATTCTGACTCTGGCACTAAATAGATGTGTGATTGTGACCTTGATCAAATCTTTCTAACTCTGAACTGTAGGGAGTCTCACTTTATTGCTCTCTCTTTGTTGTCACCCTTCTCCCGAGCGGTTTTGGGAGGAATCAAGTGGTAACATGGGCAGGAATGGGAGTAGTAAATGGCGCTGCATCTGCCTTTTGAATCCAGTCTGTGTCCACTGATATTGACCCTGCTGGTAACTGTGGCTCTGCTCACTTGGACAATCACATTCATAGACATCTACAGGGGAGTGTCCCAGAAACACATCTTCCCAACTGCGCTTTGTCCTACTTTTAGGCATGGAGAGCTTTCAATCCCTTTAAAGCAAGAGACAAAGGAAAGAACCATTAGGCTTTCTCAGCTGACCTTGTACTTTTGGTAAACAATCATTTGTAGTGATTATTTGAGAACACTATCTTTAGATGGCAGGGGTGTGGGGCAGAGGAGCTCATGTTTTATTTCCTCCTTATAGCTCAACCTTGCTCTGAGAAGCCAGAGTTGTGTTCATTCAGCATATGCTGCTGCTCTCATTCTCAGCCTATGTTCATGAATTTTAAAATTCCCTTTGAGTGTCAATCAAAAATAACCTCATCAAAAGTATGTCTCACAAAGTAAAAGAAAATATAGATAAAATTTATTAAAAATGAAAATCTGCATCAAAGGATGATATCAATGAAGTGAAGAAGCAGTCTATAGGATAGGAATATAATATTTGAGAAAATATGTATGATAAGGGTTTAGTACTTTGTTGTTTACTGTTAGGTGCAGTCTTGTTGGATCTGACTATAATAACCCTATGCACAACTGAATAAAACACTGTCTGGTCCTGCACCATCCTTACACTGATGCTGCACTTGAACCCATTGTCACTGCTACCATGTCAATCCATCTGTTTGAAGGTCTTCCTCTTTTTTGGGGGGACAATTATGCAATATGTTTATTCTGATCACTGCTTAATCGTACAATGAATTTATGATAATTATACTATCAATTTTATGTATTGCATCAGAACTGGAATTTCTCAATGACTTCAAATTTGGGGTCTTCATGTGTGACGTTAGGGAAGGTATTCATGTCTGCTTTACCATACATTTGCTTAAGTTTAAAATTTTCCTTTTCCAGCTCTTGCTGATATTCTGGGCCAGTATCAACAGGTCCTGCAGATGCCTGCCACTTAGATCTGTATTCTCTAACCTTGTCCACAAAAAGTTTCTGTATAGGATTGAGTTCCTTATTAAATGCCACTGCTGTAACACCAATGTTCCTCCGCAAATGGACTGAGACTGTGGACCGAATGACAGAGGAAAACCTGAAGAGTCGCTGGAGAATCATGGTGACTCTGTTACTTGCACTTCAGTTCAGAGCTGCCAGGGAGCCACCACCGCTGCCATTCTACCAAAGGTCTTCCTCTTTTGCACTGATCCTCCACTTTGCTAAACATGATATCCTTCTCCAGGGACTAGTCTCTCTTGATAACATTTCCTAAGTATGAGAGATGAAGTCTCACCATCCTGACTTCTTCTAAGGTACATTCTGGCTGTACTTCTTTCAACACAGATTTTTTTATTCTTCTAGCAGTCTATGATACTTTTCATTATTCATCTGTAGATACTTTTTATTTTCCTTATGGTGCATGTATCCATCCTTTCATGGCTTTGCCTCACTCTTTAAAACAATGGACATGGTTGCCTCAGAGTCCTTCTCTGCAACCATCATATGGTGTAAACTCAGCATTAACTTTGGACTTGTCATCCAGCAACCCATCTGCATGGCAGCTGCCCACCCCCACCATTACACCTTGGAATTTCTCATAGGCATTGCATCTCCAAAATGAGTAAGCCAAGCACCTCCTCTTAGACCACAGGCTGCACCACCACACTTGCCTTATCATGATTTTCAGGCTTTTGACTCCTATCTTTTTAATCTTTTTGTTCAGCTTTCCCCATTCTTATTCACTTACATTAAGTTTAAGCTCAGTGATCCATAACTTCAGCAGCATTCTGGCAATAATTGAAATTTCCTCCATTCTGTCTGATATACATGTCTGATAAAACTCTGGCATAGTATGAACTCAGCTATCTGGTTTTTACTATGCCTGTTGTCATAGCTTGAGTTAGGTGCATCTTAGTCACTAAACTGATAGTTTTCTTCTATAACTCATTAGATAGGTCTTGTGGAGCAGATTAGCCTAATGTAGTACATCATTAGATATCTTGACCGATGCTTTCATGAGAGTTGATTGTGGGTCCAAGCAAAATGAAGTCTTTTAGAAGGTCAATCTTTTTTCCATTTATCATGCTATTTATTGGTCCTCTAAAGATTTTTATTTTCTTTTTGCTAAAGTGCAATCTATACTGAAGGCTTCAGTCTTTGATCTCTATAAGTAAGTATTTTAGGCCCTCTTCACTAAATACAGGAATCCTGGTGTAGTGCTGTGGGTTGTTAATGTGCTGGACTGCAAAGTCCATTTGCACCACTCCTTGCAAACCTTATACAGTGTTGCTATGAGTCAGAACTGACTTGATGGCACTTAACAACAAGAACAGCACTAAATATAAGATTGGGTCATCTGCATATTATGTTAATGATTCAATTTTGATACCACATTGTTCTTGAGAATGTGATATCCACATTCTCAAATTATTTACTCAACATACAGATTGAATAATTATGGAGAAAGGATACAACCATTTTAATCATTCAATATCCCCTTCTTTTGTTCAAACAACTTCCTCTTGGTCTATGTACAGGTTGCTCATGAACACAGTTAAGTGTCCTGTAATACTTCTCGTAGTGTAGTGGTTACAAATTGGACTGCTAACCTCAAGGTCTGTTCCACTTTCTGCTTCCCTAAAGATTTACAGCCTTGGAAACTTTACTTAGGGTCTCCATGAGTTGTAACAGACTCCACGACACCACAACATTACCACCACCAGCACCTATTCTACACAGTGTTATGATTCACACAGTTGAAAGCCTTTGCATAGTCAGTAAAGCACAAGTTAACATCTTTCTGGTTATCACTACTTTCAGCCAAAAATCTATCTGATATCAGAATTGAGATCTCTCATTGTACATTCTCTTCTGAATTTAACTTGAATTGCTGGCAGATCCCTGTTGTTGTACTGTTACAATCATTTAAAAATTATTCTCAGCAAAATTTTGCTTTGGTGTGACATTAATTATATTGTTTGATGGTTTCCACATTCTGTTGGGTCACCTCTCTTTGGAATGGGTACAAATATGGATCTCTTCCAATTTGTTGGCCAGGTAGCTGTCTTCCAAATTTCTTGGCATAGATGAGTGTTGCAACAATTTGTCAAAAACATTTCGATTTGTGTTCTATCTATTCCTGGAGCTTTGTTTTTCACCAATGCCTTCAGTGCAGCTTGGACTTCTTCAATATCATTGGTTCTTTATGGTATGCAACCTCTTGAAATGGTTGAACATCAGCCATTTCTTTTTGGTACAGTGACTCTGTGTATCCCTTCCATCTTCTTTTGATGTGTTCTGCATCATTCTATATTTTGCCTACAGAGTCCTTCAATATTTCAAGTTGAGTCTTGAATTGTTTCTTCAGTTCCCTCAGCTTGAGAAATGCTGAGTATGTCCTTCCCTTTTGGTTTTCTAGCTCCAGGTCTTTTCACATTTCATTATAATATTTGACTTTGTTTTTTAAGCTAACCTTTGAAATTTTTTATTCAGCTCTTTCACCTCTTCATTTCTTCCATTTGCTTTAGCATCTCTACACTAGAGAGAAAATTTCAGAGTCCCTTCTAACATCCAATTTGGCCTTTTCTTTCTTGTCTTCTTAATGATATTTTGTTTTCTTCATGTATGCTATTCTTGATGTCATCCCACAACTCTTCTGGTCTTCATTCTCTTGTGTCTAATGTGTCATATCTGTTCTTCAGATGAGCTCTAAATTCAGGTGGTTTAAGTTCAAGGTAATATTTTGGCTCTTGTGAAATTGTTTTAATTTTCTTCAGCTTCAGCCTGAACATGCATTTGATGATCTGTTCCACAGTCTGCTCCTGGCCTTGTTTTGGCTGATGATATGGAGCTTCTCCACCATCACTTTCCACAGATGTAGTCAATTTGACTGCTGTTTATTCCATCTGGTGAGGTTCATGTGCATAGCCATTTTTTATGTTGTTTTTAAAAAAGGTATCTGTGGAGAACAAACAAGATGGCAGATCGAGTGGAATTGTAGTAAAGA
>NW_006408723.1:3348540-3362935 GCF_000296735.1 Chrysochloris asiatica | reverse complement strand
TCAATTTCAAACTGAATGTTGTTGTTGTTAAGTACTGTGGAGTTGGTTCAGACTCATAGTGATCCTGCACAGGGTTTCGGAGGCTGTAAATCTTTATGGGAGCAGAAAGTCTCATCCTTCTCCCACGGAATGGCTGGTAGTGAATAAGTAGGTAAAATTCTTCAATTTTATCATCACTGACTTTAATGGCTGTTGTGTAAATTTGAATAATAGTGGTATTATCTGGTCTTCCTGGTTGTTGTTGTTGTTAAGTGCCATGAGTCAATTTTGACTCATAGCCATGCCATAAGGGGTTTCCAAGGAGCAAATGGTGAGTTTGAACTGCCGACCTTGTGGTCCAGTGCTTTATCCCACATCACCACACCAGGACTCCCTGTATTCGTGGTAAATACATGGATATTATTCTATCACAGACAGCGTTGTACTTCAAGACTGATCTTGATATGTTCTTTCTGAGGATGAATACAACATCATTCCTCTTCAATTTGTCCTTTCAGGCATAATAAACCATGTGATTGTCAAATTCAAAATATCCACTACCAGTCCATTTCAGCTCACTAATGCTTAGGATTTTGATATTTATGCATTCCATTTCCTTTTTTTATAATTTCCGATTTTCCAAGATTCATACTTTGTACATTCCATGTTCCTATTATTAATGGATGTTTACATCTGTTTCTCTTAATTTTCCCTTGTACCCCATTAACAAATGAAGGTCCTGAAGGTTTTCTTCCATTCACTTCATCACGGTCAACTCCACTTTGAGAAAGCAGTTCTTCCCTAGTCATATTTTGAGTACTTTCACACCTAAGGGCCTCATCTTTCAGCACTCTATCTGACAATATTGTGGTGTTCTTTATCATGTTTCAATATTCATTGTTTTGCAGCTGACATTGTTCCAGTGCTATTCATAAAGTTTTCAGTGACTAAATGTTCGGCAGTAGCCTATCTCTCCTTCTTTCTAGTCTGTCTTCATCTAGAAGCTCAGTGAAACCTGTCCACTGTGGGTGTCCTTGCTGTTATTTCAAATCCTCGTGACATAGCTTCCAGAATCACAGCAACACACAAGCCCACCACAGTATGACAGACTGACAGACAATACTGGATATATGTAAGTACTAGTGTGGCACTGTGGGATAAAGCAATGGACTTCAAGGTCAGTTTGAACCATGAAGGTGGTTGTTTAAACTCATCAGCTGCTCCTTGGAAACCCCATACAGGGTGACTATGAGTTGGAACCACCTCTATGGCACTTAACAAGAAATTTATATGTAAATATATACATACACACATATGAGTGTGGTGACTTTGTAATATATGCACTGGACTGCTAAACGCAAGCTTGGTGGTTCAAACCCACCAGCTACTCCTCGGAAACCTTACTCAACAAAAAGTTGCTATAGGTCAGAACTGACTTGATGGCATGTAACAGCAATATATATGTATACATATTTTATTCTTGTTATTAAGTGCTGTCGAGTCATTTCCTACCTATAGTGACCCCATATGGGGTTTCTGAGGAGCAGCTGATGAGTTTGAACCGTCAACCTTGAGGTTCAAACTGACTTTGAGGTTGAGTGCTATCCTAAGGTACCACACGAGGACTATATATATGCAATTATTTTGCTTCTATAGACAACCCAGCCTAAGATCTAAGATTTGGTTTTAGAGGAACAGACTTGAAAGGATGAATTTTCTGTATTGGTTCTCAAGTCTGACTAGTGTTAGAGGTGGTATGGCATGAAGTGGCAATAGAAATACACAGAATATTGATCAGATATTTGCAAGATACAAACTCTAGGCAACTGGATATTTGATACTTTCTACAGTTATGTCAGAATCAAATGCCTAAAGAAGTTAGTTGATTGTCCTACTTTTGGTAATCAAAGTGTTGAAAAAATGAGCTTAAAGCTTTAGAGTAACAGCTCAAGTACTGCAAACAAGACCTGAAAGTTGCCACTTGTGCCTGAAATTAAGCCTTATATTTATCGTAGCAGAGCTGACATTTCCAAAAACCAAACCTAGGACTCATTTGTCAATTATTTTAAGAGTGGCTGAATTGCTACGTCCATTGAATTTCCAAACGTGTGTGGTGTCTGAAGTTGAAGTGAGGTCACTGACTGAGAAATGAGTACTGAAACTTGAGATGAAGACATATTGGCAAAAATCAAGGAGCTGGGGACATTGAACCCCTAAATTTAATTGAATCACTCTTCCAACAGAATTAGCTCTCTTATTTCAATCTTTATCTGCTAAACTATCTTCTCAGTAAAGCCATTACCTTTCTTCCTCCATCTGATGAAGTTATGTCAGCTGTTCCTGAAAAGTCTTTGCCTGAAATACTACCTGGGTTTATACTTGATACGGTGCCTTGGGCATCATCAGGGTGGAGATAGTCATCAATGTGCTGTAAGGCATAAACTTTAGGTGATGCCCAAGTCACCGTACCAGATGCAATGCTAGGTGATATTTCAGACAAGTATTTCACCCAAATATTCACCATGTGAACTCCAACAGTTGGGGTACAACATGTGATCCAGGAAGAAGAGATACATTTTACTTCAAAAGAACTGCTTAAAATTTTAAATATATACAAACAAAAGCCTGACTAATATGTGTGGAATGGTTTTTTTTGGGGTATGGGATAATGGTGCAAGGAACTTAAAATTGGATCAGTTTGAGTTTATTGATAGGGGTCCACTAAGCTCAGATTCTTCATTCAGTGTTTGAGCTTGAGAGGTTAGAAAAGGATCTAATCATTAACTTGCTTTGGTGAAGCATGGATAAAGCACTTCTTGTTATTGTTAAATGCCTTTAAGTAATTTCTGACACATTGCAACCCTGTGTAGGGTTTCCAAGGAGTGACTGGTGAGTTTGAACCATGAACCTTTCGGTTCAAACTGACCTGGTGGTCCAATGCTTATCCTACACTAAATCAAGTTGAAATACCAGACCAGCCTCACATATACCTTAGAAATATATCTTAAAAGAATGTTTCCAAAGGCTTAGGGAAATTGGCATGTGACACTGGATTTATCTGGTTGGACACACGGGCCCATCCAGAGAGTACCAGAGGACACACTTTTTACCACAATGGTGAGGAATAAATTTGTGAAGAGTTGTTAATGAGTCTCCAATCTTAATGCCAAATCCTTCTTCATATAATCCAGCTCCTTAGATTATTTGCTCACCATATACAAATTGAATAAATATGGTAAAATAGATAGCCCTGTCACATACCTTTCTTGATTTTAAAACATTCAGTATCCAGTAGCTCTGATTTATCCACTATCTCTTGATTTATGTATGGATTCCTTATGAGCACAATCAAGTGTTCTGGAATATCCATTCTTCACAATTTTATCCATAGTTTGTCATGATCCACACAGTAAAAAGCCTTTGCATAGTCAGTAAAGCACAAGTAAACATCTTCCTCATATTCTCTGTTCTCAGCCAAGGTCCATCTGACATCAGCAATGATATCCTTAGTTCCACATCCTCTACTAAATTGGATTTGCGTTTCTGGCAGTTTCCTGTTGATGTATGGTTGCAGCCGGTTTTGAATGATCTTCAGAAAAATTTTGCCATGTAATATTAATGATAACTGTTCAATGATTTCCTCATTCCATCGGGTTACCTCTTTGTACATTTGGATCTCTTCCAGTCAATTGTCATACATGAGTAAGATCCTCCAATGTTGCATCAGTTTGTTGAAATATTTCAATTTATATTCCATCAATTCCTGTAGCCTTGTTTTATACCAATGCCCAAATGACTTCTTTCTTCAGTACCATCAGTTCTTGATTATATGCTATCTCTTGAAATGGTTGAACATTGACCATTCCTTTTTGGTACAGTGAGTGTGTATATATGTTTTATCTTCTTTTATGCTTTCTGCATCATTCAGTAGTTTGCCCATGGATTCCCTCAGTGTTTCAAGTTGAGGCTTGAACGTTTTCTTTCAGCTTGAGAAATGCTGAATATGTTCTTCTCTGTTGGTTTTCCAACTCCAAATCTTTGCACATCTCATTATAATACTTGACTTTGTCTTCTCGAGCTGCTTTTTAAAAATTTAGGTCTTTTCTTTCTTTCCTGTCTTTACAATGAACTTTTACTTTTTTCCTGTATAATGTTCTTGATGTCATCCCACAGGTCTTCTGGTATTTAGTTATTAGTGTCTAATGCATCAAATCTGTTCTTGAGATAGTCTCTAAATTTAGGTGCGATATGTTCAAGGTCATATTTTGGTGTGGACTTTCAAAATTTTTGTTCCATTTCAGCCTTAATTTGCTTATGAGCAATACTTTCTAACTACGGATCCTACATCTTTGTTTCCAACCACTGAATTCCAATCACCAATAAGTATTAATACATCGTGATTACCTAATTGTTGTTGTTGTTAAGTGCCATTGAGTTCGTTCCGGCTCATAGTGACCTTTTATGGGCTTTCTGAGGAGCAGCTGGTGAGCTTGAACCACTGACCTTGTGGTTCAAACCAACCTTAGTCCAACACAGTAACCCACAGCACCACACTAGGACTCCAATTACATGGTACATTCTTCAATTTTGTCATTTCTGACTTTAGTGTTTGTGGGTAAATTTGAATAATAGTGGTATTAACTGATCTTCCTTTTAGTATGGATACTAATCTATCATAGACAGCATTGTACTTCAAGAAAAATCTTAAAATGTTATTTTTGATGATAAATGCTATGTGCCATTTATCCTGAATTCTTGTTCCTGGAACAGTAAACCATATGATTGTCAGATTCAAAATGGCCAATACCAATATCCATTTCAGCTCACTTATTATGTGCTGTCAAGTTGATTCCGAATCATAATGACTCTGTACAGGGTTTCCATGGAGCAGCTGGTAGGTTTGAACCACCAACCTTGTGGTTCGCAGTCTAGTGCTAATCCTACAGTGCCACAGCAGGATATCAATCTTTTATGTGTTCCATTTCATTTGTGACAGCTCTCAATTTTCATAGATTTATACTTTGTATATTCCATGTTTGAATTATTAGTCGATGTTTGCAGCTGTTTCTCTTCATTTTGAGTTGTGCCCCATTAGCAAATGATGGTCCTGAAAGCTTTGCTCCATTTGTGCTGTCATGGTTCACTCTACTTGAGGAGGCATCACTTCCCCAGTCATATTTTGAGTGTCTTCTAATCTGTGGGACTCATCTTCTGGCATTATATCTGACAATATTCTGGTGCTATACATAATGCATAGTAGTGGAAGGGCCAAGTGGTGGCACTTAATCACCAAAGATAAGGTGGGTGTGGTTAGCATAATGGATTACAGAGTCAATCTGAGTTATCTGACTCATGTGGATTTATAGTGTTGACTGCTTAGGCATGGTGTCCCTAGGAGTGAAATAGATGGGAAATCTACTAAATATTTACTTGATCTGTAAAAACGAAAGAATGCTAGGTCAAATGATAGCAGCCTAAATTGAATCTTCCAAATGGAGAGTCATGACCCCTCATTTTCCAGACTTAAACCAGTTTACAGACCTACAGCCCTTTGAATTAAGGGAAGGTGAATCCTTTTGAGGAAGGAACCCACTACATTGCCAAAATATATAATGTTAATCTTTCTTCCAGTCTCCCTGAAATTGATCTAGGACTTTTTCATGGGAGCGACTGTTCACCGGGAGAAAAGAAATACTCAGACTTTTGGGGAATTACTGGACACTGGTTCTGAATCAGCACTAATTCCAAGAGACCCAATATATCACTGTGGCCCACTTGTCAGTGTAGAGGTATATGGAGGCCAAGTTATTAGTTGATTCGTACTCAGGTCCAATCTTACAGTGGGTCTAGTGGGTCTTGGAATCCATTCTATAGTTATTTTTCCAGTTCCAGAATGCATAATTGAAACATAAATATTCAGCAACTAGCAAAACCTCCACATTGGATCCCTGACATGTGGAGTAAGTGTTACTATGGTAGGAAAGGCCAAGTGGAAGCATTAGAACTCCCATGCCTTAGGTGCAGCTATAACTAAAATATCACAAATGGATACCTTTAACAAACAGAAACGTTATCTTATAGTTTAATAGTCTAGATATCCAAATTTAGAGTGTTGACTGTAGTAGAAGGCTTTGTGTCTTTGTCAGCATCTATAGGCCCAAATTTCCTTGGAAATCATGTGTTTTGGCATCAATCTTACATTGGATCTAGGAGCTTCATGGTGAAGTGTAGGGATCCCAGGACCAAAGGGTGAATTCTACTCCTGCATCTTCTCTTTGGTGCTCGTAGGTCCCTTTGAACTAAGTTTGCAGCCAAGGAGTGGGTGGAGCTGGCTGTATCCATGGCCATGGGGAACAAGGGAGAACTGTATTCTCCTCAGTAACAGCATCCAGCAATTTTTCTGTGCTTCCAGGCTGCTCTGTCAATCTATAGTAGCCTGTAGAAGCTCAAGATGTCTGTGCCACACTCAACCAATGGTAACCTACTTGTTCTCTTTTACCACTTCTGCTTAGCTCTTAAGTGCTGACCTCTCCCAATCAGCACTTAATTAACCTCTCTATTCTGGTGTGGCACTGTAGGTTAATTCACTGGACTACAAAGTTGGTTTGATTCAATAGGTCAGTGTTGCAACCTCACCAGCCACTCCTTGGAAACCCTATACAGGATTGCTATGGATCAGAACCAACTTGACAGCTCTTAACAACAACAGTTATCCTTTCCTCAGAAATGCTGGATTCCAGAATCATCATCCATATCTGGTTCCCATGTCCTTGTTGCAGATGATCTGCTCAATGAGTGTGCCTACTCCTCCATTTGGCCCCAGAAGTCCCATTGTACAAAAGAATGAAACACTGCCTGGTACTGTGCCATCCTCACAATCATTGCTATGCTTGAATCCATTGTTGTGCACATTGTGTCAATCCATCTTCTTGAGGTTCTTCCACTTTTTCATGTCTAAAGTGTGAGAGATGATGTCTTGCCATTCACGCTTCTAAAGAGCATTCTGGCAGTCCATGGTACTTTCAATATTTTTCTCCAACATCATAATTCAAATTCTTTTCTGATCTCCCTTATTCATTGTCCAATTATCACATGCATATGATGCAATTGAAAATACCATCACTTGAGTCAGGGTCACCTTAGTCCTCAAACTGACATCTTTGCTCCTGAACACACAGTCTTTCACAGCAGATTTGTCTAATGAAATACATTGCTTGATTTTTTTTTTTGGGGGGGGTCTCAAGCCCCATGCAACCTGGAACTCTACCTTGACTGCCCTTGGGGTGGGATAGGATACCTATTCTGAGCCCCTGAAAGAGCTGTAATCATGACATTTAACAACCTCCCCTGGAATTTTCTGCCTTCCCTACCAGACAGGAAGTTTCTTAAAGAAAAAGGCCTTTTATATTCAGAGTCTTGTCCAATGCCTAGCACTACAGAAATATTTTATAGCCGACTAAGCGAATGAATGGCCAGAGAGAAAACAAATATCTTACCTGGAAAGACTCTTAAAAAGAGAGAGAAAGGTAGAAGAAAGAAAGAGAGAAAGAAAGAGCTGATGATTTCCACTAAAATAAAAGATGAGATCAGGAGTTAAGAAAGAGGTGATTTAAGAGAAAGAGAGAGAGAGAGAGAGAAAGAGAGAGAAAGAGAGAAAGAAAGAAAGAAAGAAAGAAAGAAAGAAAGAAAGAAAGAAAGAAGAAAGAAAGAAAAAGAAAAAGAGGTGATTTTGTTAGGTGTTTTACATAATTTGTTGTAAAGCGCTGTCAAGTCAGTTCCAACTAACAGTGACCTCATATAGGGTTTCCAAGGGACAGCTGGTGGGTTTGAACCTCCAACTTTGTGGTTAGCAGTCTAGTGCTTATCCTAAAGTGCCACACCAGGACTCCTTTTATATTAATATTGACCTACAAATCATCTGTCCCATTCTACCCCATCTAATTATTAAGCAGTGAAGTCACTTTATGACATTTTCCAAAGTGGTGTTTTTGAAAACCCTTCAGCTAAGGGCAGGAGGCCACAGCTTTATTAACAGAAAGAATGGATGAGAAAGTATTATCAATAGAGATATATGTGAGTTTCACTTGCATGATAGTTTCTGACAAATTTTTTATTCTCCAATTATTTTTCACAAACATTTATCTGTTGTATGTTTATAATTTGATGTTATAAAACCTAATTTTCTTCCTATATTTGACTTCTAATAAGTTATTAGGAGTCCTGGTGTGCTGCTGTATAATAAGCATTAGACTGCTAACCACAAGGCCAGTGGTTCAAACCCACCAGTCACTCTTTGGAAACCCTATACAGGGTTGTTGTGAATTAGAACTGACATGATAGCACTTAACAACAGTATGTGCAGCTTGAAATAAATATTTTCAGAGACTATTAAAATCATATTAAAACACAAATAACTAATATATTTCCACTTATTGAAATTTTTTTATTAGAAAAAAATTTTTTTTGCTTTCTTAGTCACCTAAGTAAACATATTTTTACATTCTAGCCAGTCAGTAATTCTCCCTTTACTCCCACCCATGGTAACCATCACAAAATGTTGGTTGGTATGTCATTGACAAAATATTTTCCCAGTTTAGGGTTACTTGGTAGTCTCGTGTCTGATATGTCATTGCCAAAATATGTTCCCAGTTTGCGAGTTCTCATCTTACTCTTTTCATGAAAGATTTTGATGCACATAAGTATCTAATTTTTAGGAGGTCCCAGTCATCTGTCTTGTCTTTTGCTTCTGTCTTTCAGATATGTTTGATATTGTATTTATGCCATGTATCAGAGCTGCTAAGTATACCCCTGTTTATTCTTTTATGGTCTTTATAGTTCTGGGTTTTACATTTAGGTCTTTAATGCACATTGAGTTTGTTGTTGTATATGGTGTGAGATATATGGGTCTTGTTTCATTCTTCTATAAATGGATTTTCAGTTTTGCTAGCACCATTGTTGAATAGACTATCTCTTCCCCCATTTAATGCATTTTAGCTCTTTACTGAAGATCATTCCAAGTCCTCTTCTGAATCCAGCTTAAACCTCTGGAAGTTCTCTGTCAGTGTACGGTTGCAGCTGTTTTTGCATTATCTTTTGTAAAACTTTACTTGCATGGGATATCAATGATATTGTCTGATGATTTCTGGATTCCGTTGGGTCACCTCTTTTTGGGATAGGCACAGTTACAGATCTCTTCCAGTCAGTTGCCTTGTTCTTTGCCAATGACTTCAATGTACATTGGACTTCTTCCTTCAGGTTCAATGGCTCTTGATCATACGCTATCTTTTAAAATGGTTGAACCATTTCTTTTTGGTACAGTGAATCTGTGTATTCCTTCCATCTTCTTTTGATACTTTCTGCATCATTTAGTATTTTGCCCATAGAATCCTCACTATCGCAAGTCAAGGTTTGAATTTTTGCATTAGAGTTTGATTAATATATTTTCAGATTCTTTAATTGGGAGCATAGATATCTCTTATAGCAATGTCCTCTTGTTCTGTTGAGGCTATAATCATGTTATACTGTCTTTGTTTGTCTCATGTAGTTTTTCCCTTAAAATCTATTTTATCAAAGATTAATATTGCCACCCTATTTGTTTTTAGTTGTCATTAACTTGATATATTTTTTCCATCCTTTGAGTTTTATTTATTTTTGTCTTATTTTTTAAGGTATTTCTCTTGCATACAGCATATCGAAAGATCTTTTTCTCTTCTATTCTGCTACTCTCTGTCTCTTGTTTACTTTGTTTAACTTTTTTCATTCCTGCCTCCATAAGCACTGATTGTGCATTCCTGCAAAATGAATTTTTGGTAAATTCAATCTTAATTTATAATGTTGTTATTATTGTTGTTGTTAAGCAATATGGGGTTGGTTCTGATTCATAGTGGCCCTGCATAGCATTTCTGAGGAGCAGCTGGTGAATTTGAAATGTTGACCTTGTGGTCCAGTGCATTATATGTGTCTGTGTGTGTGTGTGTGTGTATATATATATATATATAGTTGTTATTGTGTGATATTGAGTTGGTTCTGACTCATAGTAACCCTGTATAGAGTTAATGAGAGTAGCTTGTGGGTTTGAACTGCCACTATTCCAGTTTTTAACCTGCAGCACCATACCAGGGCTCATATATACATATGTATTGTTATGTTGTTGTTAAGTGCCATCAAGTCAGTTCTGACACATAGGATTTCTAAGAAACATCTGGTGGGTGTGAACCTTACAGTTAGCAGTCTAGTGCTTTTCCTACAGAGCCGTACTAGGACTCAACATTGTTGTTGTTAAGTGCCCTTGAGTTAGTGCCTACTCATAGTGATCCTGTATAGGGTTTCTGAGGGGTAACTGGTGAGTTCAAACTGCTGACCTTATGGTTCACAGTTCAGTGCTGATCCTACAGTGCCACACCAGAAGTCCCATATATATGTATATATATGATGGGTGGTGGTTATGGTTATGTGCTAGTGTATGGTGGTTATGTTGTGGAGTAAATTCTGACTCGTAGTGACCTTGTGTAAGGTTTCCAAGGCTGTAAATCTTTATGGAAGCAGAAAGTCTCATCTTTATCCTGAAGAACACCTGGTAGTTTCAAACTGATGAAGAAGAAGAAGAAGAAGAAGAAGAAGAAGAAGAAGAAGAAGAGAAAAAAATATATATATATGTGTGTGTATGTGTATATATATGTATCACATATATGTTGTTGTTAAGTTGGATTAAGTTAGTTCCAACTCATTTGACCCTGTATAAAATTTCCAAGGATTTGAACTACTGGGTTTGAACTGCTTATGTATGGAGTCCTGGTGTGGCCACAAGGTCGGTATGAAACACAAAGTCAGCAGTTCAAACTCACCAGCTGCTCCTCAGGAACCCTATACAGGGTTGTTATGAGTTGGAACCAACTCAACAGCACTTAACAACAACAAATCTTTAGGAGTAAATGGTTGTTGATGGTGGGCGTGGGGACACTGGAGACTGGAAAGGTCACTGGAACCCTGTAAAGAAGTTTCTCGAGTGATCTGGACCCTTCACACACCCGGATTTCAAACCCAGTACTGAATCTCTTCAGTTTTTGTTAGATCATGGAACGTTCTAGTCATTGGACCTGGCAGTTTAGGAATGTGAGCTCCTGAAAAATCTGGCATTGTCTGGTTTTAGGCAGATGCCTGTCATAGACATGGACATTATAGATGTTTCCAATCGAAACAGGCAGTTTTTGTTTAGACCTAATGATGTTGGAAGACCTAAGGCTAAAGCTGCTGCAGAATTTCTAAATGACAGAATTCCTAATTGCAATGTAGTTCCACATTTCAACAAAATTCAGGTTTTTAACAATACTTTCTATCAACAATTTCATATTATTGCATGTGGACTGAACTCTTATTGTTGACAGAAGATGGATAAATATAATGCTGATATATCTTCTAAGTTATAAAGATGGTGTGTTAGGTCCAAGCTCCTCTGTCGCTTTGATAGATGGAGAAACTGAAGGTTTTAAAGGGAATGCCAGAGTAATTCTGCCCGGAATGACTGCTTGTATTGGATGCACACTGGAACTTTATCTACCTTGGGTTATTTTTCCCATGTGTACCACTGTGTCTATGCCCAGGCTACCAGAACATTGTATTGAATATGTAAGAGTTTTACAGTGGCCTAAGGAGCAGCCTTCTAGAGAAGGAATTCCATTAGATGGAGGGAGATGATCCTGATCATATTCAGTGGATTTCCCAAAAATTCCTGGAGAGAGCATCACAATATGATATTAGAGGCATCACATACAGACTCACTCAAGGGGTTGTAAAATGAATCATTCCTGCAGTAACTTGCACAAATGCAATTATTACAGCTGTATGTGCCAATATAGCACCAAGTGCATACATTCCCTTTAATAATTACTTGGAATTCGCTGATGTAGATGGGCTATATACATATACATGTGAAGCAGAGAGAAAGGAAAACTGCCTAGCTTGTAGCCAGCTTCCTGAAAAACTAAAAAATAGTTTTCACTATCAGCTAAACTGCAGGAGGTTTGGATTATCTAACTACTGTGCTTCTTTGCAAATGAGATCTCCAGCCATCACAGCCACATTAAAGGGGGAAAAAAATAGAACATTGTACTTACAGTCAGTAACTTCTATTGAAGAATGAACAAGACTAAATCTCTCCAAGACATTGAAAGAATTGGGACTCATTGATTGACAAGAACTAGCAGTTGCTGATGTCACAGTACCACAGACTGTACTATTCAAACTTTATTTTACTTCTTAAGGAAAATTGATTTGCAGAAGTCATGGAAATAGCAAATTCATGGAAATATCATACTTTGTGGATGCTAAAAATATTTTAATGTCACTTTTAGCATTAGTGTTGCTGGAATTTTCTTTACATATGTGTGTTGTGTGTATATATATATGTGTGTATATATACATATATACATATATTGTTGTTGTTAAGTGTCATTGAGTCGGTTCTGACCCATGTACAGGGTTTCTGAGGCTGCAAATCTTTACGGGAGCAGAAAGCCTCATCTTTCTCCCAGGGAGCAGCTGGTAGTTTTGAACTGCTGACCTTGCAGTTTGCAGCCCGATTCATAACCACTACGCTACCAGAGCTCCTTATATACATGTATATATACATATACACATATATATACACACAAAACAAACTGCTTTTTTTTAAACTTTGTAACTTTTCCTTGAAGACAGAATTTTGGGATCATTTCTTACAAGCATTTTCATTAATAATAAGAGAAGCGATTCTTGGAAAGATAATGTACAAATGTTTGCTTCTCTTAGAAGACAGAGGAAAATGCCTTCTTGTATGTGAATTTTATGTTATGGTCAAAGAACACATTCCTCAACTTTCAGTTGAACACCTACATATACAAAGGATGCCCCCTTAAAGAAAATAAGGAAATCAGGTTTGAAATAACATTAAACATTACCACCTATTAAAAAAAATTTTTAAAGCCTTGGGTCGCTATGAATAAGAACCAACTCAATGGTACTTAGCAACAACAAAATACATGTACACACCTACCATTTGTCTAGGATAAGCACTGAACTTCGAACCACAAGGACTAACGGTTCAAATCACCAGCCCTGCTTCCTGGAAGACAGATGAGACTTTCTGCTGCCGCAAAGATATTTTTTAAAAAAAGCTTTGGAAACCTCTACAAGGCTGCTAAGAGTTGGAAGCGACTTTAAGGCAGTTAACAACAACAACCACTTATCTGTCAGTTTGTGGTATTGTGGTGACTTGTATGTCACTGTGATCCTGGAAGTTATGCCAAAGGTATTTTAAATACCAGCTTTGTTACTAATGGTGGATAGGTTTCAGCAGAGCTTCCAGACTAAAACAGTAGGAAAGAGAATCAGACCACTTCTGATTGGTTAGCCATTGAAAACTTTATGATTAGCAGAAGAACATTATTAGATATAGTGCCAGAAGGTGAACTTCTTAGGTTGGAAGACCCTCAAAATATGACTAGGGAAGAGCTTCCTCCTCAAAGTAGAGTTGACTTTCATGATGTGGATGGAGCAAAGCTTTCCAGACCTTCATTTGATATAGGACACAACTCAAAATGAGAAGAAACAACTGCAAATGTATGCTTGTAATTGGACCTTGTAATCTACAAAATATTACTCTAGAGATATTGGAAATCATCAGAAATGAAACAGAACTCATAGAGATTGATATCAGAGGCAGCTGAAATGGACTTATATTGGTCATTTTGAGTGTGACAGTCATGTGATTTACTATGCCAAGAATGACACACTGAAGTGGAATAGCATCACATTAATCACCAAGAGATTATTTCAAGATCTGTCTTGAGATAAAATGCTGTTTGTAATAGTGTAATATTCATATGCCTACAAGGAAGAGTTATGCCTACAAGTTAATACTATTATTCAAATTTAGTCACAAACCACTAAAGCCACTAATGAAGAAATTGAAAAATTCCGCCAGTTTTTTCAGTCTGAAATGGATCAAACATATAATCAAGATACATTGATAATTACTGGTGATTGAAAAATGAAGGCTGGATACGAAGATGAAGGAACAGTATTTGGAAAATATGGTCTTACTGAAAGAAATGGTGCTGGAGATCATATGACAGAATTTTGAAAGACCAACAAATACTTCTTTTTTTAATTTAAGGTTTTTATTGTGGATTGAGTGAAAGTTTACAGGGCACATCATCAGTTTCACATTCAAAAATTCATATAAATTGTTTCATTACATTGATTATAATCCCCTCCATATACCATCAGTTAAGTATTTCCCTCTATCCACTTTAGCTTTTTTTAAAAACACACACAAACAAAAAAACACACTCAGGCATATATAATAAATTACATCTCCAAAGGGCACATTCTGCAAGTCTGCTCCTGGCCACCAGTTCTTAGTCCTTCTCTTCTTAGT
>NW_006408723.1:3344350-3346175 GCF_000296735.1 Chrysochloris asiatica | reverse complement strand
GCTCTGATCTTTCTCCCACTTGGTTTCACCCAAGATGGTGGTTCCTGGAGCAGCTGAGTGTCCCAGACTAGAAAGCAATGGATTTCTTGCTTCTTCCACAAATTCCCCAAGTTGGGAGCCTTCCAACCTTCTAAGTATTTCTTTATATGTGGTTTAGAGTTCTGGGACCATCCCCTGAGACTGCTTGGTTGGGTATTCTGTGTTGTTGTTGGCGGAGCTCTTTGCTACACCTCCACCTGATCCACCTTCTTGTTTGTTCTTCCAAATACCTTTTTTTTCAACAGCATAAAGGCTACAATACGTGTGGACTTCACCAGATGGGATTCACAGGAATAAAACTGACCAAATTTAAGGAAGGAGAGGATAGAAATTGTCAATATCATTAACCACAACAAGGCCAAGGACTGACTGCAGAACATATCATCAGTTGCTCATGTGCAAGTTCAGGATGAAGCCAAAGAAAATTGTCACAAGTCCAAAAGAACAAAAATTATCCCATCTGAATTTAGAGACCATTTCAAAAACAGATTTGTTATATTAAACATTTATGACTGAAGACCGGAAGAGTTTTATGACGATATCAAGAACATCATCTATGAAGAAAGCAAAGGGTCATTAAAAAGACAAGAAAGACCAGTATGGATGTCAGAAGAGACTCTGAAACTTGCTCTTTAATATAGAGAAGCTAAAGCAAATGGAAGAAATGAGGAAATAAAAGAGCTGAATATAAAATTTCCAAGGGTAGCTCAAGAAGACAAAGTAAAGTGTTATAATAAAATGTGCAAAGGCCTGAAATTTGAAAGCTAAAAGAGAAGAACACAACCAACATTTCTCAAGCTGAAAGAACTAAACAGAAAATCTCGGTGTCAGGTTGCAAAATTGAAGAATTCTATGGGAAGAATATTGAATGATGGCAGGAAACATCAAAAGAAGGTGGAAGGGATACATATGCAGTGTTCCAAAAAGAATTTTTCAATATCCAACTATTTCAAGAGGTAACATATAATCAAGAAGAAATGTGAGCTGTACTGAATGCACTGGCAAGAAACAAGTCTCTAGAAATTGTCACAGTTCAAATTGAAATGTTTCAACCAACTTTTTCAGAGGAAATGAGGCAGCACTGGAGGCACTCACTCATCTGTGCCAGGAAATCTGAAAACACTTATCTGGCCAGCCAATTGGAAGAGATCTGTATTTGTGTCCATTCCCAAGAAAGGTGACCTAATGGAATGCGGAACTCATAGGATAGTATCATTAATATCACATGCAAGTAAATTTTGCTGAAGATAATTTTTAAATGATTACAGCAGTACATGGACAGAGAGCTTCCAGAAATTTAAACTGGATTCAGAAGAGAATGTAGAACAAGAGATATGATTGCTGGCATCAGATGAACCTTGGTTCAAAGCACAGAATACCAGAAAGATGTTACCTGTACTTTATTGACTATGCAAAGTCATCTGACTCTGTGGGTCTTAACAAAATATGGATAATAGTATGAAGAATGGGTATTCCAGAACATTTAATTTTGCTCATGAGGAACTGTGCATACACAAAGCAAGGAAATACTGGGTAGTTTCAAGTCAGTCAAGCTGTGTGCGAGGGTTGTATTCTTTCACCATGCTTACTTAGTCTGTATGCTGAGCAAATAATCCAAGAGATGGATTATATGAAGAACATAGTTATGCACATGCCTTTGAGTTGTGGTGTTGGAGGAGAATACTAAATGTGCCATGGACTGCCAAAAGAACCAATAGATCTGTTTTGGAAGAAGTACAGCCAGAGTGCTCCTTGGAGGCCAGGATGGCTAAGCTTAGTCTCTCAT
>NW_006408723.1:3334422-3335432 GCF_000296735.1 Chrysochloris asiatica | reverse complement strand
TGTTTTTATCAGGAATGGATGTTGGATTTTGTCAAATGCCTTTTCTGCATCAATCAATATGATCATGTGGTTCTTTTCTTTTTTCTTATTTATATGGTGGATGATGTTGATCATTTTTCTAATGTTGAACCATCCTTGCATCCCTGATATGAATCCCACTTGATGTGTTGCTGGAGTCTATTGGCTAGTATTTTGTTGAGAATTTTTGCATCTATGTTCATGAGGGATATTGGTCTATAGTTGTCTTTCTTAGTGGCGTTCTTCCCTGGTTTGGGTATGAGGGTTATGCTTGCTTCATAAAATGTATTAGGAAGTTTTCCATCATCCTCTATATTTTGGAATAATTTGTGTAGAATTGGTAACAGGCTTTTATAAATGTTTCCCCATTGCCTTCTTGCTTTCCTGGTTTCTGCTGAGAGATCTGAGCTTAATCTGACTTGCTTGCTTTTTTATGTGACCCTTCTGTTTTCCCTGGTGGCTTTCAGAAGTGTCTCCTTATCTTTGATTTTGAAGAGCTTGACTATGATATGTCTTGGTGATTTTCTTTTGGGGTCTATCCTTCCTGGGATTCGTTGAGCTTCTTGGATGTTTATCTTTTCACTTTTCAGGATGTTAGAGAAATTTTCTTCCAGCAGTTCTTCAACTATTTCTTCTGTGGACTTGTGGGATTCTTCTTTTTCTGGAATGCCGATAATTCTTAAGTTATTCCTTTTCATGTTTTCCAACATGACCATCTTAGACCATCATGACATTTCTGGAATGCCGATAATTCTTAAGTCATTCCTCTTCATGTTTTCCAACATGACAATCTTAGACCATCTTCAGATATTTTTATCCTTTTTTTGTGTTTTTTCTTCTATCTTAGTGGTATTCAGTGATTTGTCTTCCAGCTCACTTATTCTACCTTCCATCTCATCTATTCTACTACTCTGCCCTTTCAGAATGTTCTCTATTTCTGTTATTTTGTTATTGATTGTTTGGACCTCTTTCTGTAGGTTTTGAATTGTTTC
>NW_006408723.1:3324820-3333672 GCF_000296735.1 Chrysochloris asiatica | reverse complement strand
AAAAAATATTTTTTAAAAATTAAAAAAAAAAAAATCTGTAGCCTAATATGAGGTCTCTTTCCCTCCCTACAGCCCTCTCCTTCTCTTTCCTGTGTTAAAAAACAGAACAAAAACAAACAAGAAAAGTTCAAGGCCTGTACTAGGGCTGAGTATCTGTTGGCTGTTTGGTTTTAAATGAATACTGTCTCTTTAAATTTCGAGGAGATCTATTCACATGTGTAGTAGAACCCTCTGATGATGGGGTTGGAGTATCCACTAGCTTAGGCACCCCTATAGTTACCAGAATGGAGGTACACAGTCAGCAAGGGACCAACAAAAATATTCCAAAATAAAAAAAGAATGTCCACACCTCTATCTCTGTGGCTCTGTCAGGCGTCCGTGGCTGCTCTGATCCTTTCCCCGCTTGGCCCCACACAAAATGGCAGCTCCTGGAGCAGCTGAGCTTCCTGAACCAGGAAGCAATGGATTTCTTGCATCTGCCACAAACTCACCAGCTGTAAGTCTTCCAACCTTCTAAATATTCCTTTATATGTGGTTCAGAGTACTGGGACCATTCCCTGAGGCTTCTTGATCCTGTATTCTGTGTTGTTCTCAGCAAATCTCGTCACTACACTTCTACCCGATCCGCCATCTTTTCCCGAAACCTGGTCTTTGATACATTTTGAGTTATTTTTTGTGTATGAATTGAGGTATGGGTCCAATATCATTTTTTTTTCCCTGCAAATAGACATCCATTTTCATAACCACCATTTATTAAGGAGAAAGAATGTTTATTCCATGATGAATAGACTTGACCCCTTGTTGAAAATCTGCTTCTTATGGATGGGTGGGTTTGTTTTTGAATCTCAATTCTATTCTATGGTCTATGTGTCTGTTATTGAACCATGACCAGGACATTTGTATTATTGTAGCTGTATAGTATATTTTGAGACTGAGAAATGTAAGGTATTCTTTGTTTTTCATCTTTAATATGGCTTTAGTTATTGGGGACCTCTTTGCTTTTCATATTAAGATGATAATTAGCTTTTCAATTTCAGAAAACAATTTTAGAATTTGGATCAGTATTGCATTTTATCTATAGATCACTTTGGGTATGGGTAGCATTGACATTTTCACAATACTAAGTGTTTCAGTTCATGAGCATGACATATTCTTCCATTTATGAAAGTCTATTTTGGTTTCTTGCAATAATGTTTTATAGTTTTCACTGTATAGTTCTTTGAGGTACTTGGCTAGATTTATTCCTTGTTGTTGTTGTTAGGTGCCATCGAGTCAGTACCAACTCATAGCGACCTTATACATAGCAGAACGAAAATGGCCTGGTTCTAGGACAACCTCACTATTGTTGCCACCCTTGAGCCCATTGATGCTGCCACTTTACCAATCCATCTTGCTGTGGGTTTTCCTCTTTTTCTCTGACCCTCCACCTTACCAAACATGATATCATTCTCCACAGACTGGTCCCTCCTGACAATATGTCTAAAGTATGAGAGACGAAGTTTGGCCATCCTGGTCTCCAAGGAGCACTCTGGCTGCACTTCTTCCAACACAGATCTCTTGGTTCTTTTGGCAGACCATGACACTTTCAATATTCTCCAACACCATAACTCAAATGAATCAATTCTTCTACGATCTTCCTTATTCAATGTCCAGCTTTCGCATGCATATGAGGTTAATGAAAATACCACAGCTTGGGTCAGGGCACCTTAGTCCTCAATCTGACATCTTTGCTCTTCAACACTTTAAAAAGGTTTTGTGCGTTAGATTTGCCTAGTTCAATATGTCGTCTGATTTCTTGACTGCTACTTCCATGAGTGTTGTAGCTGACCCTAGAAGAATGAAGTCCTTGACAACCTCCGTCTTTTCTCTGTTAATAAGAATGGTGTTTATTGGTGAGGACTTTTGTTTTCTTTACATTGAGATGCAAACCATACCAAAGGCTGTGATCATTGATCTTCATCAGTAAATTATTTAAGTTCTCGTCACTTTCAGCAAGCAAGGTTGTATCATCTGCATATTGCAGGTTGTTAATGAGTCTTCCTCCAACTCTGATGCCACGTTTTTTTTCATGTAAGCCAGCTTCTCAGATTATTTGCTCAGTATACAGGTTGAATAAGTATAGTGAAAGAATGCAACCCTGTCACACACCTTTCTTAATTTTAAACCATTCAGTATTCCCAGGTTCTGTTCAAACAACTGCCTCTTGATCCATGTACAGATTCCTCATGAGCACAATTAAGTGTTCCAGAATACTCATACTTTGCGATGTTGTCCATAGCTTGTCATGACCCACACAATCGAAAGCCTTTGCATAGTCAATAAAGCACAGGGAAACATCTTTCTCATATTCTCTGCTTTCAGCCAAGATCCATCGAACATCAGCAATGACATCCCTCATTCCACGGCCTCTTCTGAATCTGGCTTGAACCTCTGGAAATTCTCTGTGAATGTATGCTTGCAGCTATTTCTGTATTACCTTTAGTAAAATTTTACTCGCATGGGATATCAAAGATATTGTCCAATAATTTCTGCATTCCATTGTTTCACCTCTCTTTGGAATGCACACAAATACGGATCTTTTCCTATTGTAGAGGGCTATAAATATTTTATTAAGCAGTGATTTAAAAAATGTTTTATTGTGAATTATGTGATAGCTTACATACATTCATCCTATCATATATTGTTTCATTGCCATGGTTACAATCCTCTCCATGCATCACCAACCAACCAGAGGGTATACTCCACAAGCCTGCCCCTTGGTTGTCAGCACACAGCCCTTTTCCCTCTCTGGGCCTAGAGTCCCCAGCCACTCCATCTTCCCATGTCATTGTCTCTGCCTCCATCTCTGGCATCACTGTTTCTCTGGGTAGGGACCCGCAATCCGCTCTTCTCCCCTAATGGTCCCAGGGACCTCCGCTCGAGAGGGCTATTTTAAATGGTATTATTTTATTTGTTTCTGTTTTGGAATTCTCCTTAGAATGTAAAGTAACCCAACTGGCTTTTTTTGTTTTGCTCTGCCACCTTGCTGCATTGTTTTATTAGCTTCAGTAGCTTTCTTGTGAAATCTCTGACATTTTCTATATATTAAAGAAAATAATTTTACTTCTTCCTTTCCAATTTGGATGCTCTTTATTTTTTCTTTGCTTTACTTAAACTGCTTTGGCTAGAAATTTCAGTGCCCTATTTTAAAAGAGTGGGGATAATAGGCACATTTGCCTCATTCCTGTTTTAAAGGGGAAAGCTCACAGTCTTTCTCTATTGAGAATAACACTGACTGTTGGTTTTGCAATATGCCCTTAATTAAGTTGAAAGATTTCCCTTCTGTCTTATGCTATATTTTATTAAGAATAAAAACAAGTGAAGCTTGTGTGTGTGTGTGTGTGTGTGTGTGTTGTTGGAAGGAGTTCTGGTAGCATAATGGTTATGAGTTGAGCTGCTAACCTCAAGGTCAGCAGTTCAAAACTACCAGCTGTTCTGCAGGAGAAAGATGAGGTTTTCTTCTCCCATAAAGATTTACAGCCTCAGAAATCCTATGCAGGGCAGGGTCTCTGTGAGTTGGAACTGACTGCATGGCAAACCACTATTACCCACCACCATATGTTGTTACTAAGTGCTGTTGAATTGGCTCTGACTCATTGTAACTCTGTATAGGGTCTCCAAGGAGTGGCTGGTGGCTTTGACCCACCAACCTTGTGGTTAGCAGTCCAGTGCTTATCCTAAGTATCACACTAGGACTCCATGTGTGTATGTATGTATGTAGCTAGCTAGCTAGCTATATATATAATATATATAAGTATTTATATATATATTTCACTGGTTTTGCTTCTCTAGGACATTCAGCCTAAGACAGGGTCCTCTCCCAACAGAGGTAGCTCAAGTGTAGGCTGCTATTGTTTGTTCGTGTGGATGATGCAGGGAGAGAACTGACCTATGGAGATATGATATATATATAAAGAGAATATATATAAAGAGAAGTTTATTATCAAGGAAATGACTTACAAATTGAAGATTTCCAAGTCCTCAGCAGGAGCGCGCGCACATGTGCACAAGAGAGAGAGAGAAAGAGAAAGAGAGAGAGAGTCCCTCTCATATGTCCATTATATTGGGAGTAGGCCACACCTCCAAGGAAGCATACCTTCAATTGATTGCCTGCTCATAGTTGATCATCATAGAGTTAACTATCAACTGCCAAACAATGGGTATCCTGGCTCAATCAACTGTGTCAAAAATAACTGTTTGCTGTAAGATTTCTTCCAAATGAATCTAAGTTCATAGGTTGTATGTTCTGAACAGTTGGAATATATTGACTAGCATCATTGCAAGATGAGAACCCAGTCTTATCTGTACTAAAGTCTTCCTTGTAATATCAAATTTCAATTACATTTTTATGGAAATATTAAATGCATAATTTTCTCTTGAATGGCTGATAATTGGTTGTCTACTGAATTTGGTTGTCTCCTGAAGACACCATGTCCTTGGCAATCTTTTCTATAATATTGATCAGTGTTGAATCATTTTTTTCTTGATAATCCTGTAATCTCTTTGTTGTTGTTAAGTGCCATTGAGTCAGGTACAATCCATAGTGACCCTGCATAGGGTCTCCAAGTAGCAACTGGTGAGTTTGATCCACCAACCTTGTGGTTCAAACTGACCTTGTGGTTAAGTAATTATCCTAGGGTACCACACCAGGACTTTTTGGATTGTTTAAAAATGGAGCCACATCAGATACTTGATAATGGAGAATTTTAAATTCTAAGGTCTGTAAGATTCCACAATTCCTGTGAAAGGCAACCCTGGCTGCAGAAAGCTCAGTAGATGTCTGGTACACATAGTACTGACACTGAGCAGAATAAGAAACTTGGGAGAGCTTTAACTTTCAAGGGCAAGATAATATGAATTTGGTCTTGGGTTCTTCTAGTCCTTGGATTTAAATTGCCAAAGGATGTAATGTCTCCCAGGGAACTCAATAATGGAAAGAAATAATGCCTTTATGTTTGGGATATCTTTAGATTTATGCATATTATTTGGGGGTATTTTAATTTCATTTTATTATTGCACTGATTATTAGCAAGCCCACATGATTGCAAATATAAGTCATATCCTCATAAGCTCTGTAAGTAATTCATTGATATTTTGACAGCTAAATGCTAATTCCTCTGACTTATTTCTCAGGTAGCTCAGCACTAAAGGTGGGAAATGAGGATGGTATTTATTGGGATTCTTAGCAAAGATCCCAATGTCTTTCAGTCTCAGCCCATTCGCCTTTACATAGAAAAATAGAAGTCACTGAGCAACAGCAATTACTTTGTTCTCTTAGTGTCCAGCATACAGTATTACATACATCCTCTTGCATACTACCCCCATTATCTTCTTACTTTTCCTCCTACCTAAAGCCAGTTTCGACCCCTCTTCTCTACCTCTCACACACCAACAAATAATTTTGTCTTTTCAGAAACCTGACCTTATCAATAATCCTTTTTCCTTTCTGTCTGTATATTAAGAAATGAGAGTCTAGAGGAATGCCTATATATGCCTGGGGGTGGTAACAAAAATTTCTCAGATAGAAGAGATAATAGTGTGGTCAACACAGAGTGGGGAAAGGATTCAAGATGAGAAGTCATGTTTGAAGAATAGGGTGGAGAGGGAATTATGAATAGAATAGAGTTTGAACTTGTCATGTGGATGATGAGAGTTTGAATAGGGTGGAATTTCAGAATAGGGTTGAAGATAGTTTTGATGTTAGCCACCTTGGACTTTCTAGAAGTCCTCAAAGGTATGACAACAGGCATAGTAAACAAACAAACAAACAAACAAGAAAACAGTTGAATTCATACAATACCAGTGTTTCATCAGACAAGTATATCAGAAAGACACAGAGCTGAGGGAATTTCTATTATTGCTAGAATGCTGCTGAAGTGATGGGTCATTGAGCTTATGGTTAATATGAGTGAATAAGAATGGGAGAATCTGAGCAAAAAGTTTAAAAGAGGAGTCACCTGAAAATCATGATGAGGCAGGAGTGGTGGTAGAGTCTGTGGTCAAAGAAGAGGTGCTTGGATTACTGATTTTGGAGATGCAATGCCCAAGAGAAATTCCAAGGTGTAATGGTGGGGGTGGGCAAGTGCCATGCAGTGAAGGAGAAGATCTTTGAAGATGAGCAGAAAAAATATGAAATGGATTGTTGAATTTATACAATATGATGATTGCAGAGAAGGACTCTAAGGCAACTATGTCCGTTGTCAAGGAGTGAGGCAAAGCCATGAAAGGATGAATACCTGCACCATAAGGAAAGTGAGTGTATATATAGGTAAATGAGATTGGAATCCAAATATGAATGAGATAAAAATTAAAAGCTTTTTACTAGTGACTGAGAGCTCATCATCTTCCTTCCAGGAAATCACCTAGAAGTCATGGCAGGCTATGATTGATGGCGATCCCATACACAACTGAATGAAACACTGCCTAACACTGCCTGGTCTTGTGCCATCACCACAATCAGTTGCAGATCAGACAGTTGTGATTCATAGGATTTTTATTGCCTAATTTTGGGCAGTAGATTGTCAGGTCTTCCTTCCTACTCCATGTTAGTCTAGAAGTTCTGCTGAAACCTTCTAAACATCATAGCAACATGCAAGCCTCATGAAACATGAATAGTAGCTGCATATGAGGTGCAGTGGCCAATATTATAACTGAGACTCTGGCATAGAAGGTAACGATACTGCCACAAAATTACCACTGCCTTCAGAAAGAACTTACACAACTTTAGTCGAAGATATTTGTAGTGGAAGTGATATCCTCAGGAGACAGCTAATTCAAGAAAAAGAAGAGTGAACACTCACAAAGAAAGAAATGCCTCAGGTTACAGGTTATTTTCTGGTGAGAAGGGAAGGGAAATTGAATTCCAAGACAAGACATTTCTTACCTCTCTTGTGTTCTGTAAGGCTGTGACAAGCACATTTGGGAAACAGATGGTTTTGCCTAGACTTCCTCCTTGGTTTCAAGCCATGACACATTTCTAGTGAAGTGGGACCAACATAACCCAGGGATTTATACTCTGACCAATCTGTCCTCAAAACAAAGCAGGGAACTAAGTCAGCCTTATTATGTGCTGGTACAAATTGTTTCTGTTTTACTGACAGCATGGGTCAAATGCTTTTGTTTGTTCTGGCTTAAATGAAATTTACTCACACCATCCTTATTACATGTTATTCTTTTATTTCATTTACTTATTTTTTTACTGCCTGAATATAGAAAGATGTTTATACTAATGAAGTATTCTTATTGGAGACTGAAGCTCACTTTCTAATTGCTGACAAGTAGCCAGGTATGGACAAACATTTATACAAAGGTATCAGTAAGCTGGGGTAAATGCCTCTGATACTTTTCCTGCAAAGCCTGTTATAAACAAGTTACATTGGAACAGTGAGTTGGATGGGCCAAGCATTGCTATGTTCAGGATCTTATCCATGGACAGGTATCACCCCGCTATTAGAATTGTGTTTAGCCAATGATGAAATTCCGTGTTCCTTCTCCAAGTTTGACACTCCATTTACAGCTAAAAATGCAGAAGTTATCATTCTCAGGGTAAGGCTGATGTGTGAAAAACCATAGACAATGCAATTATTTCTCAGGCACTACTTAATACCTAGACCTGGATAGTGTTTTCTCTTCCATGAATGAGTGGCCCCAGTGGAGAAGTTCCTGAGGTTAAGTGTATAGTAGCTGCTATCCTCCAAGCTGGTATCTTTATTCATGCTTTGCTCTGCAAAACTACTGTGCCATATCACTCCTGACCTTATCTCCAGTAGCTGAACTTTTGAATGAAAAATTGATTTGCTCTATTAATCTTCACCCAATTAACAATAAACAGGTTTTTTTTTTGTTTGTTTTTTTAATGAGCATATTAGACAATGAGATACACATTTATGGATGGAAGTCAGATTGTATGTGAGGACTGTCTGTTAAGTTAAAGAATTAAGAAATATCTGAGAAATCATACAAGGTAGGAATTAATGTGGCCAAGACCCTGATTTAATTTTCTAGCATCTAGAACTGTGAGACAGTAAAATTCTGTTCACTTAGGGCACACATTAATGGTATTTCTGTAGAGCAGCACCTAGTAGTCATGATATCCACTGATGTGTATTTCCATGCTGGATCTTGGGAAACTATCCTTCAAACTCCAGATCCAAAGGTATACCTCCAGATAATCCTTAATGAAGATCTTAGAACCCACCACACACAAACCTGAACCATGACTTTGACACTTTTAATATCATGGAAGCCTTACCTGCCCCACCCTACTGCTTTGAGCATGCCTGGTCCCAGAATACACTTCTACCAATTATATCACACTGGCCTTTGTTTTTTTTTTCTTTTTGGGAAGTCAATTTCGATATTTAGAATCCAGTTGTTGGGGGTTTGAGGGTAGTGAGTGATTTTTCACCTTTTCCATCTCTCACTGAAATAAATATGGCATCTGTGAGATCACACCTGGCAGGATACCTTGTGCTTTGAAGGTTAGCAGCTGCCTGATATAATGAACCATTACATGTAGATGACAGAGATCTATTGGATCTGGTGAAATATGCATTGACAGTAAACTAACTGTCTTAGGCTGAGTTTTCTAGAGAAGCAAAATCAGTGAAACATACATATGCACGCGTTTGCGCGTGCGCACACACACACACACACACACACATATGGAGCTCTGGTATCGTAGTGGTTATGAATAGGGCTGCGTACCTTAAGGTCAACAGTTCGAAACTACCAGCTGTTCCACAGGAGAAAGATGAGGCTTTCTGCTCCCGTAAAGATTTACAGCCTTGGAAACCCTGTACAGGGTCGCTATG
>NW_006408723.1:3305109-3324425 GCF_000296735.1 Chrysochloris asiatica | reverse complement strand
AGAGAGAGACAGAGACAGAAACAGAGAGGTTTATTGTCAAGGAAACTGCTTACAGTTGCAGAGTCCTAGGTCCCCAATGGTAGAGAGACAGCTTCCTGTGTGTCAGTTATATTGGGAGCAGGCCACGCCCCAAAGGAAACATCCTTTCAATTGATTGGCTGTTCATAGTCACACATCATAGAGCTCTGGTAGTATTGCTGTTGTTGTTATGTACCATGGAGTCGGTTCCGACTCATAGCGACCCTGCACAGGGTTTCCAAGGCTGTTAATCTTTACGGGAGCAGAATGCCTCGTCTTTCTCCCACGGAGCAGCTGGTAGTTTTGAACTGCTGACCTTGCAGTTCACAGCCCGATTCGTAACCATTACGCTACCAGAGTTGGTAGCGTAGTGGTTACGAATAGGGCTGCTAACCTCAGGAGCAGCAGTTCGAAACTACCAGCTGTTATGCGGAAAAAGATGAGGCCTTCTACTCCTGTAAAGACTTACAGCCTCAGAAATCCTGTACAGGGTCGCCATGAGTCGGAACCGACTCCACGGCACATAACAATAGTAACATTAGGCTTCATCATTATGGGAATAAGCACATCTTAACTGCTAAATCACTGGAAATCCTGGCCTAGTCAAGTTGACACAGAACTATAACTATTACAATCCACCCTTGTCAACTTGATACCTATAAACTTGATACCTATAAACTATATGCATAATCTCTAAATAAAGAAAATAGTAAAATCATACTTGCACCTAACATAAAGCAACTGAAATACATACAAACTAAAATGCTCTGACCTCATTTTCATCTTGTTTGTCACAAATGAGCAAATGAACAAAGCAAAAATATTTGATGGACACATACAAAACAAAACATATTTATTCCTTTATATTTTTTGTCCAAAGGGCACATTCTGCAAATCAGCCTCCCACATAGCCTTACTTAGTCCATTGACCTAGAGTCTGAAGCTGCTCTGTCTTTCCATGGTACCGTGTCTGCTACTGTTTCTTGTCCCCACTTTTCCAGGCAGAGTTCCCATGCTCTTTCTTATTGATGGTCCTTGAATTGTCTGTTCCTGAAATGAAGGATTAACTACTCCCCACTTTTAGTTACACATCATCTATAATTACAGTTTTGACATTTACAATCCTACTAACAATTACTCACAATTGAAATCATAAAATCCTATCATCATTTTTCCCTACCCCTTCACCAGACCTATCTGAAAAAGGAAGTCCTGGTGTGGCACTTCAGGTTAATGCGCTAGACTGCAAGGTTGGTTAGCCAATGCCTAAAATGACCATCCCTATCAATCCATTACACTAAGGATACAAGCATGTTCCTTGATCTGAAGAATCTTCCATTCCACTTGGAATTTTGAGAAACTGCATCCATCAGCAAAAGTCCAGTTCATTGAAGTGTAGCAATTGACACTTGTTTACAGTATCAAACATGTTTATCTTTGTCTTTATATGGTCAAGTTCTGGTCACAACTCAGACCTAGCCACCCAAGCCAGGTCAAATGGGTACCAGCTACAAGTTTGAGAGTTCACACACACTTCCCTGCACTTCAGACCAGCTGGACCCTTCAGCCCTAGCACCGAGGGTCTAGGTTGTAGCCCATGGGCTCAGGAGGTCACACAACCCCCTAAACTTTAAACCAGCCAGCCTCTTCTTCGCTCATCTCAGGGTCAACAGGTGCCAACAGAACATGTCCAAATTTAGCCCATGTCTTCATTGCTGTATTTCCCCTATTTCCACTCACAAGTAGACCGAGATGGTCACCAGCAAGCATGCTAGATGGCCTGCCAGTTCCCTTTAATGTTTAGTCTTAGAAGGGGTTTTTCTCTGGTGGGCCCACTTTTCTTGCCTTGATGCCTCCAAAGCAACCATATTGCTTAAATCTCAAAATACCAAATAGTACCCTCTTTTTTTCTGTGACTGCTTTTGATCATGAATCTCCTGTTCTCCCAGTTGTCAAAAACTTCATTTTACTCAGATCAACTACCAATACTCATGGAAGCAGCAGTCAAGAAATCAATCGACATTTTGCACTAGGCAGATATTCCGCACAGTACCTCTTTAAAGTGTTCAAGAACAAAATATCAGTTTGAGGACTAAGGTACGCCTGACCAAAGCCATAGTATTTTCAATAACCTCATATGCATGTGAAGTTTAGACAATAAATAAGGAAGAGCATGGAAGAATTGATGCATTTAAGTTTGGTGTTGGAGAAGAATATTGAAAGTACTATGGACCTCCAGAAGTATAAACAAACCTGTGATGGAAGAAGTATAGCCAGAATGCTCCTTAGACGCAAGGATTGCAAGACTTGCCTTTCATATTCTAGACATAGTATCAGGAAGGACCAATCCCTGTAGGAGGACATTACCCTGGGTAAAGTGGGTGTCAGTGCAAAAGAGGAAGACCTTCAATGAGAAGGATTAGCACAGTGGCAGCAGCAATGAACTCAACAACAATTGTTAGGATAATTCAGGACTGGGCAGTATTTCCTTCTGTTGTGCATAGCGTCTCTGGGAGTTGAAGGCAACTCAAAAGCACCTATCAAGGACTTCCATGAGCATTGATTGTGAATCCAAGCAAAATGAAGTCCTAGATAGCTTCAATCTTTCCCCCATCTATCATGATGTTACTTATTGATCCAATTGTAAGGATTTTCATTTTCTTTACATTGAGGTGCAATCCATATTGAAGATTGTAGTCTTTGTCTTCAACAATAAGACTGTGAAGTCTTTGCTTCCACCAAGCAAGGTTGGATAATTTGCATATCTCAGGTTGTTAATGAATAGTCCTCCAATCTGGATGCCGTATTCTTCTTCATCTACTCCAGCTTTTGGAGTTATTTGTCCAGCATACAGACTGAGCAAATGAGTATGATGAAAGGATACAATGGTGGCACATACTTTTCTTGACTGTAAACCATTCATGATTTCTTACTGTCCCTTTAGCTTCTCTACATTGAAGAATAAGTTTCAGCATCTCTTTTGACATCCATTTTAGTCTTTTCTTTGTTTTCTGTTTTGTTTGTTTTTTTAATTACCTTTTGCGTTCTTTATAGATGATGTTCTTTATGCCATTCCACATCTTCTATGGTCTATGGTCATTAGTGCCTAATGCATTAAATCTGTTCTTGAGATGGTCTCTGTATTCAGGTGGTATATAATCAAGGTCATGTTTTGCGTTTCATGGACTTATTTTCATTTTATTCCACTTCAGCATGAACTTGCCTACCAAGCTCTTTTGGGGATGCTTATAGATAGACACAGGAGCTCTGGTAGCATAGTGGTTACGAATCAGGTTGCTAATCTCACAGTCAGCAGTTCAAAACTACCAGCTGTTCCACAGGAAAAAGTTAAGGCTTTCTGATCCCATGAAGATTTACAGCCTTGGAAACCTTGTACAGGGTCGCTATGAGTCAGAACCGACTCCACAGCACATAACAGCAGCATCATAGATGGACACAGGACACACTGCTCCACCATAAACCTCAACCTGAAGGCTTTTGACTATAGCTCCATGAGTTAGCAAACTAGCTTCCTCAATTAAGTATCTGGAGGCACCCTACTCTACAAGCAAGCTTCCTGACCAAAGTCACTCAGCTTTATTTGCTCCATGGTCTATGAAGTCCACTGCTCTGTGTTATACTCTGGGTCTTGGTTCCTCTCCCATCCTTTGGTGTCACAGCTTTCTGTCCCTGGGTTAGGGAGGTTCAATGCACAGGGATCTCAGGGCCCAAAAGACACACTCCACTCCTGGGTCATCTTCTTTAATAGTTGTGACACCCCCTCATGCTTCTAAGATGTCTCATTTCATACTTGTTAGTTCTTCAGATTTTTGCAATAAGAGTTAACCCCGTTTACTATTCACACTGAATCATTTAATCCTATCGGCATCTTTTCCCACCTTTTCTTACCCAGACCCATCAGGGCAAAAAATGTTATTTGGTGTGCGTTTACAAAGGCTATACGAAAGGAGCTGTGGTAGCTTAACAGATTATGAGTTGGGCTACTAACTACAAGGTCAGCAGTTTGAATCTACCAGCCACTCCCTGGGAGACAAGTGAAGCTTTCTGCTCCCATAAAAATGTATAGCCTAGGAAATCCTTACTGGGGTCATTATGAGTAAGAACTGACTCCATAGCACATAACCACCATCATGGTTGTGTTGTTAAGTGCCACTGAGTCATAGTAAACTCCATATAGTGTCTCGAGGGAGTGGCTGGTGGGTTTGAACTATCAACCAGGCAGTTATCAGTACTTTGCTTATCCTACAGGACATCTCCACAGCTATGTTTTGTTGTTGTTACATGCCATCAGGTTGGTTCCAACTCATAGCGACCCTATACGGGGTTTCCAAGGAGCAGTTGGTGAGTTTGAACCACCAACTTTGCGGCTCAAAAAGACCTTGCAGTCCAGTGCATTATCCTGCAGTACTATACAAGGATTCCATGACTATGTGAGCCATTAGCTGATTTATTGCACTACAATAGTCTTCATTACGGTTTGCATGCAATACAAAGAAAACAGACATCCTCACAACTGGGCTTAGAGCATCATGATAAACAGAGAAGATTGAAGTGTCAAAAACTTCATTTTGCTTGGATCCACAAGTAACACTCATAAAAGCAATAATCAAGAAATCAAAAAACAGTATTATTATTAGGTATATGTGCTGGTAAAAGAGATAATTCATAGAGGCAATTAGCTGCTGTTTCCACATCCTCCTCTCCCAGCCTCTCCTCCTTCCTCTGTTGCTTCAGGCAAATAGAGACTGATGGTCATTCCTTGGATGGCTACTTTCAAGTTTTTAAGTCCTCAGACACTGTGCAGCAAACTAGGAGGTATAGTACATATACTCTTCCCATAAAGCCTGATATGAACAAGTTGAATTTTTTCTTGGCGCTGTGATTTGTTGGGTCAGTTGACTGGGTTGTCCCATGAAAACATGAACCTAAATCTCTAAACCAAGGCAAATCCCATGAGGTTTTTGGTTGTAAATAAGCAGCTTCAGCAGCTCCTGTTTGTTGTTGTAAATACTGCTATCATATTTCTGTCAGTACAACTTTCTACAGTTGTACAACTAGTAACAGTAATTAAAATGTGTGCAAAAAGAACAGCTTTTTAAATGGACTGTTCATTTGATTTTTTTCTTTTTCTTTCTTGTCCTTTGTGAAGATGGTCAAGGTTACTCAAGACTCAGTATGTTTCCATTTCAGGAGTGCTTTGCACCATTAGCTGAGGTACTCAAAGTGGTTCTCTGAAAAGTATCACTTGCTTTATTATAATATACTTGGAAAACAGAGGATAAAATCGGAATGTCAAAGATGGAAGAAGCTTGAGAACTCTCTTCAAAAATGCTAGTCATAGTTGTCATCGTGATGTACTGTGGAGTTGGTTCCTACTCATAGCGACCCTATGAGTACAGGGTTTCCGAGGCTGTAAATGTTTACAGGAGCAGAAAGCCTCATTTTTCTCCCATGAAACAGCTGGTAGTTTTGAACTGCTGTTCCTGAGGTTAGCAGCCCTATTTAGTAACCAATACACTACCAGAGCTAGTCATAGTAGAGCTTATAAAGTCATGAGAATTAGATGCTGCAATAACTGGGGTCTCTTAGGTTGTGGAGCCATGAATGGTATAAATGATTCATCTGTCTGGCTGTTAACCCAGAGGTTGAAGGCTTGAGTCCACCAAGCAGTAACTCAGTGAAAAGTTTGATGATTTTCAGAAAACTCTACCATTGAAAACCATGTGGAGCGCAGTTCTATTCTGACACACGCATGTTTGCTGTGAGTTGGAATTGAAAATTGACTTGATGGCAGTTGTTTTATTTCTTGGAGGCTGTAAATCACTTGCCCAAGATCACGAAGAAAGGGCAAACCTGTGACTTAAGTTCAACTTTTTCAAAACCCAGGCTAACATTTGTAACTTGCATTTGAATAGTGCTTACCAAGCACTTTCACCCAGTTGTTCCATTTGATTCTCAAATTAGTTAAAACCAATACATATAGCACAAGTACAGACTTCTACAACAATTTACTGTGTTTTGACTCCTAGTTTATGTTTCTTCCTTTGTACTTGTCTTTAGAGTGGCTGAATGTTTATAGAAACATCTCATTCTATACTGAGGATGAAACAGAATATGAGAGAAGGCCTAAGATGTTTTAGATCGTTGGCATGGTCTGTTCTTGACTTCCTGCCTCTTGGTGCTTGTAAAAATGGTATGAGGGTGGTGTGTGACCTCCTTTGATTTCACAGGGTGAAGGAGAATCAAACTGTCAACATCAGCCAATTCCTATGATGTTGAGGTCAGGCATGCCTCGCTCTAATCCTTGACCTCTCAGCCATGAGGCCACTTGACCCCTGTGCTGCTCAAGCAATGTTACAAAGTTCATTTATCCACTCTGTGTGGCACTGTGGGTTAATGCACTGGACTGCAAGGCTGGTTTGAACCACAAGGTCACCGTTTCAAACTCACCATGTCGCTCTTTGGAAACCCTATATATGGTCACTATGAGTCGCAACTGATTTGATGGTACTTAACAACAACACCAGCTCCCGTGCTCAGCTGGTGCTCAGCTCCAGTTCCATGGGTCAGCAAATCCAGTTCCCACAGTTGTCTGGAAGCAAACCATTCCATAAGTGAGCCTCCTGCCTGAAGGTGTTTATTTGTCTCACTGCATGGACCAGGAAATCACTCTGTCTCACGTTCTTCATGCTGCCTTTCCACAGTTTTTCTGCTGTCACAGCTTTCTGTCTCCTGGCTCAAGAAATTTTAGTACACAGGGATCTTGAGGTCCAAAGGATGTACTCTACTCCTGGTTCTTCTTCCTTGATGATAGTTAGCTCCCCCATCCCCACTTGCTTCTGCTATAGCTCATTTTAAATCTAGCAGGATGGCAAAACTGACCAATCTTCTTGCTACAGCCCTGTACACCTTATTTGCATGGGTCCACAAATCATTTGATGGGAATTACAAAGTCAATGGCTAGAAGATCCATCTCAAGTAACTAACTGCACCACAGAACCCCATTAGGTTCTCTGGGAGGCACAAACGGTAAGGTTGGTGGTTGAAGGTACCTTGGAAGAAGAGGTCCTAACAATTTGCTTTTTAAAGGTCATAGGCATTGAAAACCTCTATGAAGTACTTTTCTATTCTGTAACACATGAAGTCACCATGAGTGAGAATTGACTCAGTGACAACAAATTTGTTATTTTTGCTGACTTAATGTCAAAATGGAGTCCTGGGGTGACACTGTGGGATGATGCACTGGACCACAAGATTGGCTTGAACTGCAAGGTTAGGGATTCAAATTCACCAGCCACTCCTTGGGAGCCATATACAGGGTCTCTATGAGTCGGAACCAACTCGACGGCACTTAACAACAACAAATGTCAAAGTTCTGGTGTGATTATGTAGAATAAGTACTGAAAGGTCATCAGTTCAAACCCACCAGTAAGTCACTCCTCAGAAACCCTATACAGGGTTGTTATGAATTGGAACCAACTCGATGACATTTGACAACAACACAATAATCTCTATCATGTGTGACACAGGCACACCTAGGGCAATGTGTACACTGGGAATGAGGAGGTCTAAAAGCAGGCACTCGTTCTGTCCCTAGGTATTAGCAAGCACACACAGTTTACCTTTGTCTGAATCAGCCACTCATTCTATCTGGCATTGAAGTCCTCCCAGCATAAATCAGCACAATCAGTGAGCCATGGAACAAGTCTCAGCTGACCTACTTTCACTGAGACTTGAGCTATGAATCTTAGGTTGTGTCTTGCTGGATAAAGTACAATGCATGTAAGTAATTTTTCATCAATCAAAAACTGCAACCATCTCTGGTTTCAGTTAAGTACTTTGATGAAAAGATTAAATGGAAATTGAGTATAACTTATCATGAAATAGGGCAAAGAAATAGAAGGATCTTTTCAGGCTCTTACAAAAGGATTTGGACTGGATTCAGAAAGTAGAAGGGTGTTGCAGAAGGGAGGAAGGCCAATGACATGCCTGTTGTGAACCCTAGAGCACTAATCATTCTCCTTTATTCCTCATGCATCTACTACTTAGGCTTACCTCCCAATCTGGTGTAAATAACTCAGGTCAAGAGGTAGAGTAGTGGACAGATTTAGACAGCTCTTTTTTTATTCACATAGAAGTTCATATTTAATGATTTATGATTAAACACTATGCCCTCTATATTCTGGGAGGAGACAATATCATTTATAAACTGTATTACTCAGAGAGAAACATGATTTTCATTATGTTCTCATCTAATCCTTTGGTTCAGACAGCTGCTATGGGTTCCATTCCTGGACATCAAAAAGGTTTGAAAGAAGCATGAGCTATATAGAAAAACCCTGATAGTTTTTTTTGTTTTTTTTTTTTTAGTTTTTATTGTGAATTGAGTGAAAGTTTACAGGGCAGATCATCAGTTTTACACTCAACAAATCATACACCTTGTTTCACCACAATGATTATAATCCCCTTCATGATAACAGATAACAGTATTTCTCTCTATTCACTTTAGCTCTTTAAAAACAAATAAAAAACACTCAGGCATATATAATAATTTACACCACCAAAGGGCACATTCTGCAAATCTGGCCACAGCTCTCAGTCCCTCTCTTCCCATGAGTCTAGAGTCTTCAGCTGCTCCCTCTCTCCATTTCTGCCTCCTCCATCTCTGGTGTCATTGTTTCTCTGGATAAGGTCTCACGTTCCCCTTGTGCTTTTCTCCCTTGATGGTCCTAGGGTCATTTGTTTCTAAACTGTAAGATTAACTACTCCCCCATTTTTGTTAGAAAATTTCTACCGTTAAAATTATGACAGTCGCAATTAGTCATGATAAGAATTACTCACTATTGAACCATAAGACTCTTGTCCCCATCTCATTTTACTAGACCCATCTAGACAAGATGAAAACTATTCAGTGGGGACTCTTTCTTACCCCACACACTCTTAAACTAAAGTCTGCCTTGAAACCTTGTTAGCCAGTCACTTCATGCCTTTATCACCCCCTCATTTTAGGTAGCCAATATCTAAGTTGCCCATCCCTATCTACCCTGTGTATAGAGGGGATAGCATTGATATTTGATGTGAAGACTCCTTTCCTCTCTGTTGGTATTTAGAGCTACTACCTCCATGAGTATAGGTCAAGTTCATCAAATTGTAGCAATTTACCCTTGTTTCCTTTATCAAAAATTATTTTGTTTTGTTTTTATTTATCTATATCTAGTTGAGTTCTGATTATCAAGTCATCAAGACTAGGTCAAATGGGTACTATCCGCAAATTTGGGTGTTCTTGTGCATCTCCCCTCTCTTCATATCAGCTGGGTGCTTCACTCTCAGCTCTAGACTTCTGTGTCTGTGTCCTTGTCCATAGGCTCAGGTGTCCCCAGGTCTCACCACTCTTTGGACCAACCAGCCCTTCCTCTTCTCTCTCTCATCTCCAGGGCAATGGGAGTCTATGGACCATGGTTGAACTCAACACATTTTTTTATTGCTGCCTTTCTCCCTCTTCTACTCACCAGTAGAACAATGTGGTTGCCAGCAAGCTTACATGCCTATTCATGTGTTCCCTTTGAGTTTCAGTCTTAGAGAGGCTTGTGCTGAAGGAATTTGATTGCTTGCCTTGATGGCTTCCTGGCAAACAGCTTACTTATTCTTGTAGTAGCCAGTCATACTCATTTTTGTTTTGGATTTTTCCTGATGATCTTCATTTGAAGATATATCTTCTGTCACTCTAGCTGTTCCAGGCTAGTCTGCTTGTCCTTTCTAGTGGGAATTTCCACCTCAGAAGGTTCTGGATGGGACTCAGAATTCCACCTAAGCAAAGGCTCTGCAAGAGGCCTATTTCACTGGGCAAGTTCTAGAATCCCTTTTAGGTATTCTAATCAGTTATAGGCTGAAGATGGGCTTACAAGCTTTCTGTAAACATGTTTCCCAATATTCCTTTCTACCTCGCTCGAATGTCTATTTTACAATAGTTGACAAGGTAAACCAATATTCCTAAGATAGTCAAGCATCTTAGTATTATTTCCCCTCTTCAAATTATGCCTAGATTGCTGTATCACAGAGCTCTGTTGTTACAAGGTTGAGCATGCATCACTATTTACCTCTGTCCCATTTAGCCCATGCAAACCTGTCTCAGTGTTCCCCTATCTACCTTGTTCTTCCACCTCCTCCCCCAGATCTGTCTACTCTTAGTTGATTCATCTGCTCTGGGTAAGGCACATTGTGAGAACTCACTTTGGAATTTGAATGATTGTACTATTGAATATTGATTGAGAATGACTGAGAATCTTGTAATCCATGATAGAGATTGCAGAAAGTTAGTCTGAACAATGGAGACTGCACAATGAAAGAAGAGGTCATCATTCTTATTTATGGAATAAGGCTAATAATGTCAATCTCCCAGCACTACCTCTTCTTCTTAGTTCTTTCTAAGGTCAAAAGTACACAAACTGGTGGATAAAGAATGCCAAGGACACATGTGTGCACACCTTCATGATCATCGTGCTTCCTGGTTCCCTTCTTTACTCTCAGTACAAAGGGTACATCACCAAGTACTTTTCTTCCTTTCAAGCAATCTACAATGAGCCTGGATTTGTTCTTTCAATGTGTTTTAGTAGTGGACCATTTCCCATAATTTCTAAAATTAAGATCACGTGTCCAATTCTCATTCACCTCCATGGTTAGCATATTTCTGGTTAAAGGTGTGTGTTCACTGAATAACTATTAAGAACAAAATATGTTGGATATAAAAGGCTTAAAATAAGATAAATTTGGAAAGTTAACTAAGTGCATTAGTGATACAGAATGATTTTCTTGAAAGTAAGAAAAGTCTGACTATTTGCACAGGACAAGGGTGAAAAATTATCCAGAAATATGACTGTTTTGAGTTATGACAACATTATCACCATTTTGCTAATAGCTGTCCTGCTTCTACTTGATCTTCTGTGTTCAGGCAAGTGAAGGAGCTGAGCCGTACACAAGGACTCATAGCCAAGGTGAACATCTGCTAGGTCTTTTGACTTGTACCTTCTGACTTGTACATTTTTCTTCACACTCTGTCTACACATTTTAAATGGTTATTTTGGATTTTAATCTTTTGCTTTCCACATGATGTAAGCTGTGTGGTTCAAAAGCTTATGATCTGTTGAACTCGTTTCCATTACTTTACATATTTAGGAGACCCTGGGTGGTGTAAATGGTTAAGTGCTTGATTACTAGTCAAGAGATTGGAAGTTTGAACCCTCCCAGAAGTGCTTTGGAAACAAGCCTGATGATCTGCTTCTTAAAGGTCACAGCCTTGAAAACCTCATGGAGTACAGTTCTGCTCTGCCATGAGTCAGGATTGACTTTGCAGCAACTAACAACACATCTTGTATATTTAAAATACTTAATTGTTTGGAGTCTTTGCGTGGCACTGTAGCATAAGAACTGGACTGCTTACTTCACAGTTGGTAGCTCAAACCCACCAGTTGCTCCTTAGAAACCGTATATAGGATTGTTATGAATAGGAATTAAAACACAAAATAGTTGTTAAGTGCTGTCGTATTGATACAACTCATAGCAACAATTTTTTTTTTAGTATTGTATAATTGATCAAAGATACATGGAATGGAAAAATTGTATAACAGCATATACACATGAATGGCAATTCTTAGTTTTCTATTTTATAAAAATTGTGTAAATGAGTTTACCTATGTCTATCTTTTTCATTCATATTTTGGAATTCTGGACATTCTATGTACTCTTGATTTTTTTTTTTTTTTTTTTTTTTTTTTACAATGATGGAGAAATTTCCATTATATATGTCTGAAAAAATAATCATTCCTCTATGAACAGGAAATAAAAACTTTTCTGTTTTCAATGGTGGGGAAATTCCACATGATTTTTCCAAATGAAAAAATAACATACGTATAGTTTCCTTTCATATCCACAATAAACAAAATAAAACATACACACCAGAAAGCAATCTCATGAGATTACAAATTATGATTTGTAACCAAGGTCAGAGAAATGTCCAAAACAATGTTTTGTTTTGTTGTATGCAGTATCCCTATGAACTAGAACTGACTCAATAGCACTTAACAAAAGTAACAGCATTAACAACAATTGTTAGGTTCTATCGATTTGGTTTCAACTCATAGGGACCCTATACATAACAGAAGGGAACACTGCCTGGTCCTGCAATATCCTCACAATTGTTGTTAGAATTGAGCCCACCGTTGCTACCTACCACCATGAGAGTCTATCTCATTGGGGTCTGCTCTGTTTTGCTGACCCTCCATTTTACTAAACATAATGTCCTTCTCCAGGAACTGGTACCTCCTGATTACATGTCCAAAGTATGAGTTACATCACCTCACCCTCATGTCTAAGGAACATTTTGGCCATACTTCTTCTAAAACATATTATTTTGTTCTTCTAGTAGTCCATGGTGGTTTCAGTATTCTTCACCAACACCATAATTCAAATGCATTGATTCTTCTATGGTCTTCCTTAGCCACTTTCCAATTTTCACATGCATGTGAAGCAATTGAAAGTACTATGGTTTGGGTCAGGTGCACCTTAGTCCTCAAATTGAGATCTTTGTTTTTGAACACTTAAAAAAAAAGTCTTTTGTGAAAGATTTGTCTAATGCAATAAGTCCTTTGATTTCTTGACTGCTGCTTCCATGAATATTGCTTCCTGCAGATCAAAGTAAAATAAACTCTTGACAACTTCAATCTTTTCTCTGTTTATCATAGTATTATTTGTTTATCATAGTATTACTTGTGAGGATTTTCATTTTCTTTTTATGTTGTTTTTATCACTAAGTACCATAGAGTCAATTTAGACTCATAGTGACCCTGTTTTGTGCAGGATTTCTGAGGCTTTGAAACCTGCAGGAGCGGAAAGCATCATCTTTCTCCCATTTCTTAATAAATGTTCAATACAAATTGCTACAATTTGATAAACTTGACCTATACTCATGGAGGTAGTAGCTCTAAATAACAACAGAGAGGCAAGGAATCTTCACATCAAGTATCAGTGTTGTCCACTCTGTACACAGGGTAGATAGGGACCAGCAACTTAGACCTGGCTACCTAAAATGAGGGGATAATAAAGGCACGAAGTGAAAGATTTCAAGAGGGAGTTTAGTTTAAGAGTTTGTAGGGGAAGAAAGAGTCCCCACTGAATAGGTTTCTTCTTGTCTAGATGGGTCTGGTAAAATGAGACGGGGATAAGAGTCTTATGATTCAATAGTGAGTAATTGTTATCTTGACTAATTACAACTGTCACAATTGTCAAGGTAGAAGTTTTGTGACAAAAATGGGGGAGTAGTTAATCTTACAGTCCATAAACAGAGGACCCTAGGACCATCAAGGGAGAAGAGCACAAGCAGAATGTGGGACCCTATCCAGAGAAGCAGTGACACCAGAGATGGAGGCAGAAATGGGGACATGGAGAGAGGGAGCAGCTGAGGACTCTGGATTCATGGGAAGAGAAGGACTGAGAGCTGGTGGCCAGGAGGCAAACTTGCAGAATGTGCCCTTTGGTGGTGTTTTTTTTTTTTGGTGTTATTACACCACCAAATGCCTGAGTGTTTAAAAAAAAGAGCTAAAATGAATAGAGAGAAACACTGTTATTTGATGGTACATGGAGGGGGGAGGATTATAATCATTGTAGTGAAACAAGGTGTATGATTTGTTGAATGTAAAACTGATGATCTGCCCTGTTAAGTTTCACTCAATTCACAATAAACACATTTTAAAAAATTGTTCAATACAGAAAAAGGAAAACACACACACATACTCACAATAACAAAAAGTGAGCTATAATCTCACTGCCCAGATGACATTAAAAAAAAGATTAAATCATGTTACAATGACACTGTAAAACTGCATTTACTAACATTCTTTCTTACTCCTCTATGAAATAGTTTAGTGCTAAAATGATCAATTACTTCAAATGCAAAAATAATTTGCTTGTGAAACTGGATAGTCCTGGTACTTTTCTGAAGGCTAAGTAATTTTTGCATGTCATGGGATACATTTTCTTCATTCATTTTGTTGCTATTTCCTGGTGGCTGGTTTACCAGGTCATTGGTAGCCTGGGTGCCACTTTGTCCTCTAATATCAGAAGTTAAGCAGGAATATAACTCAGACTCTGAGCTCCCACTTATAGAATTTAAAATAATCAGCTTAAAGTGCTTGGTTCAATGATCTGATTCCAGAATTTTCCTGGATTCAGGTGAGGTAATTCCTCACCATCTTCAAATTGTTGAGAATGGTAAATATTTATATAGATAGATATTTATTGATATAAATAAAGATTTATGTGTCTTGGAATACCTGAGTGGTACAAATGGTTAGTGTACTTGGATGGTAACTGAAAGGTTGGAGGTACAAGTCTTCCAAAGTCATCTCAGAAAAAGGTCTGGTGACTTACTTTTGAAAAACCATCTATTTTTTCTTTTGTCCTATTTTTTACCCTATTGTTTGATCACTTAGTGTTAGATAAGGGCTAACTTTGACATCAACTTCATTTTATTCTCATAACAGCAATTCCTAATTTATACGCATTTTAGAATGTGGAGGATGGATTCGTTGGAGAAAAAGTTTTAATGGATGGTGGCCTTTCTTACATGTCAAGGCAATGTTTCCATTTTAATAACATCTTCCACACACCATCTGGTAAGCAGTCCTACTAAAATAGGCAAGACTTCTTCTCTTTTGCTTACCTTTCCTTTGGCTTACTCAAGTCGTTTGCTCTTCTAAACGGCATAGTCTTGTCTCCTCTGTAACTTGAACCTTGAGTGTACCAAATTTTGCATTTTCTATGATTCTCCTCAGGTTCAGTATCTTTCACCCCTTTATTATCAGAACCAGCCAAGTTTGTACTCAGTTATAGCATAGTGGTTATGAATTGGGCTGCTAACCTCACGGTCAGCAGTTCGAAACTACCAACTGTTCTGTGGGAGAAAGATGAGGCTTCCTGCTCCCGTGAAGATGTACTGCCCTGTACTGGGTCACTTTGAGTCAGAACCAACTCCATGGCATATCACCACCACCACCATACCTGTTCTGGAGTCCTGATGTGATGCTGTGGGTTAATGTGCTGGACTGCAAAGTTGGTTTGAACTGCAAGGTCAACAATTAAAGCGTACCGTAGTCGTTATGAATTGGGCTGTGAACTGCAAGGTTAACAGTACGAAACTATCAGCTGTTCCACGGGAAAAAGATGAGGCTTTCTGCTCCCATAAAGATTTACATCCTCTGAAACCCTGTACAGGGTTGCTATGAGTCGGAACCAACTTCACGGCACATAACCATCACCACCACCAGCTAGCTGCTCCTTGGAAACCCGACACAGGGTCACAATGGGTTGGAACCAATTCAACGACGTGTTACAACAACAACATACCCTGTTCTGTACTTACCTCATCTGCACCTGATTTTGTGTTACTGCACCCCTATGATTGGCTCAGAAGCCTTACTTCCTAGTATTCACACCCTTGTATAACACCTTCCCATTGAGTATTAGAAGGATTTGTGACTTGTATCTAATCAATAGAGTATATCATAAGTGATAAGATTTCATTTCTGAGATTAGACTATAAGAAGACTGTGACATCCAGCTTGCATTCTCTCTTCTCTTAGCTTGCTTGCCCTGCTTAAAAAAAATCATGAGCAAAATAAAATGGTGGTTTTGAGCAACTAAATTTAGATAATTCAAGATGGTGAACTAAGCAGACATAGTACACTAACCATCTACAACAAAGATATGAGAGACCAAATGAACCAGACATATAAAAATCCCAGAACTCTGAACTTCAGAAGAAAGGTTAAAGTGGATTGAGTGTTTGATGGGAGGAGAAGATGAGCCAGGATGTCAAGAGAGAGAGACTGACTGGTGAATGGCCAGCCAAATGTGGTGCGACCGTCTTGCACTTTTGTGAAAAGTTTTGGCTACAGAAGGTAGTCTGGTGGAGCAGATTCACAAAGGTGGCAGGAAAGTTGCAACTTCTTTTTTTTTAAACCAAAGCTGACCAGAGGTGTGGATACCTCCTATCCTCATCCACTCCCAGAACTCCCATCTTAGGGAGTTCAGAGCCATGTTATTGGAAGCCAGCTATACAGCTTTGGTGCCTGGATTCAAACAGGCTCAGCTCCAGAAGTACAAAACCTGCATTGTCATTGTTGTTGCTAAGTGCCATCTAGTCAGTTCTGACTCATAGTGACCCTGTATAGGGTTTCCAAGGAGCAGCTGGTAGGTTTGAACTGCCAAGGTTGGCAGTTCAAACCAATCAGGATAATGGTCCAATGCATTATCCTGCAGCCCTACACCAGGATGCCACAAAACCTGCATCAGTTTAGCAGAAACCCACATAGCCAGTCACTGCGCCCAGCTACCCTGTGGTTTTAACAGACTTCAAACCAACTCCATCAGCCTCCGTGAACTACTTCCACATTGAGTGCTCTGAACATTGATAACACTTAGGCTGTAGCTCAGCTCACAGATAACGACTCTATGGCAGTAGTTTGGGTTTGGTTCTGTAATTGGTCCTTGACCTTGTTTTGACAGATATTGATCTATTCCATCATCTCTTTCCACAGATATACTCAGTTTGATTTCTGTGTATTTCATCCAGTCCTCAGAAACTCTATACAGGGTTGCTAGGGGTCAGAATTGACTCAGTGGCACTTAAAAACAACAACATAGTTTAAACAAAGATATTTGCAATGAGTAAGTCATTGATCTTGACAATTCTATAAGATCTCCAGTGTTGTTACTGTCATCAAGGCTATCTTTCACAACTGCTAGTCTTTCTTGTTTGTTTCCAATTTTTGCATTCCAACCACTAGTAATTATCAAGCATCTTGATTGTATGTATGCTGAACTTCAGAATGTAGGACAACTGCAGAGCCAAACCCAACCCATTTCCATAGAGTTGATTTGGACTCATAGTGAGCCTGAAGGACAGAGCAGAACTGCTCTTTAAGTCTGTAAATCTTTATGAGCACACACAGCCTAAACTTTCTCCCTCAGAATGGCTGATGAGTTTGAACCAACCTTGTGGTTAGCAGCACAACATATAACCCACTGTGCCAACAAGACTTCTTCAATTGCTCATTGTTATTACTTGTTGTTCATTGCTGTCCAGTTGATTCTGACTCATAATGACTCTTTATAGGGTTTCAAAGAAGCAGCTGGTGAATTTGAACCACTGGCCTTGTGGTTCAAATCGATCTTGCAGTCCAGCATTTATCCTACAGTGCCACACCACAGAGAAAGGATATATATATATATATATTGTTGTTGCTGTTGTTAAGTGCCGTCGAGTCGGTTCCGACCCATAGCGACCCTGTACAGGGTTTCTGAGGCTGTAAATCTTTACGGGAGCAGAACGCCTCATCTTTCTCCCATGGAGCGGCTGGTAGTTTCGAACTGCTGGCCTTAAGGTTCGCAGCCCGATATATATATTAGGCTTGATGAATTAATTTATGAAAATTTTCAAAATTTTTAATGTGAAATAGTAAAGAACAGGTTTTTCATGGTTAAAATTAACATATTCTTTAATTTTGGTGTTGAAGTGTTAATTTATTCTTTATGTAATAAGTCTCAAAGGCAAGAGTTGGTATCTCATTAGAATACATTCCTGAGTCAAAACCAGACTTCAAGTCTATGAAAAAGTTACGATTTCCACCTTTAAGATCTTTGAATAATTAAGTTAAGTACTGTTTCTCAGTGAGTGGTCCAAGATAAACTTCTGACAACTTTTAAGTTTCATGGAAAGCCACAAAATATTTGTTTATTTTAAAAAGAGAAAATACTAAAAAAAAAAAAAATTTTAAGCTTATTAAATGTTTTATGTTGTTGTTGTTGTTGTTATGTGCCGTGGAGTCAGTTCTGACTCATAGCGACCCTGTACAGGGTTTCCGAGGCTGAAGTGACATGAAATATATGTCAAATGTAGAGAACTGCCTAATTTTCTTTGGGTTAAAAAATTATGTAGTGTTCCTGCTTATGTTTTTGCATGATATTAAACAATAAGCTCATACTATACTTGTGTGGTGCTGTAGAATCAGCACTGGACTATGAACCACAAGGTCAACAGCACAAACCCACCAGCTGCTCCTCTGAAATCCTATACAGGGTCGCAATGAGTTGGAACCTACTCGATGGTACTTAACAACAACAACCTGGGCACTACTTTATTTCTTTTGAATCAAGCATCATCAAATTCAATGTTTTAACTCAGAATTCAGATAATTTACCCATGAGTGATTGACTGATTGATTTTACTATACAGATGGTTAGAGATTTGGCAATCTTGATATATACTTGACATATCTAGGCTATATGGTATGTCTTAGGATTATTATGGGAGCCCTGGCATGGAGCTATATGATAAGCACTGTACTGTTTAATCACAAGGTGAGTGGTTCAAACCAACCAGCTGTTCCTCACATACCTTATACAAGGTCACTATGAGTCAGAACTGACTCGATGGCACTTAACAACAACAGCATGATTATTATGTGTTATAAATGAAACTGTTTGAAAATAAAGTAAATCATTATGTTTAAGAATGTTTTTGTCTAAAGTTTTTTGAATTACCTTTATTTGGCTTTGCATTGTTTTTTTAAATTAATTCCCATTCATGACTTTCACTTTAAAGATGTATCATTATTATAAGTTAACCAGAGACATATTAAGTTTCCTCACTCCCAGATAAGTTTTTACTTTACTGACAAGTGAAAATTCTTGACCAAAATATTTTAGCAAAAAGATGGACTTTGTTGTAGTTATGAAAAGCATTGTGATGTTTTGAACACCGATATCATTAGACTCAATCAAGCTTTTCTGAACTCTCAGGTAGAAGTGAATGAGTTCATAGACTACTACTGATTCAGTGTTATGTAAAGCAGAAAACAACCACATAAGACTTGAGTAGACTAAAGGATTGCTATGCATTTTATGTGGGAATATTGTTGATGTTTTACTGTTTTCTGAATATAAGAAACCATTTTCATCCTTTCTCTTGAATTAGTTAGCTATTGAGTTTTGTATTTTTATAAGGACAGATTTGGAATACTTCTTATTCTTCTGTTCTTAGAAATGATGCTAGATATCGCAGGATAGAATTTTGTAAGACCAACAAATTAATAATTGAGAATACCCTTTTTTAACACATGAATCTCCTAAGATAGAATATACAGCAATCAAACTGGCAACATCTGTGGGAAGAGACGGTGGAATAGCTTAATATCACCATCCAAAACAAGGCCAGGGACAACTGT